>NC_061511.1:174497185-174587716 GCF_022539505.1 Lolium rigidum | reverse complement strand
AATGTCGGTACGGATCCGGCCATCGATCCTGGGCCGGACTTCTTCCTTCATGATCAACAGCAACTGGGCCGCCCGATAGGCCACATGCCTCATCACCATCTGTGGGCCACCCGGGCATGCCAGATCTAGGCACTGTCGATGGTACACCCATGAAGTATACCCACAACAGCAAGCCTCATGCATAGTATACTAATAGTGCCCGCACCTTGTCCTAATTAGCTTGGCCTACCGGATCATTGCAATACACATGTTTTAACCAAGTGTCACAATGGGGTACCTCCATGCCGCCTGTACAAAGGTCTAAGGAGAAAGCTCGCATTTTGGATTTCTCGCTTTTGATTATTCTCAACTTAGACATCCATACCGGGACAACATGGACAACAGATAATGGACTCCTCTTAAATGCATAAGCATGTGGCAACAATTATTATTCTCATATGAGATTGAGGATATATGTCCAAAACTGAAACTTCCACCATGAATCATGGCTTTAGTTAGCGGCCCAATGTTCTTCTCTAACAATATGCATGCTCCAACCATTAAGGTGGTAGATCTCTCTTACTTCGGACAAGACGGACATGCATAGCAACTCACATGATATTCAACAAAGAATAGTTGATGGCGTCCCCGAAACATGGTTATCGCACAACAAGCAACTTAATAAGAGATAAAGTGCATAAGTACATATTCAATACCACAATAGTTTTTAAGCTATTTGTCCCATGAGCTATATATTGCAAAGGTGAATGATGGAATTTTAAAGGTAGCACTCAAGCAATTTACTTTGGAATGGAGGAGAAATACCATGTAGTAGGTAGGTATGGTGGACACAAATGGCATAGTGGTTGGCTCAAGGATTTTGGATGCATGAGAAGTATTCCCTCTCGATACAAGGTTTAGGCTAGCAAGGTTATTTGAAACAAACACAAGGATGAACGTTGCAGCAAAACTCACATAAAAGACATATTGTAAACATTATAAGACTCTACACCGTCTTCCTTGTTGTTCAAAACTCAATACTAGATATTATCTAGACTCTAGAGAAACCAAATATGCAAACCAAATTAGCAAGCTCTAAGTGTTTCTTCATTAATGGGTGCAAAGTATATGATGGAAGAGCTTAAATATGAGCACAACAATTGCCAAGTATCAAATTATCCAAGACATTTTAGAATTACTACATGTAGCATTTTCCAATTCCAACCATATAACAATTTAACGAAGAAGAAACTTCGCCATGAATACTATGAGTAAAGCCTAAGGACATACTTGTCCATATGCTACGATGGAGCGTGTCTCTCTCCCATACGAGTGAATGCTAGGATCCATTTTATTCAAACAAAACAAAAACAAAAACAAACCGACGCTCCAAGCAAAGCACATAAGATGTGGCCGAATAAAAATATAGTTTCGGGGGAGGAACTCGATAATGTTGTCGATGAAGAAGGGGATGCCTTGGGCATCCCCAAGCTTAGACGCTTGAGTCTTCTTAGAATATGCAGGGGTGAACCACCGGGGCATCCCCAAGCTTAGAGCTTTCACTCTCCTTGATCATATTGTATCATACTCCTCTCTTGATCCTTGAAAACTTCCTCCACACCAAACTCGAAACAACTCATTAGAGGGTTAGTGGACAATAAAAATTAACATGTTCGGAGGTGACACAATCATTCTTAACACTTCTGGACATTGCATAAAGCTACTTGGACATTAATGGATCAAAGAAATTCATCCAACATAGCAAAAGAGGCAATGCGAAATAAAAGGCAGAATCTGTCAAAACAGAACGAGTCCGTAAAGATGGATTTTATTGAGGCACCAGACTTGCTCAAATGAAAATGCCCAAATTGAATGAAAGTTGCGTACGTATCCGAGGATCACTCACGTAAATTGGCTTAATTTTCTGAGTTACCTACAGAGAATTAGACCCAGATTCGTGACAGCAAAGAAATGCTGTTTCACGCGATAATCCAAATCTAGTATTCACTTTACTATCAAAGACTTTACTTGGCACAACAAAACATAAAACTAAGATAAGGAGAGGTTGCTACAGTAGTAAACAACTTCCAATACTCAAATATAAAACAAAAATACTGTAGTAAAAACATGGGTTGTCTCCCATAAGCGCTTTTCTTTAACGCCTTTCAGCTAGGCGCAAAAGTGTATATCAAGTATTATCGAGAGATGATGAATCTTCAGCGGGGTTTGGAGTTTTCTCAACCATGCATAGTATATTGGATACATAAGTTTCAGCGGCTCCCTTTTCATTAGTCTTGGGCTTGCTACTCTCATCAAACAAATTTTCAGGAACAAGCCAAGCATAGTTATTTTCTAGCGCTTCATTCATTGCTAGGAGCTTACATGGTATTGGTGCTTTGATCTCCCCACCATCATTAATATTATTAGTGTACCTTACTCTCTCCATGTCCATCTTTTCAAGGATACTAGCAAAATTGGTATAAGAACCAAGCATCTTATATTTACTAAAGACCTTTCTAGCTTCTCTTGCTAAACCTCCAAATTCTCTAAGAAGGGTTTCTAAAACAAAATCTTTATTTTCCCCTTCTTCCATATCACCGAGTGTAAGAAACATGTGTTGGATTATAGGATTGAGATTAACAAATTTAGTTTCCAACATGCGAACTAAAGCGACAGCAGACAATTTCATAAGTAGGGGCAAGTTCTACCAAGTGTCTATCTTCAAAATCTTCAACGGTACTAACATGATTGAAAAATTCTTCTATATTGTTTCTCCCAACTATAGACCCACGTCCTACCGGTATGTCTTTTGTGGTAAAATTAAAAGGAAACATGATGAAATAAGTAAAGCAAATGCAAGTAACTAATTTTTTTGTGTTTTTGATATAGAGTGCAAGACAATAAATAGAGTAAAGCTAGCAACTAATTTTTTTGTGTTTTGATATAATGCAGCAAACAAAGTAGTAAATAAAATCAAGCAAGACAAAAACAAAGTAAAGAGATTGGGAAGTGGAGACTCCCCTTGCAGCGTGTCTTGATCTCCCGGCAACGGTGCCGGAAAAAGAGCTTGATGGCGTGTAACTCACACGTTCGTTGGGAACCCCAAGAGGAAGGTATGATGCGCACAACAGCAAGTTTTCCCTCAGAAAGAAACCAAGGTTTATCGAACCAGGAGGAGCCAAGAAGCACGTTGAAGGTTGATGGCGGCGGGATGTAGTGCGGCGCAACACCAGAGATTGCATTGGTAGTAGAACAAGACGGAGGAAGAGGAAATGCAGTGTTGTCGATGTCAGTGACGGTGAAGCAGAGGATGATAAAGAGTCAGACTTGGATAAAGATTCATACTTTGATCCTGACGATATTGTTGACTCTGATGTGGACATCAGTGAAGACGATGACGATTTATTTGAAGACAATGTTGAGGAAGAGGAGAAAGGAAAGAAGCAGAAGGCACCTAATTCATCTGTGAAAGGCAAAGAAAATATTTGCAAAGAAGAGTATGAGGAAGAGGAGGATCTCTGGGCTCCAGATTCAGATGAAGAAGCAATGCCACATAGAGGAAAAATATTAAGAGAAGTTGATCTGGTGGATCCAAAGTTTTAGGTTGGCCTAATCTTTGGGTCAGTTGAGTCGTTGAGAAAGGCAACCACTGCATATAGTTGCAATAATAGAAAGGAAATTAAAACACCAGTGAATGATAGGCAGAGGTTGAAAGCAGTGTGCTCTGGTTGTTCCTGGTATATGTGGGCATCATATGACACAAGCACTAAATGCTTTAGGATAAAGAAATTCAATGACAATCACACTTGTTCTGGCACATTTGTTGAGCATGGTTTCTCACCAAACTTTCTAGCAGAGAAGTATGTGGAAAGTTTTAGAGCAGACCAAAATATGAACATGAAGAATTTTTTAAGGGTAGTTCAAAAAGACTGGAACATGACACCAGGGAGATCCAAGCTACAAAGGGCTAGGAGGCTGGCTCTGAAGATGATCTATGGGGATGAAGAAGCGCAGCATAACATATTGTGGGACTATGCTAATGAAATAAGGAGGAGCAACCTAGGAAGTAGCTTCTTCCTATCACTTGATGAGAAGGGAAGGTTCAAGAGGTGCTATATGAGCCTGCAGGCTTGCAAGCTTGGGTACTTGGAAGGTTGTAGGCCCATCATCTTTGTGGATGGTTGCCATATTAAGAATAGGTACAAAGGGCAATTACTGACAGCTGTTGGTGTGGATCCAAACAATTGCATATATCCAATAGCAATTCCTGCAATTGAAGTTGAGGACACAACAAACTAGACTTGGTTCATGGAAACACTGAAGGGTGATCTTGGTATCATAAATACTACACCATGGACAATTATGTCTGATAAGCAGAAGGTAGATTACAAGCCTTGCACATATAGCCAGTAGCAGTTGCATATCTTTCTTTTCTGTTCACTAATCTTTTTTCTATTGTGTCAGAGCCTTATCAATGCTGTGAGGCAAGTTTTCCCTGATGCAGAACACATGTTCTGTGTTAGGCACATGTGGCAGAACTTTCAGCAACTGTTCAGAGGAGATGTTCTCAAGAATCAACTGTGGAAGATAGCAAGAAGCAACACAATCACAAGGTTTGAAGCTAACATGGAGGCTATGAAAGTGCTAAATGCAGAAGCTTATGCCTGGCTAGATGAGTTAGATCCCAAGACATGGGTCAGAGCTTTTCAAAGTGAACTCCCTAAGTGTGATAATCTACTCAACAACAACAGTGAAGTGTTTAACAAGTAAGAACAGTCAGTCATGATTATTTATGTCCTAAACTGTTCATTTTTGTGTTTAACAAGTAAGAACAGTGAAGTGTTTAACAAGCTTTTCATGAACATGTATATTCAGGAAGCTAGAGAGCTACCTGTATTATCCATGTTTCAAAAAATTAAGGGACAGTGCATGACAAGGCATTACACCAAACAGAAGGAGGAAGCTAAGTGGACAGGGACTATATGCCCAAAGATCAGGAAGATAGTAGAGAAGAATGTGGAGTACTCCAACTGTTTCTTTGTTGATGGAGCAGGTGATGGGCTGTTTTCAGTTGAAGACAAAGACTTGCAGTTGCAACAGGTGGCAAAAGTCTGGAATGCCATGTCCCCATATGCTATCTTGTGCTAGACTAGAGAAAATGGATCCTCTAAGCCTAGTTGACAAATGTTACTCAATTGAGCTGCACAAGAAAGCATATGCCCATGTAGTGTACCCATGCAAAGACAGGTCTGAGTGGGAAAGGATGAATGGTCCCACAATTCTACCTCCACAGTACCAAAAGCATGTTGGCAGACCAACTAAAAACAGAAGAAAGGCACCAGGTGAAGTAGACTGTAGGGGTGGAGGCAGAAGGATAACCAGACATGGTGTTATTATGCATTGCAACTACCATGAAAGGCCAAATCACAACAGAAGTGGTTGTTATTGGCTTTAAAATGGTCTCCCACCACCTAATGAAGAAGAAGCAGCAGCTAGAGCTGTAGCAAGATCTTCATTTCCTACATCTTAGGATAGTGAGTATCTGCATGATGAAGAAGAACATGTCTCTCAAAGGCCAAAAAAATTCAGTATGTTTGATGAGTTCAGGTGTCCTAGGAAGAAATGAAGTCTCAGGTGATAAGCTACCTTGTCCAGTACTCTCATTTTGGTCAGTTTGTAAGATATGGTACCTTCTCCAGTACTATCTAGTGTCATTTCTGTAAGATAAGCTACTATCCAGTGTCATTTTGTAAGATATGCTAATGCAAGGTGTAGAACCTTGCCAGTATTGTCCAGTACTATCCAGTATCCAGGATGTGTACCATGTTGTAAGATAATGCAATGCAAGGATTAGAACTCTCAGTTTTGTCATATCATTTTAGAATGCCTAAGTTGTCGACAAGTTGAGAGTTGTCGAAGACTAGTCTTCAATAGTCATCGACAAGTCGAGAGTTGTCGACGACTTATCTTCCGTAGTCATCGACAAGTCTAGAGTTGTCAAAGACTAGTCTTCAATAGTCATCGACAAGTCGAGAGTTGTCGATGATTACGGAAGACAAGTCGTCGACAACTCTCGACTTCTCGATGACTATTGAGGGCTAGTCTTCGACATCTCTAGACTTGTCGATGATTACGGAAGACAAGTCCTCGATGACTATTGAGGACTAGTCTTCGACGTCTCTAGACTTGTCGATGATTACGGAAGACAAGTCGTCGACAACTCTAGAGTTGTCGAAGACTAGTCCTCAATAGTCATCGAGAAGTCGAGAGTTATCGACGACTTGTCTTCCGTAATCATCGACAACTCTCGACTTGTCGAAGACTAGTCCTCAATAGTCATCGAGAGGTCAAGAGTTCTCGAAGACTTGTCTTCCATAATCATCGACAACTCTCGACTTTTATTAGTGGAGTACAATGACTAGTCCACCACAGTAAGATATATCATTGTACCTTCACAAACACCATTTTCACTTAGAACATAAACCATATTACACCATTTTCAGTACAAACACTTACATAACTAACATTGACCATTCCAACTGCAACTACAAGTGCCTCAATGCTCATCAGTACAAACACTTCACATTAACTACCACTTGCAAAAGTACAACACAGTAACTCATCTCCCAAACATTCATCATTTTTTCAGAATTATGAACACATACATGACAGGTAGTAATGCAAGTTCAATCTTCATAACAACCAACATTTGGTTCACTGCATCTACCACTGCCTGGATGTTCTTCATCACTTTCTCTTCCTTTGCTCCAGCTCCTATATCTCCAATTGCTTCTCCTCTTAGCATTGTTCTCAACCAAGAATTGAACATATTCTAGTTCCCAATGCCAGAAAACACACCTATTCTGCTCGCAGAGAAAAACAAAAACCAAAATCATATCAATTTTCCAGATGTACATACAGACTCAACAAATCAATCGCAAATTTCGATCAAATGGGGAACAAAGAATGCACCATGAGACCTACCCCATGACAGTTGCACTTGCAGTATGTCCACCCGGCGGCGTCCCCGACACGCTTCGCTTCACCGTCCTGCCACAGTCGGGGCACTTGATCAGTGGAATGTGTGGAGCACGGCGGCGGAGCGCGCTGCTGCACGAGCTGCCGGAGTTCATCGCTCCGACGACTCCGCTCCAGTGGCTAGGGTTTCTACGGCAAAGGAAAGGGGATTTTCGATTTTGGAGAGACGATGCGGATTTAGCTCGGCCCGCTCCTTAAGTCATTGATCATTTTGCACTTAACACCCCCCTCTTCCTGCCAATGTTAACTTGCCCATTCGATTTACCCGTGCGACACCACGTGGACAGATATGGGCTCGCTCGTCCTCGCGGTGACGATCTCTGCTGGTAAGTAACGTCTTTAATCACCGTAATTGCATACAATTAAGGCTGGCAATGGGTCCGGTTTGGTCGGGTCAACCTAAACTAGACCCATGCCCATCACCCTTATCGGGCACACCTGTGACCCACGACCCTACCTATGGGTAAGGAATGAGACCCATGCCCAAACCCATCGGGCAACCCATCGGGTACAAAAAATGGAGAGTTTGACTCAACCAAATATTTTTGGGCTGCCAGGACGAAGAGTGGTGTGTTTCCATTCATGGCTTTGTGACTGCAAGTAGTACTAATATGCACATGCTTGGTGTCTGGACACAAGAGCTTTGTGTGTAAACGATGTATACTGTCTACATGTATAATGTATGTGTATCATAGCCCACGTACCATACAAAAAAATCAATTGTTTTAATTAGTAATATTAATCGGGTGACCCATCGGCAACCCGTGGGCATAGACTGATATCCATGCCCGATCCATGACTAATCGGGTTGCCCATGGATCATTCCATGAGCGAACATCGAGACCCATACCCTATCCATTCGGGCCGGGTGCCCATGGGCACACGTACCCATTGGTCTAAATGCCGGCTAGACATACAGTCGATGTACAGTGATCACTTCGAACCCCGCCGGCAAATTTAAGGATGCCCCATGCATTTTACTCTTTCTCAACAGTTCTGTCTTCGAACAAAATAATCGTCACCAGTCTACAAAACCCTCAAATACAAAGAAAGAGCAGAAACCAACCGCCGCTATGTCGTCCTCCAACGACGCCCCCGTCAGCCCTCGATCCCAGGTACAGCCCCAAATTTCCCAAATCCCCTCTCGCGATTTTGACTGACGAATTCCCTCCCACTCTCCTTCCCCTGGTGCGTGCGCGCGCGCAGCTCGCTCTGAGCTGCTTCGAGGAGCTCCTCGACCTCGCGGTGGCGGACGTCGCGTCGGAGTGCCACCGCATCGCGCGCCTCGGCCTGGACCGCAGCGTCGACGCAGAGGAGGAGGAGCTCCGTGCCTGGGCCGCGCGCGCCGCCGCCGACCACCCCGGCGCCGAGGACGGAGGCGCCACCCGCGGGGCCGGGGGAGGAGGGGGGAACAAGGGCGCGCCCGACGTCTTCGGCCAGATGCACCCCGCCATCGCCGCCGATGTCGTCGACTGCATGAACTGCGGCCGCCCCGTCGTCGCCGGCCGCTTCGCCCCGCACCTCGAGAAGTGCATGGGCAAGGTACAACGCGCCATCTATTTTCAGGCATCTGCTATCAGAACTGCTGTCTCAAATCTCAAAATTGCCTGTTCCCCTTTACTGGATCTCAGTCTCAGTGCTTCCATTTGTGTGGCATCACAAGTGGTGGTTCTTGGCTTCTTTCATACAACTGCCTATGCCGTTTAATTGGTGTGGATAGGCTAGCGGGTATTGTTGATGTGAGTGGAGTGACACCTTCTTGAGGAAGTGTCCTCGTGAAGCCTCACTAGAAGTTACCAGTTAAATAACCTACTGTACTTTTGATGTATCTAGGTAATTAATTACTTCTATATACAGGTATCTTCATCTGCTAATTATGTATGGTGTACTAGCTAGTAGATGAATAACTCTAAAATTTGTTTGTTTTTGCATCATTAAAGCAACTTCAGTGGCACATTAGTTTCACAGAAGAAGAAATTAATGCTATATCTCAAACCAGGCACTTCAACTTTATATTCATTATTTACTAAATAATGTGAAGAATTTATGCACTAAAATATTTGATAGCTCTGTTAATCATTAATAACTTGTGGTAGTCTTCAGCACATGATGCTTACAATTTACAATAATTGTCTTTTGCGGAATTTCCACTATGAAAAAACCATTAGTCCCGCTGGATGAAATTTGGCAATGCCTTACTGTCTAGGACTAGGACTCAAGGCAGAGCTGGTTCCAGAATACTCAATATGTGTGGTAGAGGTAAAATCTAAAACGGTATGATTATGTTTCTCTTACATTGGTATGTATATTCAGTTGTTAAGAAGCATCTACCAATTAAGCCTTGTTTGCAAATGCACGTGTGATGTCAACTCGTCCACATCTATTATTCATGTTAGCTTAGGAACTTATTAGGTTTTGCACTCGGTTCGGCTCTTTGTGATTGTTCAGAGATTTGATTCATCAGGAAGTTCATATACACAATATAATGTTCTTCACTATAGTTCTGGCATTCTGGGGCGTCATCATGTTTTGCTGATGCAAAGTTAATTATTCTGAGATCTTTCATTTTTTGGTGCAAATGTAGAATTATTGATTTTTTACATCATGATGTTGTCTGAAACGACATTACGCATGTGATAAATTAGTCTCATGCTTAGTGAGTTGTCTCTGAAATCTGCACTCGCTGAATGTCCTGCTGGTCTTCAGGCCATATAAATTGCCAAATGATGTCAGCTCTGTGGGAGGATGCTGAATTTATGCTTGCACTAACAAACCTTGATTTCAGTAAGAACTGGAGCTGGGGCTTAGGTTTTATGACGCCATATGAATCTAAAGAAAATGCTACTCCCTCCCTCCATAAAAGGATGTCGAAGGTTTGTCCAAATTTGGATGTATCTATACACTAAAAGATGTCTAGATCCATCCGAATTTAGACAAACTTTTGACATTCTTTTATGGACAGAGGTAGTACTAGTTTAGAACAGCAGGCTAATTGAATTTGTGATGTTGGAAATGCTATGGCTGATTGGATGAAAGAGTTCATGAATCAGTGTTAACTGTAAACTGGTTGTATACTGAGGGGTCCTTTATCTTCCAACTTGTCCACCGGTGCATGACAAACGTCATATGGTGATATTTGTGATGTTCTTTACACTAACTGGATGCAAGTGATATGTGTTCTTCTCCTTTTAAATTTCTTCTCTACCTTTATATTGAATATAATCTGCGTCTTGACCATATCCAGCTCTTGACATTCTATAAAAACTTGATTGAAGTGTTGATTATTTTGCGAGAGATTCCTGGATAAATAGTATTTCTGTCACATTTGCTGGCTATCGTTATGTGTTTTCTACATGTAGTCGCTGGCTGGACTGAATATTTGTTGCATGAAGGGCAAATAATTTCTAAGATTTCCCTTCAGAGAATACAAAGTAGTAATACTCTGCAACATAGTACCACAAAAGGATGTGATTCACCTGACGCTTTCTGGTCATTTTCTCTTTCAGGGTCGCAAAGCTCGTCCAAAGACCACGAGGAGCACTACAGCCGGACGAAACAGAAGTAGTAATGGTAACAGAGCTTCTTCCTATTCCCCATACTCTTAACCTAGTAGCCAGAAACAGCGCCAGCTTTCCGAAAGGTGTAACTGATGGTGGCAGTGGTGCTGCAGGGGAGGAGCACAGTAACCATACATTCCAGGAGTCCTGACAGCAGCGCTATACTACTGCCATGTTTTCGGTGCTTGAACTCCATATGAAGGCTGGAACACACAGCCTTGTTTAATGTGGTTTGCATGGTAGCATCTGTTACATTGAGTCCCCTATATGTATATTAAGGCATAGATTGGATTTTTCGTTTTGCCGTCTAGCTCTCCTCCCAGTACAGTTCGATCCATCAAGTCCTTTGTTCTAGTGTGCTGCCTTGTGCCTGATGTGTGCCATGCCGCTATTTAAAAACTGGACGCCCTTTCCAGCTTACCACATTCTACATCTGCAATCGGCTAATGCGAGAGCGGCTCATGGAGGTCTCATCGGCCAACGGACTGCATCAACACGAGCAGAACTGGCTGATGTGATTCTTCCAATTGCTATATTTAGATTGTTAGTTAACTAGACGGAACATGATGATTTCTACACGGGTCAGAATGTTTATGGTGCACTTAATAAATTGTGGACGCGTATATGCATCGTTTGGTTATGTAGCCAGTAGGTGCAAATGTGTCCTTGTGTGCTCGATGAGTTGCGATTCTAATATACTCACTGCCCACTAAACCTATTAATCCGAACTGACAGATGCAACTCTGTCCCGAATGCAAATGTTGAACAATTGTATCTTTATGAGAAAAAAGGCAACTTTATTAAGTTGCAGTTATCTTGCTGACAAACAGAATCCCTCCATTCGGTTTTGTAGGTCATACTTCTATTTAAAAAGTCTGGGAAGTAGACTTTGGCCTTTAGTTTTTCTTGCAATGAACGAATTTTGCTTTGCCATAGCCAAAGCCAACCACGTTAGACTGACATGTGGGAGTAGCTACTGCAATAGGAAAGTATGAAGGGGAATTTGAAAAGAAGAGGTATATGTTATTCCAAGTTTATAAATACGTACAGCTTGTGAAATAAACTCATGTGACCATGGCATGCTGTGGCCAACTGCTCCAGCCTCCACACTCGCTGCAGCTTCCCTTGCCGCCCACAAGTCCGGCAAGGCTGTTCGTGGTCAGTTGTCCGTGAAGCGCCCGGTCCTCTCTGAGGCGGTCTTCTAGGCCCCACCACCAGCCGTTGAGGCTCCCCTCGTCGGCACCACGTGTGGCCTGCTGCCGACGGCCGCGGCGCCTCTCCTCGCTGGTGCGTGCTCCAAGCCCAAGCTGGCTGCGTCGGCGGCCACCTCGCCTCCCCAGTGCACGGGGTGCGTCGACGAGCTCGTCCCCGTGACGGCCATCCCGGTGCATATGGTGCAAGCAGCGCTCAACCACGATGCTCCGGCACTTGTGGTGCCTCCGCTTACTGTAGGCTCATCCCGGCCCCTGCCGGTAGAACCTCCGTCGTCACTTCTGTGCTTGGGCACTGTCGTTGAGCACGTTCCCGAGATGCCCACCTAGGAGCCTCCGGAGGGTTGCTACCATGTGTCTGCGTGTGCAGGCAAGGCTTCTTCTTCCAGCTGGCACGATGCGGATTTGTTGTGGGTTGCTTCCTTGAGCTCTGATGAGGAGGACGATGAAGAACTTGCGCCGTGGACGCCATTGACCATCGCTCCTGGCACCGATTTCGACGTTGGTCTTTGCAGCAAGGTTGGCTTGCCGCCTCCTGTCGGAGGGCCGCTGGCTGCCATGTCCAGCGCTGCTACTGTGCCGGCGAGGTCAGGGGTTGTGCGTTGAACACATGTGTTGCAGCTGCCACTGTTGGAGATGAGGAGGCCTGGGTGCAGGTGGGTCGGGGCGGCCGCCCCGGCCGCGTGCCAACGTCTTTGCTTCGAGAGGAAGGTCTCGCGTGTAGTCTCGCATTCAAGTGTTGGGCTCTGATACGTCCAATTTGCATCACTATTTTATATCATAATTTGCTGTTATTCATTGATATATTTCATATTGGGACACAATACTTATGTTATTTCATCTATTTTGCATGTTTCATGATTATTTGGAGATTGAGCACCGGAGCCGAGATTCTGCTGGAAAAAGCACCGTCGAGGATGCGATATTTCGGAAGATCGACCGTGGAAGGAAGTTTTACGAGAAAATCCTATTTTTCCGGATGACGGAGGAAGCCGGAAGGGGGAGCCGGCTGGACCCGGGGTGGGCCCACACCATAGGGTGGCGCGGCCCATGGCACAGCCGCGCCACCATGTGGTGTGGGGCCCCCTCGGCCTCTTTCGCCTCCTTTTCTTCGCGAAACCCTTCATCCCGAAGACCGAAGCCACGGAGGAATCCTCACGAAGGGTTACGGCCGCCTCGCGGGGTGGAGAACACCGAGAGAGAAAGAACTCTCCGGCGGGCGGGAATCCGCCGGGGAAATTCCCTCCGGAGGGGAAATCGACGCCATCGTCACCGCCATCGAGCTGGACATCATCTCCATCACCATCATCATCATCTCCACCATCACCACCGCCATCTCCACCGCTGGACATCGTCACCGCTGTAGCAATTTGGGTTTGATCTTGATTGTTTGATAGGGGAAACTCTCCCGATGCTGATTTCTACTTGTTGTTTATGCTATTGAGTGAAACCATTGAACCAAGGTCTATGTTCAGATTGTTATTCATCATCATATCACCTCTGATCATGTTCCATATGATGTCTCGTGAGTAGTTCGTTTAGTTCTTGAGGACATGGGTGAAGTCTAATTGTTAGTAGTGAACTATGGTTGAGTAATATTCAATGTTATGATATTTAAGTTGTGGTGTTATTCTTCTAGTGGTGTCGTGTGAACGTCGACTACACGACACTTCACCATTTATGGGCCTAGGGGAATGCATCTTGTACTCGCTTGCCAATTGCGGGGTTGCCGGAGTGACGAAACCTAAACCCCGTTGGTATATCGATGCATGAGGGATCGCAGGATCTCGAGTTTAAGGTCGTGGTTAGATTTATCTTAATTACTTTCTTGTAGTTGCGGATGCTTGCAAGGGGTATAATCACAAGTATGTATTAGTCCTAGGAAGGGCGGTACATTAGCACAGAGTTCACCCACACAACACTTATCAAAACAATGAAGATTAATCAGCTGTATGTAGCGAAAGCACTAGACTAAAATCCCGTGTGTCCTCGAGAACGTTTGGTCATTATAAGTAAACAAACCGGCTTGTCCTTTGTGCTAAAAAGGATTGGGCCACTCGCTGCAATTATTTCTCTCGCATTTTACTTACTCGTACTTTATTTATTTGTTACATCAAAACCCCCCGAATATTTGTCTGTGAGCATTTACAGTGAAACCTTCATCGAAACTGCTTGTCAACACCTTCTGCTCCTCGTTGGGATCGACATTCTTACTTATCGAAGATACTACGATACACCCCCTATACTTGTGGGTCATCAAGACTATTTTACGGCGCCGTTGCCGGGGAGTGAAGCGCTATTGGTAAGTGGAATTGGTAAGGAAAACCTTTCTTGTTTGTGCTGATTTTATTTCTGCCTCTCTGCTATAAGTCATTATGGAGAGATCTTCTCTTCAATTTCTATTTGGGAAATCTACTACTACGCAACGGTAGTGGATGAGGCGCCGAGTGAGGAAGTAATACCATATAAAATACCGACGAAAATTATTGAACATGTTATGGATAACCGCTATGAAGGGGATGGAAGCTGTCCATCCTGGTGATCATTTACTTGTTTTTGCATGAATTATGCGGGTTATTCAAATATGCAGGTATTGCTATGAATGAAGTTAGGAAGAAACTATTCTCTATATCGCTGTGCGGTAAGCGGCGCATTGGTATAAATTGCTTGAAGAATGGTGATTCTCTTGATTGGGAGGACATTGTGCCTTTATTCTATTCCAAATTTTATCCTCCAAGTGAAATTCACAAAGATCGGAACCGCATATATAATTTCTGGCCTCATGATGGAGAGAGTATTGCCCAAGCTTGGGGGAGATTGAAGTCTTTAATGCTCAAATGCCCCATTCATGAGCTTCCTGGTAATGTTATTATTGATAATTTCTATGCAAGACTTTCTTTTCAAGACAAGACCTTGCTGGATACCTCTTGTTCTGGATCATTTACACGCAACAAGGAAGAGTTTAAAAGGGACCTTCTTGATCGGATCCAATAAAATACTGAAGGTTGGGAGAACGACAAAGATAGAGAATCAGATATAATTTATGATTATAAATGCATTGAAGCTTTTATGAATACTGATAAATTTCGTAATATGAGTGTTATATATGGTCTTGATTCTCAAGTTGCTGCAAACCTTTATAAAGCTTTTGCCTCTCATTATGAATTGCCTAAGAAGAATTTTGATAAGTATCATGAACCGTACAAAGATAAAATTGATCCATCTATTAATAAATGTGTTGTAGTTGAAGCTGGCGATCGTGTTATTCCCGAAGCTTATATTGAAAAAACTCCTTTTCCTGCTAAAATGAAAGAGTACTCTGTTATAAATAGTGCGGTTCATAAAAGTGAAAAGAAACCTAGAGAACACTGAAGAACAAATAAAAGTTGAACCTGCTTGTTGCAATAGTTAAAGATCTTGTGACTGAAAATGTGGAGGATGGTCATATTATTTTCACGTGAAGATGCTTCTAATATTGTTTCACATCCTAATAAACCCAAACAAGCTAGTGTTCCTATGCTATCCGTTAAAATTGGTGATCATTGCTATTATGGTCTATGTGATATTGGTGCAAGTGTTAGTGCTATACCTTATGAGCTATACACGGAGATTATGCACGAAATTGATTCTTGTGAACTTGAAGATATTGATGTGGTTATTCAGCTGGCTAATAGAGAAACTATTTCTCCAATTGGTATTGTTCGAGATGTGGAAGTTCTATGTGGTAAGATTAAATATCCTGCTGACTTTTTGGTACTTGGTTACTGCTGCTAGTGATTATTGTCCTATCATTTTTGGTAGACCTTTTCTAAATACTTGTGGAGCTATTATAGATTGCAAGAAAGAGAAAATTTTGACTAAATTTGCTGGCGAATCCTATGAGTTTAACTTCTCTAAATTTACTAAAACTCCTTATAAAGCTGATTTGCCTAGTAATGATTTTAAAATGGAGCAGTGTGCATCTATTGTTCTTGTTCCTAACAATCCTTTGCAGCAACATTTGGAGGATAGCGAGAGTGAAGTTTTTAGGAAAGAAAGAGATGAGCTTGAGGAGATTTTTCTTCGCCAACCTATTCTCAAGCATGATTTACCGGTGGAAGACTTGGGTACAACACCGCCACCAAAGGAAGATCCTGTTTTTGATTTAAAGCCTTTGCTCGATAATCTTAAATATGCTCATATTGATGATAAGAAAATATATCCTGTTATTATTAGTTCTAAGCTTAAGAGTTTGAAGAAGAAAGATTATTGCAAATATTGAAGAAACACCGAGGTGCTATTGGCTATACTCTTGATGACTTGAAGGGGATTTCTCCCTCTATTTGCCAACACGCCATTAATATGGAAGATGATGCAAAGCCTATTGTTGAACCTCAGCGTCGTCTAATTCCCAAGATGAAGGATGTGGTAAGAAATGAGGTATTACGACTTCTTGAAGCTGGTATTATATATCCTATTGCTGATAGTAGATGGGTTAGTCATGTGCATTGTGTTCCTAAGAAAGGAGGAATAAGCTCGTTGTGCCTAATGATAATGATGAGCTTATACCTCAAAGAGTAGTTGTAGGTTATAGAATGTGCATTGATTTTCGAAAAGTTAATAAGGTTACTAAGAAAGATCATTATCCTTTACCATTTATTGATCAAATGTTAGAAAGATTGTCTAAAAATACTCATTTTTGTTTTCTTGATGGTTATTACGGGTTTTCACAAATTGCTTGTTAAAGCTAAAGATCAAGAGAAAACCACTTTTACTTGTCCCTATGGAACTTATGCTTATAGGCGTATGCCTTTTGGTTTATGTAATGCTCCTGCTACTTTTCAAAGATGCATGTCTGCTATTTTTCATGGCTTTTGTGAGAGTATTGTGGAAGTATTCATGGATGATTTTTCCGTTTACGGGAATTCTTTTGATAGTTGCTTGCGAAACCTTGATAAAGTCTTGCGGAGATGTGAAGAAACTAACCTTGTTCTTAATTGGGAGAAATGCCACTTTATGGTTAATGAAGGAATTGTATTGGGACATAAAATTTCCGAGAGAGGTATCGAAGTTGATAGAGCTAAAGTTGAAGCTATTGAGAAGATGCCCTATCCAAGGGATGTTAAAGGTATTCGTAGTGTTCTTGGACATGCTGGGTTTTATAGGAGATTTATTAAAGATTTCTCCAAGATTTCAAAGCCTCTTACTAATCTTCTTCAAAAAGATGTGCCTTTTGTTTTTGATTCGATTGTAAGGAAGCTTTTGAAACTCTAAAGAAAGCCTTAACAACTGCTCCTATAGTTGAACCTCCTGATTGGAATTTACCATTTGAAATTATGTGTGATGCTAGTGATTTTCTTTGTAGGTGTCTGTTCTTGGACAACGAGTAGATAAAAAATTAAATGTTATTCATTATGCTAGTAAAACTCTTGATGCTGCTCAAAGAAATTATGCTACTACTGAAAAAAAGAATTGTTAGTCGTAGTCTTTGCTTGTGATAAATTTAGATCTTATATTGTTGATTCAAAAGTTACAATTCATACTGATCATGCTGCAATTAGATACCTTATGACAAAGAAAGATGCTAAGCCGAGGCTTATTAGATGGGTACTTCTTTTGCAAGAATTTGATTTACATATTGTAGATAGGAAAGGAGCTGATAATCTCGTTGTCGATAATTTGTCTAGATTGGAAAATATTGCTTATGATCCTGTTCCTGTTAATGATAGTTTTCCAAATGAACAATTGGCTATAATAAAGGTGAGCTCGCGAGACAAGTCCTTGGTATGCTTGATTATGCTAACTTTATTGTTTCCAAGTACTTGCCTCCAACCTTTTCAGCTCAGCGAGAGGAGGAAATTCTTTTATGACTTGAGGCATTATTTCGGGATGACCCACACTTATATAAAGAAGGAGTGGATGGTATTATGCGAAGGTGTGTTCCCGAATATGAACAACAAGAGATATTGAGTAAATGTCATGGCGAGTGCTTATGGAGGACATCACGCCGGAGATAGAACCGCACAAAAGGTTCTACAATCAGGTTTTTATTGGCCAACTCTCTTCAAAGATGCAAGGAAGTTTATTTTATCTTGTGATGAATGTCAAAGGGTTGGTAATATCTCCAGACGCAATGAAATGCCTATGAACTATACTCTTGTTATTGAACCGTTTGATTGTTGGGGATTTGACTTCATGGGACCTTTTCCCTCTTCAGAAGGTAACACGCATATACTTGTTGCTTGTTGATTATGTTACTAAATGGGTGGAAGCCATACCTACAAAAAGTGCTGATGGTGAGACCTCTTTAAAAATGCTTTTAGATATTATTTTTCCTAGATTTGGAGTACCTAGATATATTATGACTGATGGAGGTTCTCATTTTATTCATGGAGGTTTTAGAAAGACTCTTGCTAGGTATGGTATTAATCATAGAATTGCTTCCGCTTATCACCCTCAAAGTAGTGGTCAAGTAGAATTATCAAATAGAGAAATTAAATCTATCTTGCAGAAAACCGTTAATAAATCTAGAAAGAATTGGGCTAGTAAATTGAAAGACGCACTATGGGCTTATAGAACTGCTTATAAAAACCCCATGGGAATGTCACCCTATAAAATGGTTTACGGAAAAGCTTGTCATTTACCTTTAGAACTAGAACACAAAGCTTATCGAGTCTGTTAGAGAATTAAATAAAGATCCTAAACTTGCTGGTGATAAGAGGTTGCTACAATTAAGTTCTCTAGATGAATGGAGAAGTGAAGCTTATGAAAATGCTAAACTCTTTAAAGAAAAAGTTAAAAAATGGCATGATAGAAGGATCATCAAAAGAGAGTTTAATATTGGGGATAAAGTCCTATTGTATCGGTCTCGTCTCGGATTCTTTGCGGGGAAATTACTCTCGAAATGGGAAGGACCATATGTTGTTGAGGAGGTGTATCGTTCAGGAGCAATTAAAATTAGCTCTCTCCAAGGCAATGCTACGCAAGTGGTGAATGGACAAAGACTCAAGCATTATATCTCGGGTGATTCTTATAATGTTGATGTTGATATTATTCGAGTGGAAACACCGGAGGCTTTCATCAAAGGACAAATTGATAGTCCGCCAGAATTCAACTTTGAATAGGTAACAGTACTGGTAATGAAAAGTTCGCGATTTACTTTCCGAACATTACTTTTGTTGTTTTTGGAAAATATGAAAAACTACGAGTTCGAAACAGAGTGGAAAGGGCGCACGAGGGCGTGCCACCATAGGCCGGCGCGGCCTGACCTGGGCCCGCGCCGACCTATGGTCTGGCCGCCTCGTTTCCCCTTTCCGACTCTGGTTCGACCTGGTACTTTCCGTTTGTTCTGAAAATTTTTATTATAAAATCCCCCGGACCCCTGGAGGTCCGTATATCGTTTTCTCGACGTGTTTTGTTTCGAGCTGTTTCACGTCGGGATCCGTTTTCAGTTTAGAGGCACCATGGTCTCCAAGAACAAGGGCAAGGAGCTTCCGGATGAAGATAATCAGGATCGTGAGTGGAAAGAAGAGGACAAGAGTGTCAAGGAAGAAGCAAAGGAGGATGAAGAGGAAGTCGAAGAAGTTCCGCAAGAGCACTCACGCACCACCATTGCAAGCATCGAAGTGGTGACAAACTCGCTCAACGCCAAGAAGAGCGCACGGATTAGGACCGGAGGAGGACTTCCACGCCATTACCTAGCTCCAAGGACATCTTCTTCAGGCATCCACCATCCTTTCCACAATCTAATCTACAATAATCAAATTGAAAGGACTCCCGAGGCAGCACTGCCTAGCAATTGGGATATAGATCGTTCTAACAATGCGGGAAAGACGGAGCCCGAAGGCGAAGGTTGGGGAAATAGCTCCAAGAGTTGGGACTCGTCGTCGGACGGACTTCTTAACCACGTCGAGCACAATTCGGAGATGATTCGCAACCTCATATACGGGATTGATGAGCTTCAGGAGCTTATTGAGAAGCTTGTCAGGAATTCATCACCACCATCGCCAAAGGAGTAATTCATCATCGGTATTGGCATCCCCTTGGTTTGTTCCAAGCTTGGGGGAGTGCCGCGGTATCACATCATCATTACCTTTTACTTTTTACTATCAAGTAGTGTCATATCATGAGTAGGGAAGTTATCGTATGAGATGGGTTGCAGTGTGGAAGTATCTCTCCTTTAGTTTGTCTATGTATCCCTTGGTGTGAGTTATCGTTATGGAATATTAATGAGAAGTCTTATCATTTACATATTGCACACCTTATTTTAGTTTGCAATTTCTACTATATGATTGATCTTGATTTTAGTATTGGTACCACTTTGGGAGCATTAAGTAAATCTATTTGGTTTTGGCGAACTTAGCAATGGTCAATAGCAACAACACTTTGATTTTAAGAAGAATAGAGGAAGTACATGTAGAAGATATTATTATCTTTCTTATCAGTTCTTAGCTTAGTATTCTAAAGTTAAAACTGTTTGTGCTTACAAGTAAGATGCATGATTGTTTCTATCACATGTATATTTGTTTGTTTCCCTCAACTCTTATGCTTGCTAATTAACCTTGCTAGCCAAAGACCTGTGCTGAGAGGGAATACTTCTCGTGCATCCAAACACTGAACCCAAACCTATGCCATTTGTGTCCACCATACCTACCTACTGCATGGTATTGTTTGCCATTCCAAGTAAATACTTCATGTGCTACCTTTAAACAATTCAAAACTTATTACTTCTTATTTGTGTCAATGTTTTATAGCTCATGAGGAAGTATGTGGTGTTTTATCTTTCGGTCTTGTTAGGCAGCCTCCACTAAAGGACTAGTGGCTTCATCCACTTATCCTATAATTTTGCAATAAGAGGCGGCAACGGGGTTCCCAGCCCCAATTAATCAACCTTCATTAATAATTCTCTTCACATGTTTTGCTTCGATTCATCGGTAAGCAACTTAATTTTGCAATAGACACTCCTCCATGGTATGAGATTGTTGGAAGGCACCCGAGGATTCGGTTAGCCATGGCTTGTGTAAGCAAAGGTTGGGGGAGTGTCATCCTTAAAATAAACTAAAGTACATGTGTAAACAAAAGAGAAGAGGGATGATCTACCTTCGTTGGTAGAGATAACGTCCTTCATGGGAGCCGCTCTTTGGAGGTCTGTTTGGCAAGGGGGTTAGAGTACCCGCTACCGATCGTTGACAACAACAAACACCTCTCAAAACCTTACTTTTATTCTCTTTATATGATTTCAAAACTGAAAAAGCTCTAGCACATGATTTAATCCCTGCTTCCTCTGCGAAGGGCCTGTCTTTTACTTTATGTTGAGTCGGTAAACCTATTTCCCTCCATCTCAAGCAAGCATTTGAGTTGTTGTGATCAAACCATTATATTGTGATTTGCTTCATCATGTTTTTATTCTTTCTTGCTTAGTACAAGTTTTACCTGAATGAATATAGCCTTGAAGTCATCAATGATTAATATGATTGAGTATGCAAGTTTACCATAAGCTTTTAATATGAGAGCGCTGCTCAATAGATGAATATAATCTGTTAAATGTTCTCTGACCAAGAACAAAGTTTGCCATCACCAATTATGATCTCTTATGCACCTTTATTTGTGATTACCTTATACTTGTTTCAAGATTGAGTTATATGAGGAAGTTGTTTACTATAATGTCTTGTGTGAATGAATATGATGCTTCTTGTCCGTATTCTATTTATCGACTCTTCACTCCATAAACATGTGGTCCTGTTTACGAGTTCGGTTTCGCTTGGGGACAAGCGAAGTCTAAGCTTGGGGGAGTTGATACGTCCAATTTGCATCACTATTTTATATCATAATTTGTTGTTATTCATTGATATATTTCATATTGGGACACAATACTTATGTTATTTCATCTATTTTGCATGTTTCATGATTATTTGGAGATTGAGCACCGGAGCCGAGATTCTGCTGGAAAAAGCACCGTCGGGATGCGATATTTCGGAAGATCGAGCTGTGGAAGGAAGTTTTACGGAAAATCCTATTTTTCCGGATGACGGAGGAAGCCGGAAGGGGAGCCAGTTGGACCCGGGGTGGGCCCACACCATAGGGTGGCGCGGCCCATGGCACGGCCGCGCCACCATGTGGTGTGGGGCCCCCTCGGCCTCTTTCGCCTCCTTTTCTTCGCGAAACCCTTCGTCCCGAAGACCGAAGCCACGGAGGAATCCTCACGAAGGGTTACGGCCGCCTCTGCGGGGCGGAGAACACCGGAGAGAAAAGAACTCTCCGGCGGGCGGGAATCCGCCGGGGAAATTCCCTCCCGGAGGGGAAATCGACGCCATCGTCACCGCCATCGAGCTGGACATCATCTCCATCACCATCATCATCATCTCCACCATCATCACCGCCATCTCCACCGCTGGACATCGTCACCGCTGTAGCAATTTGGGTTTGATCTTGATTGTTTGATAGGGGAAACTCTCCCGATGCTGATTTCTACTTGTTGTTTATGCTATTGAGTGAAACCATTGAACCAAGGTCTATGTTCAGATTGTTATTCATCATCATATCACCTCTGATCATGTTCCATATGATGTCTCGTGAGTAGTTCGTTTAGTTCTTGAGGACATGGGTGAAGTCTAATTGTTAGTAGTGAACTATGGTTGAGTAATATTCAATGTTATGATATTTAAGTTGTGGTGTTATTCTTCTAGTGGTGTCGTGTGAACGTCGACTACACGACACTTCACCATTTATGGGCCTAGGGGAATGCATCTTGTACTCGTTTGCCAATTGCGGGGTTGCCGGAGTGACGAAACCTAAACCCCCGTTGGTATATCGATGCGGGAGGGATCGCGGGATCTCGAGTTTAAGGTCTGTGGTTAGATTTATCTTAATTACTTTCTTGTAGTTGCGGATGCTTGCAAGGGGTATAATCACAAGTATGTATTAGTCCTAGGAAGGGCGGTACATTAGCACAGGTTCACCCACACAACACTTATCAAAACAATGAAGATTAATCGAGTCGTATGTAGCGAAAGCACTAGACTAAAATCCCGTGTGTCCTCGAGAACGTTTGGTCATTATAAGTAAACAAACCGGCTTGTCCTTTGTGCTAAAAAGGATTGGGCCACTCGCTGCAATTATTTCTCTCGCATTTTACTTACTCGTACTTTATTTATTTGTTACATCAAAACCCCCCAAATATTTGTCTGTGAGCATTTACAGTGAAACCTTCATCGAAACTTCTTATCAACACCTTCTGCTCCTCGTTGGGATCGACATTCTTACTTATCGAAGATACTACGATACACCCCCTATACTTGTGGGTCATCAGGCTCGAGGGAGGTGTTTTAGGTGCCTCGAACGTGACCACCAAGTCAACACCTGTCGTGGGTTGTTTAGATGCATCCGTTATCATCGTCCGAGGCACCGAGAGCGTTTCTATCGTGCTCGCTTTCCTGCCGCTCCTGGTGAAGAGGTGGTCAGTTGTGTTGGTTCTCCGGTCGCTTCTGCTCCTTGCCAGCGGAGCCGCTCTCCGTCTGCTCAGTTTCTTCGTCCCTCGTCGCCTCGAAGTTGGGCTGAGGTCATGGGCCTCTCGGTTGTGGCGGTGCCACCAAGACCCTCTCCTACGAGTTGCGAGCAGACCAAGGTCAACGCCACTATGGACTCTCTCTTTCAGTCCCAGGTTGCCTTGATGCGCATGGAGCTCCTTCAGTTGGTTGACATTCGTGTCGAGGAGGCGGCTCGCCCTCTTCGTGAAGAGGTGACTGCTCTTAAGCTGTTGTTGGCGCGTGTTAGTGGTTCTTCGGAGCCGGATGAGCTTGACTCCTCTAAGCAGAAGTCGTATGTGGTTGAGGAAGAGCACCTATATGGTTGTTTCTCTCCTCATGGTCCATCGTCGCTGCCTAATGAGTCGGCGGCCCCTGAGCATGAGGGCATGGACTTGGTCGCGACTCAAGTGCTTGACCTTGGGAAGTGCTCTAATGTCGACACGATAGTCTCTGTCTTGCCTGAGTCCGACAGGCAGCTGGTTGCTAAGTTAGGAGTGTTGACACATGTGCCCATATGTTTCTCTCCTGTTGTGTCTGCTGACTTTGAGAGTGAGGACATATGCGAGTTCTTGGCTCCGGTGTTGTAGATCATGCCAGAGCTACAACAGTTGTGTGGGTGATGCTTCCGTCGGTGTTGTGCTCTTTTGGGACCTTGGAGGTGGCCACGACATCCTCACCACCGTAGTTGGAGCCTTGCCAGTCCCTCGCCTCTTTGGACTGTGGAGCAATGTTGGATCCTAGCTGAGAGGCTCTTTTTGCAAAGGAACTTTGTGGCTTGCTTGCTAGTTTGGAGGCGGTTAGCCTGATTATGACAATGAAATTGTCTGTGTCTTGACGGGTAAGGCCTCGGAGGATATGATCAAGAAGGTGGAGAAGTCTCTTAGGAAAGTTTCTATTAGAAGGATAAGAAGGAGCCCTAACAAAAGAAGTTTCAGAAGCTGATTAATTGTTGGACTCTTTTTTGGGTTGTCATGTTCTTTTAGTGGGTCTTCTTTGCAACGTTGTGCTCATGGGTTGTCGGTTTTAGTTGGTTTAGAGGTTACTTTTTTTGGTGTTGTTCTCTCGTAGGTGGGCTCTTGGCAGTGTTGTTGTAAGTTTTTGCTCGATTTTCTCCTAAAAACTAAACACTTTCTTCTTAATTAATAGAATAGTTGAGGCAAAGTTTTTGCCTCCGTTAAAAGAAAAAACTCATAAAACAGCAGTTCTCACTAGTGGAAAACAGGCCTTTTGATCCGGGTGGTTAGGGCCTTTTGTCGCGGGCGGCCAGCCGCGACAAGCAAGGCGCGATAAAAGGGAGGCCTTTTATCCCGGGTCACTTACGACCCGCGACATAAGGTCCACCACGTGGCAGCCGCCGGCGCGCAGGGCACAGAGCCCTTTGTCGCGGGCGGTATTACCACCCGCGACAAAAGGCCCTCTACGTGGCGCGCGCACAACGCTTCGCTTTAGGGTTTGAGGGGTGCAGCACCCCTCCCCCGCCACCGACCGCCTGTTATATCATTTTTTTCGTTCGAAAATAAAAGTTGCATATATTTGTACGCTACTAGAAATTGTACACGTTCATTCAATATATATATATAGATCGATCAAACAAATGTTGGAAGCAAAAGTCGATTCCTCTTTACATGTAGCCCTTACATATATATATACATTTAGCTCACGATCGACAAGCGGTACTAACGACCGTCTATTTGGAGGTAGAGCATCTATTTGGACTAAACAAGCCTTTGTTGTTTAGTACATCTTTAATCAAAAGTCCCGCCAGCTTCCTCCGCGATTCCTAGTGCGTGTTCCTTTGGTTGGAGTCCGTCCCGCATGAAGTCGACCTATATACGAAAATGAGATGAGTATGACTATATCGGTCTTGATAACGAAATATTGATGATAATAAATAAAGTTGTGAATGTTATTGCTTACGTTGAATTTATTATTGTTCCGCTTCTCGATGGTTAACATGCGAATGGACTCGCAAACGTAGTATCCACATAGATTCGTCCCTTGTGGCTGCTGGGGGCACGGTACGGGAGTAAATGTTAGCTTCTCGCCCAGGTTTCGTTCTTACGATGTCTCTTGAAAGCGGTCCAAGCCCTGCCGGGCAAAAGAATGATTGAATGAGTGGATAATTAATTGATATCTCACGAATGATAAAGCGCGGCGATGAAGGAAATTACACTTGGAGCAACTTCGCAAGTCCTGGAACCCGTCCACGCCTCTACTCGGTGGGTCTTTTACCTCAACTATTCCCTTATCGAGGTTGAATGTCTAGTAGAATCCGAGTGGAAGCTGCACATGTTATGCATATACGTCGGGAATTACACTTAACATCGAGTAAGAAAAATTGAATGTGCATAAAGATCATTAAGACTCTCACTCGTAGTTGTAAGGAAACAATATTGAATCACAGAAATATTGCTCCCCCAAAAACCTTAGTAGGTTTCCCCGTTTCTTGGGCATTAAACTTTACCGTTTGAACATGTACTTTATCCGGGTCAATAAACCCAATATTGATAATATTATTACTTTTGCATTCACCGATCTTCGATCGCATAAGAGAACACATAAGATATAATGAGTATATATATGCAATGAAAACGAACATGAACTGAATGAAAATGAACTTATATGTAGTTAACAACTTACAAGCAATAGCAACTCATGAGAGATTTGTCGAGGGCATCTAGATTGAATAACTGCGCGAGTTCATTCATCTCAATATGGATCTCCTCCTTTCGGTAGTAATATTCCCATGGTATACTCGCCACGATGAACCTTATGTTCTCCTTGCATGCATCAAGGTACCACCGATGCAAATTCCGCATATGTGTTGGCGGTTTAGCAGTACCGTTCTGTGCTGACCAAGTCGGCCCCGTAGACAAATTTAGGAGCTATATCAGCGGTGGGTACTGCAGCATCCGCCGCAGACAGCAATTCCTCCACGGTAACGTCACGAGCAGCCGCTAGCTTTGCAGACTTCTTCCATATCGAAACCACCATGTTCCTGGTACAGACTTGGGAACATTAAGCACTTTGAGTGCTTGGGATCGATTGTTTGGGCTGAGCACCGAGGAGGGGAACTTCCTTTCTCTTTTTTGCCTTTTGTCGTTTGCTTGGCCTTGAGGGGTGCACTTGTTGAAGTTGACTTATTCTCGGTTGCACTTCTAGGCGATGATTTGCTCGTGCCGGCAATGTCCTTCTCCTTAGCCTTTTCAGCCTTCTTTGTGTCAATTACCTTCGCAAGAGTGCGTGTATAGTCATCCTTCTTCTCGTGTAAGTCATACTGCGATGGTGTGTTCGGAAAACTAGTAGCATATGCTATTTGCTTCTCTCGTGTATGGCTGCGCGGCTGGAGGTTTTGGCTTATGAAAAAAATCATAATTGATTTTCTTAACAATGGCATCATTTTCCTCCGGGGTACGATCGTAAGGACGAGGGGGAGGAACCTTTGGTACTTTTGGGAGGGGCGACCTCTTGGGGACAGGACTCTTGAAACGCTTCCGGCTGGGTGCATTCCGAGTCTTTTTGGGCGGAGGCGGCGGCACTGGAGATGGAGATGGACTACCGATGTCGTGGTCGACGTCGTACCCACGGGGTGATGGTGGCGACATGTGATCAGTAGGAGGAGGTGATGGTGGCCTGCGATCACCTGGAGGAGGTGATGGTGACCTGCTGGGACGACCGGTACTAGGTGCTACCCAGCCTGGCAGCCTGATGTTCTTCTTTTCCCAGAGAATGATTTCTCCCAGCACCTCTCTGAGTGTAAGCCCCCATCACCTCCGAGGGATATCGAGCTCCAATGTCTCCCACGACGGGACAACCGAATCCACCCCGACACGAGCATAGCCAGCTGGAATCGGATTGCCATGCCATGTTGCCGGCTCACCTTCGAGTCCAAATGCCGGTAAGACATAGCCGACCGCCACCTTAACGAAACCTTCCCGAACACCTCATGGAGATCACAAGGTGTTTGCTCCTTGATTCCATCCAAGGGGTCGCCGGGACCGGCATCTATCATCATCCGTGTAGGAGGGGCCTCCGAGTCGGCCATGCTGTCTGTCTCGTCGCTGAGATATTTCAGCGGTATTATCCGCGGGCGCTGTCCTTTTAGTTCATTTATCTCCCGCTGCCGTCGCTGAAGCTCCCGCTGCTCGCTGGTCAAGTCGGCGTTGGAACTCGGCCATCCGGTCATTCCGCACCTCCGGCTGGCGTTGTTTAGCTCTCGCTCGGCTTCTATAAGTCTCCGCGTCGGCCGGAAACCCAAGCGACCACGGAACACTAGGGCCGAAGCCTCTTGTTCGTCCTCCTTCTCGGGATTACCGAGGACAAGCGTCGGCAAGTCTTTCTCTCTATCGGGAGCAAACTTTAGTTTTCCCGCCTTTATATCTGTCGTCACTTCAATCCATTTTTGCCTGGGTACCCTAACCCCGGTGTCACTTTCAACAATGTTCCCTGTCTTCATGTCATACTCACGGCCATGCGCGAGGAACCAATTTCGAGCCCTTGTGTCCCATCCTTCTCGCGTGGGTTCCGGAGTGATCCCGTTCAGCTCCATCTCAGCCTCTTGTGCATCCCACTTAGGCATGGCTCTTCCGTAGCCCCCTCGCCCCGTATGATGGTGATATTTCTTCTCGCTTGCATTCTTCTTGTTTTTCGTTGACGGAGTTCACAGACCTCCTCTGATTCTTTGTACCTCACAAATTCTTCCCAGTTATGCTCCTGCTTCGCTAGGTAGTTCTCGAATAATGGAGGCTTCTTGTCTTTCTTATAATTTTTCCATAACCGGTTCTTATACGTCCGGAAAAGTTCCCCCATCTTCTTAAGAGCCCATTTCTTCACTAGCGCCCGCCGCTTAGCATTCTCGGACTCCGATCCCAAATCCGGCAAAGTGAAATGTGCCATGAGGTCTCCGAAAAGTGTGTCTTTGTACCTATCGGCAACCTGATTTTCGGACACATTCTTGGTCTTGTTCCATTCTCCGACGATGATCGGGATACGATCTCTAACCACAACTCCGCACTGATTTTTGAACTTCACTCCGACAATCTCGGGTACCACCGGTTGGCCTTCCGGTGATATAGCTTCAATTGTGAAGTGGTCTTTTTGGTCAACTTCTTTGCCGGGCCTCGTTTCTCTATCTTATCTTCGGAGGCCTAAGAGAATACATATATATAGAATTGCATTAATGCCTCTATACTAATGTCTCAATACATATGTACATATAGAATTCCATTAATACCTCGTCATGATCGGAGCCGTCGGCTTCTCCGTCACCGGAGCCGTCGTCGGCTTCTCCGTCACCGGAGCCGTCGGCTTCTCCATGACCGGAGCCGTCGGCTTCTCCATGACCGGAGCCGCGGGCTTCTCCATCACCGGAGCCGCGGTCTTCTCGGTCGGCTTCGTACCATCGCGGATTATGTCCGCGAACATGTCTTCTCGTTCCAAGTCCCGTTCGAATGGATCCATTGTTTCTGCAAAAGAATTAAATCGATAAGTACATGTTCTAACCCTAACCCTAATCAAACACAAACCAAACCCTAACCCTAATCAAACACAAACCAAACCCTAACCCTAATCGGCGACACGTGTTAGCGAGAGGGAGAGGGTGTCGGCGACGCGTGTTTGCGAGAGGGAGAGTGTGTCGGCGACGCGTGTTTGCGAGAGGGAGAGGGTGTCGGCGACGCGTGTTTGCGAGAGGGAGAGTGTGTCGGCGACGCGTGTTTGCGATAGGGAGATGGTGTCGGCGACGCGTGTTTGCGAGAGGGAGAGGAGTGTCGGCGACGCGTGTTTGCGAGAGAGGGAGAGAGGGTGTCGGCGACGCGTGTTTGCGAGAGAGAGAGGGTGTCGGCGACGCGTGTTTGCGAGAGAGAGAGAGAGAGGGTGTCGGTGGACGCGTGTTAGCGAGAGAGAGGGTGTCGGCGACGCTAGCTAGTTTGCGAGAGAGGGTGTCGGTGGAGGAGGGAACGCCGGCGAACAAAATACATATACTAACTAAGTACATACATATACTAAATTACAAACTAAATTACAAACTAAATCCATACATATACTAACTAACTAAATACATAAAAATAAGAATTAACTAAACTAACTAACTAACTTAATACATATAGTAACTAACACTATAACTAATTAAAACTATACTAACTAAACCTAAAACTAATTAACTCAACCTAAAACTAATTAAAACTAAACCTAAAACTAAACCTAAAACTAAACCTAAAACTAATTAACTAAACCTAAAACTAATTAAAACTAAACCTAAAACTAAACCTAAAACTAATTAACTAAACCTAAAACTAATTAAAACTAAACCTAAAACTAAACCTAAAACTAAACCAAAAACTAATTAACTAAACCTAAAACTACTAAAACTAACTAAAATTACATAAAACAAATTAACTAAAAACTAAAAAATTAAAAAAAATGGAACGGGCCGGCGGCGTCTGCAGGCCAATGGCACGGCGGCGGCGGCGTGGCGCGGCGGTGTGCTACCTGAGAGGTCGAGCGGCGCGGCGGCGTCGGAGGAGGTCGACGCGGCGCGGCGGCGCGGCAGAGGAGGAGGTCGAGGCGGCGCGGCGTCGGAAGAGGTCGAGGCGGCGCACAGCAGAGGAGGAGCGCGGCGGCGCGGCAGAGGAGGTCGAGGCGGCGCGTCGGAGGACGAGGGAACGGCGGCGGCGGCGAATTTGGGCAGCCTGGCGGCGCAAATTCGGCTAAGTGTTGGCCTCCAGGAGTCGCGGGTGGCGGCTCCGCCCGCGGCTCCGCGTCTTATACCCACCCCCCTTTTGTCGCGGGTGGGGGCTTGACCCGCGACAAAAGACCCCCCTTTTGTCGCGGGTCAAGTCCCCACCCGCGACAAAAGGCCTTTGGGGCTGATCCGCGGCACAGCCCATCCAACGGCTCGGCCGTTTGAATCCAACGGCCTAGAGCCGTTGGATGGGCTGTGCCACGGATCAGCCCATCCGCAGGCCTTTTCACCCTTTATTTTTTGTATTTTAAATTAAAAAAACTAATATTTCAATAACTTTTGAATGGTAACACAAATACAAATGTTTTATATATGAATATTGATCGGAAAAAGGTAATGAACATGAATATGACATCCATATACCTATTTGCATCTCGCGTCATATGAAACGTTGATAGTCGGGTATGTTTCACCCCCGTGCACCGCCGCCGTGCCACACGTGTCGCGTCCCGTGCCACTCGTGTCGCGTCCCCGTGCCACGTGTCGCCACCTCTTCCACGTGCCTCGCCCCGCCGACGCCGGCGTGCGACGTGTAGCCACCGCCGACACGTGCCTCGCCCCGCCGACGCCGGCGTGCGACGTGTAGCCACCGCCGACACGTGCCTCACCCCGCCGACGCCGGCGTGCGACGTGTAGCCACCGCCGACACGTGCCATGCCCCGCGTGCACTATATAGAGCGACGAGTGCGGGCGCAACCACACGTCGCCACCGCCTCCGCTCATTCATCTCCGGGATGCCTCCATGTCGTCGAGGGGCGTCCGGTTTCCGTGGCGTTCGAGTGCATCCGAGCGGTAGGTTCACCGCCGAGATACGCGCCGGTGGCTTCCGCCTCACCCTCGGCACGTACAACACGCCGGAAGAGGCGGCGCGCGCTTACGACGCGGCGGCGTGGCGCTTTCGGCGGCCGGGGCACGACATGAACTTCCCGGATGTTGAATCGCTAGAGGAGGCGGAGTTCCTCGCGCCACCGCCGTGCCTCGTCACCGACGAGGACCGTCGCCGGCATCGCCGGGTGCAGCGCAGGATCGCCATCGCCGAGCGCGACGAGCGCGTTGATGCGCCGGTGGAGGGCGCGGTCCCCCGACGCGTTCTTTGCTAACCTTAGGGCACAACGCAGGTCCAACAGGGCGGCACCGTCGGGCCGTCGCCGCCTTCGAGCTCGAGAACTCGAATACAACTTGGACCGAAAACGACCCTCGGTGGGATGACCTTTGGACGGAGACAACCTCCGACGACGAGTAGAGACTAGACTAGTAATTTATCTATTTTATTGTAATTTCAATAAAGTCGTTGTCGGTTCTATTAGTTTAAATTTAGTTTATAAAGTCGTTGTCGGTTGTTTTTGTTCAATAAAGTGGTTGACACGAAATTTATTACGATTGAACTGAAATTAAAGTACGAGCTCAACTGAAAAATAAGATACATGGCCGGATTCGAATGTTGGAGCCATTCAATCATAGTCGTGCCTAGTCCTATACACGTCGCCACCGTAGTCATCAAAGTCGCCGACGTCATCGTCGCTAGCATCGGGGTCGCGGTTGTCGAACCTCGGCGGATGACCACGCGTGGGCTGGGATTGAGGGTAGCGCAGGCGGGTGCCACGATAGGCCGGGACGCTCCGGAGAGTCCGGCCGCGCCACCACATCCGACGGCCGGCCTCGTTGAAGTTCGAAGGAGGAGGGCCGTCCTCCTCGTACACGGCAACCGCCCTCTCACGCCGATTGATGAAGAAGCTGTCCCAAGTCGGGCTGTAGTCGGGATGCCACCGGGGATTCCTCCGCTGCTCGGGCGTGAGCTCGAAATAGTAGTGGTTCGTGATGGCCATCTCGCGTGGCACACCTACGAGGGATAGGAGGGACCGGTACGCCTCCGACGCTCGGCAACCGGCCGGTCGGGACGCGGTAGCCGGGCGGGCAGGGGTAGTTCGAGGCGCAAGCGCCTCCGCCTCCCGGGGTGTTAGACATACGATGGAAGCCATGGGAGAGAGTGATGAGGTTTGCGGATATGAGAGTCCAAGCCTACATATATATAGTGGAAAAATGGCGGGAATGCGGGAAGAAAATAGGCGGGAACGAAGTGGCGCGCGAAACTTTCATCCGGGTGGAGGCTCAAACCGCGACAAAAGACGCGGGGAGGCTTATCTAGGAGGGCCTTTTGTCACGGTTGGTGGCTGCAACCGCGACTAAAGATGTCGGCGAGGATAATAAGGATGTGTCGGTAACCTTTTGTCACGGTTGGTGGCTGCAACCGCGACTAAAGGCTGTCGGCGGGATAAGGATGTGTCGGTAACCTTTTGTCACGGTTGGTGGCCGCAACCGCGACTAAAGGTGTCGGCAGGATAAGGACGCGTGGGTGGACGCACCGCTCGATGAGATAAAGCATGTAGCGCACGACGGCTGTCGAAGGAATAAGACAAAGTACAAGCGGTGCCGTGCCTATAAAAGGAGCATCGATACGCCTTGCCAAGCAGATCAACAAGCCAAGCACGGTTTAATCTTCATTATTACATAAATGTAGAGATTGTCTTGGGAACTATATATGAAGAATACATTATTACATCGCCATCTAGTGTTGTGATCTTCTACGCCGTAGCCATGGAGAATCTTCATCATTTAGCAAGATGCTTGGGTCAATTTTCACCGTGAAGGGCGGAATTTCTTTAAACTTATTATAATCTTCCGACATGTCTGTCTTGTCATCCACTCCCACGATGTTTCTTTTCCCCGAAAGAACTATGTGGCGCTTTGGCTCCTCGATTGATGTATTCTTTTGTTGATTTCTTTTTCTTGATTTGCTAGACATGTCCTTCACGTAGAAAACTTGAGCCACCTCGCTGGCTAGGACAAAAGGCTCGTCCGAGTACGCAAGATTGTTGGGATCCACTGTTATCATACCGTACTTATCGTCAATATGTATAGCGCTGAGCTTCACCCATTTGCACCGAAACAAAGGGACCTTAAAAGTGGGACCATAGTCAAGTTCCCATATCTCCTCTATGTATCCATAATATGTGGTGGTCTGCCCATTCTCGTCTCGTTGCATCGAAGCGGACACCGCTGTTTTGGTTGGTGCTCTTTTTATCTTGGTCGATCGTGTAAAATGTATTCCCATTTATCTCGTACCCTTGGAATGTACATATGTTTGAACATGGTAACCTGGCCAACAAGTACAGTCTGCTCCACCGCAGATGGGTCATTAATGAGATGTCTTTGCAACCAACTGCCGAAGGTATTCATGTGTTGACGTGTAATCAAGGACTCGGGCTGGCCCGGGTTTATTTCTCGTAAAACATTCTTATGTTTCTCGATGTACGGAGCCACCAAGCTGGAATTGTATAGAACTGTGTAGTGCGCTTGATTGAAAGAAATCTTGTCCCTCCACACCGTTGTTTTCCTTCCTAGTGTGCCTTTTCCGGTCAGCCTCCCCTCATACCGAGATTCGAGAACACCAATCGGCTTAAGGTCGGGAAGAAAGTCAACACAAAACTCAATGACCTCCTCGGTTCCGTAGCCCTTTGAGATACTTCCTTCCGGCCTAGCTCGGTTATGAACATATTTCTTTAAGACTCCCATGAACCTCTCGAAGGGGAACATATTGTGTAGAAATACAGGACCGAGAATTCTAATCTCTTCAACTAGGTGAACGAGGAGGTGCGTCATAATATTGAAGAAGGATGGTGGGAACAACAACTCGAAGCCGACAAGACATTGGACCACATCTTCCTGTAATCTCGACAAAGTTTCGGATCCATTACCTTCGAGAAATTGCGTTCAGGAATGCACATATCTTCACAATGGCTAGTCGAACATTTTCTCGGTAGAAGTCCCCTCAATGCAATCGGAAGCAATTGTGTCATAAGCACGTGACGAGTCATGGGACTTCGGGTTCTGGAATTTTTTCTCCTTCATATTTACTATCCCCTTTATATTCGACGAGAAACCGGACGGAACCTTGATACTCGAATAGGGCTTCAAAAAGATCTCCTTCTCTTGTTTGGTAAGAGCATAGGCGGCGGGCCCTACAAACCGCCCTGGATGATTGCCGTTTCGTCCTTTATGAAGTTCCTGGTCCTCCCGTGCTTCGTTGTATCTTTTGTCTTTCCATACACGCCCGGAAAACCTAGAATATTCACACAAAGATTCTTGGTCGGGTGCATCACGTCGATTGCGGAGCGGACTTCCGGGACTTTCCAATATTCTAGCTCCCGGAAAATAGATTTCTTCTTCCACATGGGCGCGTGTCCGTCATCGTCTTTCGGAACAGGTCGATCGCCTGGACCCTTTCCAAAGATAACATTTAAATCCTTGACCATGTCAAATATATCAGCACCACTACGGGGACAGAGCTTCGGACGGCGGTCCGCCTCGCCATCGAAATGCTTGCCTTTTTTCCTTAAGGGATGCTTGCGCGGAAGGAAACGACGATTGAACGGGTACACAACTTTTACGCTTTTTCCCAAATATTTACTTTCAGTCTCATCTAAACGAGTGTGTGCATGCATTGTATCCTTTGTTCGTACTGTCCCGAAATGTTACTGAGAGCAGGCCAATCATTGATGGTTACGAATAGCAACGCTCGTAGGTCAAATTCTTGCTCCGTGTGCTCATCCCACACACGTACACCTGGTTTGGCCCACAACTCCAAAAGTTCATCGACTAATGGTCTTAGGTACACATCAATGTCGTTGCTCGGTTGCTTTGGGCCTTGGATAAGCACCGGCATCATAATGAACTTCCGCTTCATGCACAACCAAGGAGGAAGGTTGTAGATACATAGAGTCACGGGCCGGGTGTTGTGACTGCAGCTCTGCTCCCCAAAAGGATTCATGCCATCCGTACTTAGACCAAAGTATAAGTTCCCTGCCTCACACGCAAAATCCGGAAACTCTCTCCCGATGTTTCTCCACCGCCGACCATCGGCGGGGTGCCTCAACATCGCGTCTTTCTTACGTTCTTCCATGTGCCATCGCAACAACTTGGCATGCTCTTTGTTTACGAACAAACGTTTCAACCGTGGTATTATTGGAGCATACCACATCACCTTCGCGAGGAACCCTCTTCCTGGGTGGCTCGCCCTCAACATCACCAGGGTCATCTTTTCCGATCTTATACCGCAATGCACCACATATCGGGCATTTATTCAAATTCTCGTACTTCTCACCGCGGTAGAGGATACAGTCATTAATGCATGCATGTATCTTACGCACATCTAATCCTAGAGGGCGAGACAAGCTTCTTTGCTTCATATGTACTTGACGGGCAATTCATTATTTCTTGGAAACAGACTTCTTTAATATTATCATCAATTTCTCAAATCCCGAGTCAGTCACACCGACCTCTGCCTTCCATTTCAAGCAATTCCAATATGCTACCCAGACTTTCTATGCCCATCTTCACAACCTCGGGTACAACAATTTGTGGTGGTCCTCTAACATCTTGTCGAACCGCAACCTCTCCTTATCCGTGCCACGAGTCTCTTCTTGCATCGAAATGGCCCGACGAAGATCATCATCAACGGGATCATCCGATGCTCGTTCTTCACCTCCTTCTTCTTCATTGTCGTCCATTGCGGTATCAAAGCATTCGGAGAACATAGATCGGTGCTTGGTCATCATTATCTTCTTCCTCATCGCCGTCTTCCATCATAACCCCTTCTTCTCCGTGCTTGGTCCAAACATTATAGCTGGACATGAATCCAAACCGAAGCGGGTGGCTCTTAATGTCTCTTGAGCAAGAGTAATCCTTCTCGTTCTTACATTTTAGACATGGACAGCACATAAAACCTTGCTTCGACTTGTTGGCCTCGGCCACAAGCGAGGAAAGAATTCACGCCCTCTCCGAAAGCGGGGGCACATCGGTTCACGTACATCCATGGATGACTCATCCGCATCATAAGTACAATTATATATGTATCGGATGCAATCACCTTGCTAAAATTAGTATTGTACGGACTATGCATATATATATATAGTCGAGAAAATAGTTGCTAACCTTTTAGGATCAAAAAAAGGAGAAATCTTATCAAATAAAACCAAGTGGCATCCCTCTCACAAGCATTCCATCAAACACCTCTTGTGCACATGTAGAAAAAATGAGCTAGCATACACCTCCACCTTCACCACCAAGGAAAAAATGAGGTGGGGGGGGGGGGGTGGCTGGCTGCTTCTATATATATAGGGGGGGGGACATTTTGTCGCGGGCCGTATTACGACCCGCGACAAAGGGTGAGCCACGTCGCTCCTAACCCTTTTGTCGCGGGTCGTAATACGGCCCGCGACAAAAGGCCGCGACAAAAGCCTCCGCGCGCTCCACATGGTTTCGGGGCGACGTGGCCAGGCCATTTGTCGCGGGTGCAGGCGCGCCCGCGACAAAAGGCTCCCACGGAAGCCCTGTTTTCCACTAGTGTGATCTGTTCCGGCGGCTCTACTCATTGAAATCTGTTCTTTTTGTTTATCGAGTTGCCGACTCAATTTGGATTCGAAATTATCCTTATAAATTCCCTACGATAAATCGAAGTTGTCTGTTTATTATCAAAACTTTGATTTTGACGACTATTTGGTCGTCCTTTTGGGCGTTCGCAAAATCTAATTATTGCGTGGGCACTGTCTTGTCTTACGCGGTGCTCACCTTTCACGTCCGTCCGATCAACGATCACACGGCTCACTCGCTGCGGGGCAGGTAGGACCACGTGACACGCACGCACAATCCCCTTCATCTCTCACGGGCACACACACAGGACACAGGAGACGGGAGGGATGGCTGCCGACGGCCCCCACGCGATCCGCCGTGCCCTGGAGAAGGCATGCGCCAGCCCCGGCCGCCGCGCCCTGCGCCCCTGCCCTCCGCCTTCTTCCCGGCCTCCGACGCCGAGCCCGCCGCCTTGATCAGTGGGTGGTTCTCGCCTCCCTCTGCCTCCATGCCCACCCTTGAAGACATCGACGTCGTCGCCGCCGCCGAAGACCTCCTTCCGCGTTCGGGTCGACCTCGGTCCCTGGCCCGCCCTCGTATGGTGCTGGTGTCTAACCTCCGGCGCGGTATGGTTCGTGCTCCAGAAAGTCGTCGTGGGCGCCATCTTCGCCCTTCCGTCGCGGGCGCAGCCGCAGATTAGACAGTAAGCATTTTTTTTTGCTTCAACAGGATGCATTTTCACGATTAAAATGTGCAAGGGATTGCTCATACGGATGTAGTATTGTACTCATAGGATGTATTTTTGTGCTCTGAAGTTATGGTTAGATTATTAGACAATAGGGATTTCTGATATTTTTTCGCATCAACAAGATGGAGTTTAAAGATTAAAATTTGCGAAATGGATGTAGTCGTTTCTACCAGGATGTAGTTATTGCCCAAATTTTACACCCTGATTATGCTCGCATGAATATAACTTCAAGAATTTTGTACTTGCACATGCACTCATGCGTCTCACGACTCAGTTTTTTGCCCTACCAGTACCAGACTGTTCGCTCTAAGCCTCTAATACATGATGCAGAATCCATGGTTGCTTCGCACGTCTGTGGGGCAACGGTACCGGCGGGTGTGGGAGCCTGGGAAGCAGAGCTGGTTATCGGCTGCAAGGCTTCACAAGGGTTCTGCTAGGTGGATCTCAGTCTGTTGTCCTTATTTTCGTTCAGGTAGGGTTCCCGATTGATTTTCGCAGTTCGGTTTGCTTCGATGGCAGTGAGTCCCCTGCGGCCTCCTATGTGTGTTTTTCGCTGGGAGATTTTGCATCTATAGAACACTAAAATCTCGATATAATCGGATGTTTCTATCATTTGATCTAGGTTGATTTTGGAAGGGAATCTGAAATTGTAGCTTGAGCGATTCGTTAGTACAACTACAGAGGGACAAGTTCGTCCACAGATCAAGGTGAGAGGACTTTCTATTTGGGCCATATTAATATCTGTCTGTGTTTAGGTTACGTTTTGGTCAGTTCAGCGTGTTTGTGTTCATGAGTACAACTATTGAGGGACAGGGATGTAACTAGACTTGTGTGTGTTCTTAAGCATGTATCATGGTATTAATCATCGTGGCTAACTGGCTATGCTTTTATGTACATTTTTTTTGGCACACAAGATGTAGCTTTTTAAATATTTTTTGGAAACTGCAATTTTAAGGATGTAGCTTCTGTAGGATGAAACTTTAATATTCAGGGGTGACTTTGGGATGCACAAAAAATGTTCTATATGAAATTCATTAGGTTATGATGTAACTTATTCTGGAAACTGCAATTTCATGGATGAAACTTTAATATTCAGGGTGTAGTTTACAGCGTTCGGGATCCAAAATAATTTAGTTCATGAAATTCACTAGTTTACGGTGTAACCAACTAACCATTATTAAGTCTTTCCCTCTTATGATGTACTTTTTAATATTCAAGATGTAATAATTTTTATGCAAACTGTATCTTTCATTGCATAATTTATGTTGTAATTCACAACATTGTTTATTGGCATTTTGGATTAAAAATACTATGTAAATAGTATGAAAAATTCTAGTTATTAGGATGTAGTTTTAATATACATACAAACTAATGTGCAAAATTCTACTTTCTAGGATGTAAATAGTTTGCAAAATTCTAATTATTAGGATGCAATTATACATGCAAACTGTTTCTACCAGTATGTACTTATCTAAACATGATGTAGTTTTTGACTTCTCATTCATGATGTAGTTCTTTTTTCAGTTTTAAAAGGATGTAGTTTCATTTTCTTATTTATTTTCATGCCAGAATATGTCATCATGTAGTTCTGATGGATGTAATATCTTAGTTCTGATAGATGTTCTTATAGTTCACCATGGATAAACATGTTCATGGTTTCTTCATAGTCTATTTTGGTACTTCTATTTTTGCACTGGAGTAAGTTCTTAATGTTACATATACTGGAGGCAATTCTTTTTCTTTCTACTTCAAAAGTTAATAAGATCTAGCCACTGGGGCACAAATCGTAAGAACTTACTTTTATAGGATGTACTTTGTGCAAAAACTTGATAAAATCATTTTTGTCTATGGGGATACCTCTGTGTGACCTGCGTATCTCTCGAACGATATTGTTTTAATCGTTTCGTTTGTATGCTCCTCTACGAACATAGTTACATGCCATTTAACCGCTTTTCCTCAACCCTGAGATGGCCCTGGAGTCCGTCTTCTTAGTTATGATGCGGCTCCTTTGCCTTACAGCTGGCGCTTCCTGCTTATTTATATCCTCATTCTTGCCACTCTTGTTTCAAACAAAGATGTATTTCTCCTTTTGCTTGTCCAAGGTATAATTCCAGGAGGTGCTGGTCTTAATGGAAAACCCATATGTTTTGCATATTTGTTGTAGTGTAATTTTGCTGCTTCCCAGAAATCAAAAATCATGCCAGGGTAGTGGGTCTTGGGTGGATTCTGATTGCTTTGTGTAGACTGAACCTCGTCATCGCTAGCAGATTCTTCACTAGAAAGTATTTGGCTTGTCCCATCCCCTGTGTCAGCAGATGGAAGGGTGCTGCTGTTTGGATGACTAGTAGTGGGCTTATTTTCACTGTCAACATCACCAGGCTCATTGTGGTTCATCCAATGGCACTTCATCTTATTGTATCTGGCCTGTAACTGCTGCTCCAAGTTCTTGCATTTCCACATCTGGTTCTCCTTGTTGATTTGGCATTTCCACATCTGGTTCTCCTTGTTCATTTCGCATTTCCACATCTGTTTCTGCGGGTTGATTCAGGTTTAAAACTACAACTCTAACAAGACCATACATATCTGCAATAAAAGAAGTTCTTATGTCAGTAAACATTTTTTTTTGCTACATTCACAATGCATACATGTTTGTTATACAACATCACATCTAACTGAATTATTTCTCTCTTTATGTAGTTTTACATAAAGACACACAGCACAAGGTATAAAGACACACAGCACAAGGTATAAAGGGCACAAGACTTGTACTTTGTCACCTACAAAACATCTGCGTAATATCGTTGTGGTAGCTGTGACAATGTTTCCGCTTAAAAAACCCGAAACAATGTTTGTATTTAGACTTCCAATTTTGCCACAGGAGCAAGATAATGAACAAGTTTCTTACATTCCTTGTCTCTGCTGTACTTTTCAAGTTGAATTTTTTTCTTCGTGCCCTTAAATTACATCCCAGATAATATGCATATTACCAATGCTGTGTTGGTACTAGGATGTACATCATCTTTATGGACCTGTTTCGCAGGAAAAATGTGTCAGCAACTAACCTGTATCAGTTCATTACCCAGCTACCTGTAGTTGTTCAATTCAGGGTGAAAACTACATTTTCTTTCAAGAATACCTGGAGTTTCTGCTTCAGGCTTAGTTGTAGGGACAGGGGATGTAGACTGTAAGCTGTTTCCGACGGTTCAAACTTCAAACTAAGTTGATCTCTGGAGGGAGAATATAATTTGCATGCTAGTAGTACTATTTTAGATCTAGGAGTCACATGGATGCATAAGAAGTTACAGGGAGGAGTGGGAGATTATTCAGTACCTGCTGGGGAGAGGAGGAGAAGCAGAAGCTCCTAATCGATCTTCCTTTATGAGCAGTTATTTTCTACTATGTTAATCTGGTGTTTTTTATGTAAGAAACTGCAGCCACCAGGTGTAGGCAATGGAGTTTTTCATGTGTGGCCTCTGCAAAAGCAGCGGGGTGGGGACAGGGGCTAGAGACGTACGGAGTAGCGGTTTTGGAGGACCTGGGTGCGCGGGTGTCTTTTTTTCTTCAAGCCAATTTAGACTCCCGTGCTATGCGACCAGCGTGCCAAAATCCAGAAAGGGAAAGGTCCAGGGCACCTTTTCCGTTTCAGGTGCTTGTCTGATTCCGACAGGGGGAGCACTGCGGAGAGCAAAACAGTGCCCGCGCACTCCCTAGCCACGTCCTTGGGCGTTTATAGCACAGGCGGATGTTTTCCCGCCTAATCTGACATTTTGGCGCCAATATTTTGCTCACGCACGTCAATCATGGGAGAGAAAGACCCCCTTTCCCCATCCTCATCCAGTCGCCTTCCTGAATCCTGCCCCATCCCCGCCAATCGCCATAGCCAACGCCGCACAACCTCTATCCTATCTCTACCCTAAAAATCAGAATCCGCCGCCACCGCCATTCTCCTCGCTCCCTTCCTCACAGCAGGTGCCACGCGAGGTAATTGTCCTGCAGTTTTTCTATTCATAGCTGGGTAGGAATGTAGAATCTTGTTCTCGCTCACAAGGTAGATCTTCCCACTTGTATTCTGCGAGTCTGTCTGGTCTAGCTTCTTCTATCAGTGCACACCAATGACACTTTCTTTGTTAGCTAAGCTATTACTTCTGCTTAATCAACCACGAATTAGGCCATTACAAAGACGAGTTAGTGGCTCCTTTAACCAAACATTAGTGATACCCACGATTTCCTTCGAAAAAGATCTTAAATAATCTCATTATTGTTATTATTATTATTGAATTGACACACTAGCTACCTAAACAAGTTTGAAATGATGGAAAGAGCTAGTCAATATATTTTAACGAATAAATCACAGAAGTTATACTATAGGCAATGTCTTTCCATGGTTTGTAATCCCGGATCTGTGTTGATTAGCGGCAAAAAATTACTCGTCAAGATTTCTTGTATTCTGTTAGGTTGTTAGATAATGAAGTACTCTTGTGCTGTTCGAAAAAATGCCCTGCTTCATGATCCACACAATTTAGAGATCATTAAAATCATGAAAACAAGTAAAACCTTTATACCGAAGCAATATGCATAGTCTTGATATCAGTTCTTAGGGCCTCTGGCTTTTGTCTTGTATTAAAAGTGTGAAGTGTTGAATGTGTCTACGCATCACAGGTGTTTGTGGTAAGGAATCTGAGGTGGGGTTGCTATGAATCCAGCTGATGAGGATGCCATGGAGTTTATACGCCTTGATTCTAAAGATTTTGAGGGTTTGACGGCAAAAAAGTTTGCTCGTATGGTTAACGACCGTTTGCTCGTCCGTTCCAATGTAGACTTGCACACATTCCAACTACATTGGGATGAGTTTCCTGGCATACACGTCAGAGGCATGCGGAGATGGATGAAGTATGCAGTGAACCACAATGTTAAAGTGCTCGACGTGATACTTGATGATTATGATAAGACTCATTTGCCTCCTTGCATTTTCACCTGCCACTCACTTCAGGAGCTGAATTTACAGTGGGGAGCTCCTGGCAATGATCTCGAACATATTGGACGTGTAATACCAGATGAAATCTACCTCCCGTCTCTCAAAAAGTTGACTCTGCGTGATGTGGAATTCGAGCAGTCATCTTTGAACAAGTTCATTGCTCACAGCCCTTACCTTGAAGACATACATTTGATAGATTCATTATGCTATCTTAACCTCATAGAGTCCAAGGTGTTAAAAAAGCTGACCATTGATGGCTCCATTGATATCCCACCGTGTTTTACAATATCTGCCCCACATCTGATTAGCTTTGAGTGCATGCGTTATGAACTTAAAAATATTTCTTGGAGAGACCAGCCCACTCTAGAGAGTGCACAGATAGATGCTCGTGGGACTACGTTTGATGGTGGATGTAAGTTTACAGAAATTCTTGTGCATGCCAAGAAGCTTGCCTTATTTGGTTTAGACATAAAGGTATGTTTCCATAGAAACAAGCCAGTTGTTCTATATGTTACTGTTCTAGTTTGTTTTGCTCAAACATCAACCCTGTCAATTCTTAATGAAAACTGGATGGATAGAACTACCATATTTTGTTTGGAAAATAGTTCTGAACAAAAGGATATTTGCAAATGGATGGCAAGCAAGCTTCAGCATCATATGGACTGCTAATTTCCTTCCTTGATGCAATTGATATTTTCGAAAAACAAAAATGTATTTGACCAAGTCTTCGAGGTGATTTGAGACCAGTAGCTGTTAGTTTTCCTTCTTAAAGGTTGTCTGTGTGTTACTGAGTGTTGCTTTCCTTTACTTTGTTAAAGTGCAGTCATGTGTCTGAATCAGAAGCTGTTAGTTTTACTTCTGGAGGTTCTTTGCAAGTTATGCTTGTTGGTGTTTAATGCTAGTGTATTATGATTAGTATGACAGCCTACTATCCATGGGATCAGGATACTACTCCTTATTACTTATAGTACTGCAGATATTGTATGTTGTTCTGAACTTCAGTAAGTAATTGTTGAAGTTGCATAATATGCGTGTTTCGTGATTTAACTTGGCATATCCATCAGAATAGAGTAGTACACTAAAAAAGGCATTTGGAGTAATCTAGCTGTCAAAAGGTCTTCTGCTTGATATGGAGATGTGAAACACTTGCGGACTTGCTGTGTGTATGCTTATGGAAAAAAGATATGCATGCTAAGTTCAAGGTGCAGCTATTCTACAAGCATAGGGCTCGTTGCTACTTATTTAAAACATGATGGTTTTTTTTTTCCTGTAGATGGTTCACGTAGTGCTTGGAAATGCCAAAATATCTTTGTCCTACCGATTATTTTATAATCTGCTAACCCTCTCAATGCAAGGTTATGTTGGAAAAGGAGCTGCCAACATGTTCAGTGTTTCAGAGCCTTGTAACTCTTGAGATTGGCAAATGGTATTTGACTGAGGACTTGTTCGTTGTGCTCCGCTTCCTCCAGCTTTCACCAAGACTAGAAAAGCTCAAGTTGATTCAAAAATCGGTATGTCATACGATGCATAGAATTATTGCATTAGCTTAATAAGAGTCACTAATAGTCACCTTTTTTATATTTATTCCTTGTTTGTCTCTAGGTTCACAAGGCTGGAGAAGGAGCAGAAACAAAGAATCGGCCAGTTGATGGAATGACCTTTCAATGTCCACTCCTTGAAAGTGTCACGATACAATGCTCCGAGGGTGATGAAGGGATCGACAAGCTAGGGAACGTTCTGGTGGCAAACGGGGTCAGCCTGGACAAAATCAGTGTTACCATTCTAGTGACTAACAAGTACAGGAAGGATGAAATACATGTTACTCTCTATGAATATATCAAGAAAAGGGCCCTACAGGAGAAGATAAGTGCCAGTGAAGGACAGGTGAAGAAGGCAAGACGCTGAGCATAGTCGAGAAGATGGCAAATGAAAGTCTAGAGTGGGACAATGATTCTGAGAGTGATGGATATGACAGTCCTGAAGACTTCTAAGGAGGATTGCATTCACAGATCACAACCATCAACTATGATGATTGTGAGAGGTCTGAAGGGTGCATTACTGTCCTGTGGTGAACTCCATCTTTAGTGTTTCCTTTTGTTCTGAGACTCATGACTTCTGGATGGGAGAAACAGGTTGCACGTTTATATGCTTCAATGATTCAATCCTTTGCAGTTCTACTAGTCTAACTTATCTTTAAATATATTTCGAATTGTTTCACATCTTGTTGGCAGTTAGTATAATGTGCCAACACCCAGTCATCCCGAGCGATAATTACATTCTGTTTGGCAGTCGGTTGTTGTATTAGTGGTCTGACAGTGAGCATCTCTGGGATAAATTTCTTCATTGTGTGGCTTGGGCTACGCTTAGTTTTAGCGCACCACATGGTTTAAGCCTTTAAGGGACGCATCTTAGAACTGAAGAGTCCGTGTTGGCTGGGTTTAATGCAATGAAGCTGAAACAGTTCCAGACCACCAAGTGCTTATCAGCTCATGCACGAGCCATTAGCACCAACATAAGCTTTAGCTGGGAATTATTTCAGTTTGTCATGTCATTAATAGAATGTTACAAGAAAATGGTGAGCCGTGCAACGCAGTGCCCACACACCCCACTGGGGCACTGACCCAGTCCACTCCACTACTCAAGGATCTAGGGTAGCAAACATCTTGTCTGTCTTAAGCACTAAACTGTTAGAGCAAACATCAGAGTTCCCGTTTCAGCAAAGAATAAGTCAGAGTTCCAGACTCAAGTTTCTTATATATAGCCAAATGCGTCAAGTGGAACTTCCGAAAGAAACTCAACCACATTACTGTAGATGCTGAGCATCAAATCAGCAAAACTTGGAGAAGGAAATTTAGTGTGAACTAATCAGCATACAGTACAGGAAGAGGAACTGCGTCATTGTTGGCAAAAACTTCATAAAAATGGAGCGGTCTACCACAATGAATGATCACCGTTCTCTAATCTGGGTCAGGGCAGGCTTGGACTGAAGTGCAGCTTGTGATGAGGGTGGCGGTGACGACACCGCGTCTGCTGCAGCATGGCGGCGGGAGCTTCACGGGCCCGATTTGGGCCCGGCCGGACCAATGGCGAGGTGCTCGAGGCTATCGGTGGTGGTGGCCTACGTGCTGCATCGGTGGGGATTGTGCCCCTGCTGTCACATCCAGTCTACACACGTCTCACGGTGGAGGAGGTCCTCCACGTGGCTATGCTTCTGCCGCCCTCCAGGTCCTTTGTCTGACTCGTGTGCTTCTACTGCTACGCCCAGTCGGATACCGCCTATGGCTGTGGAGATAGTTCTCTCTCGCTTGGTTGTGATACCCCCGTCCCTTGTTTACGGCTGTCTATTCTCGGTCCAGCCGGCCTTGCATCGTTTGCCACGGTGAGACGATGATGGTGACTATAAGACTGTGGTGGCGCATGTTGGTAGGCGCAAAGTTCTAGTGGAGTCCTACAGATTGTTCGAGGATGTGTTTTTTTTGGGTTGGGAGAAATCCTTGTCGCCTCGGTTGGTTGTGATGCGGTGACGTGTGCGGGCGCCGCTACTCCTTCTTGAAGGGCGTCGGGTGTACCCCTTCCTCACTACCCTCCATGTATCGGGAGAAATCGTAGGACCAGATCCCGACGGCAGCGTCGTCATCGTCATATTCCTTCTTGTAGGTAGCATAGGAGCATGGTGGGACTTCTCCAAAGGATGCATCGGTTGCGGGTCACCATCATTTTTATCGATCTAGCGTTGTTGGCCTTAGTTTGTTTTGCTTCCTCTTGTTTCTTTCTCTTGGACGTGTTTGTGTTGTTTGTCCTAGCAGGATTCTCGCAGTTATGTGTGGTTGCTATATTAATATAGCAGGACCAAAGCTTCGTTTCAAGGAATTTGTTGAAAGGTGTTGAACAATCCTCTGGTGTAACATTCAGAATTCAGAACCAATGGTCAAAATGTAATATCCTGCCCTCATAGAATAGTTTGTGTTGTGTCACAACAACCGGTGATATACCTCTTGCTGCATAACCAATTCAACATAGCTCTTCCATATGGTTATTAAGGTCCAAACTAAAAAAAACTTTCACTGATGCTTTCATAGGAAACGCACGTCATCGCGTGCCTCATATATGTGCCGACAACGCCCAAACGAACCCGATAGTTGGGGCCACATGTTAGTGTTCAATTCCCACCTCCTCTCTCTCTCTCTCTCTCTCTCTCTCTCTCTCTCTCTCTCTCTCTCTCTCTCTCTCTCTCTCATTTTCCTCACCAACCACACCACTCGTCTTCCTCGCATACGTCCCGACCGTCATCGCGTGGTAGTCACGGACGCTCCATCCAGTCGCCTGCACGGCGGCACGCTCGACGTATCCCACTGATGTCGCCAGCCTGCTGCCCTCGAGGTTGCCTCCTTCCTCGAGGCGGCGTGATTTCGTGTGCGGTCCAACTTCCCCACCGGATTTCGGGCGTGGCTCGGCCTTCCTCGACAAAGGACCCTTCCTCCCCAACGGTGGTGACGACTGGCGTGAAGATCTGGACAGGTCGAGGATGGTGTTCTCGCTGACAATGCCGCGGCGGCCGCTAAAGGCGGGTGAGATGGACGTGTTCGCCATCCGTGCCAACGCTGGTGTTCTGCAAGGCACACACTCGCTCTCGGTGGCTATGTGGCGGCGGCTACAGGCGGATTATGTTGGCGCGTATTAGCCACGGATGACGCTGTCATTCTCTTCTTCTTTTTTCTATATTAGGAGTTGATTTGGAGATAAACTGTGTGAGTATTTGAAAAAATTTAGCCGACATGTATGGCTGACGACCCTAATACTTTACCAGCATGTGTGCTGCCGGGCTAGCACACGAGGATCAACGGTAAAGACGCTCCCAGAAATTTGAGACATGTTCGCTCATTCCCCCCCCCCCCCCCTCTCCTCTCTCAGCTAGCTACAGTACCTGAACCCTTCTTTCTTCTCGCCGGGCCGCTCCTCCTCCCTCTCCGCCGGGCTAGCCGGCTGGAGTTGGAGAGGAGATGGCGCCGGAGTGTATAGCAGTAGTAGTAGGTTTAGATCTTGGTCCCTAGTGGCGTATGGCGTGCATTTCGGGAGTGAGGTGGCGGATCCCATCGGCTGGATCTGGCGCCGCGTTGTCTTCCTCTCGACCTCATGGAGCTCCGGCGGTCGGAGACAGGGGTGTGGCGGCGGGGGGAGATGAAGATCTCCATAAATAAAGCCGTCTCTCGCGGATCTGGTAGCTACCGATACAGCGGTGACCTCCTCCTCTCTGCTCATCATGGCGGTGAGGGAAAAGAGGTTTGGTCACCTGCTCGTCGCCGGCTACCGCGTTTGCAGCAAGGAAGCTCGTTGGCTTCTTCTCGGAGGCTTCACACGGCGCCACTGTCGCCGTATCTTCTGGCTGGAAGGCAGCCCCTCCATCGGAGGTTTACCACGGCGCCACTGTCGCCGTTCTCCATGGCCGAAAGGCGGCCCCTCCATCCTCGTGTGACGGCGACTGCCCGTCCTCAAGGCATCAACAACCTCCGTCAAGCGCTCATGCCGATTCGGAGGCTCTACTGCTTCGTCGGAGTTAACTCCCACCTCTGCGCCCCAAGTGGTCTCGTCCCCGGCGGCGTAGAGGCTGACTCCGGCGAGCTCTGTCGCGGTGAAGAAGGAGTTGGACCTGATCGCGTTTCTGTGTTTTATTTGAGGGTCCTCAGTGTAATTTGCAAGGGCTAGGTTGTAATTTTCTTGTTTTTCCTCGGGCCTGTTTGTAAAATGTACTCCACCGCATATGAAATGAAGCCCTAGGTCCTTCGGGACCTTTTCCTGTTAAAAAAAAAAAACAGAAATTTGAGACATGTATCATGTGCAGTCGAGCACTCCGGACATGCATGATAGACGAGGTGACCGTGCATGATAGACGAGGTGACCGTCAGTGGTGACCCCTTAAACAGATAACATTTTTTTTCTTTTTTGAGAAACACGGTACAAACGCAGACGCTCACATACACGCGTATACACTCACCCCTATGAACGCACACACGCGCACCCTACCCCTATGAGCACCTCCGAAAGACTGAATGAATATTCCGCCTTTATGAAACACACGAGATGTCAAACCCGGGTTTGAACTCGCAGTGGGTGCAGGTACAACCGTACAACCACCCTCCTAACCACCCAACTTCAGGTTGGTTCTCGGATAACATGTACTCCCTTCAGTACACTAATGTAAGATGTTTTAGATCTTTAAAATAGATTAAATACAAACAAAATTAAGCGAACCTACACACTAAAAATAGATTAGATACGAACAAAAGTGAGTGAAGCTATAATAAGATGACTAAAACATCATGCATTTATGTACGTACGGAGGGAGTATATTGCTGTCGGTGGTTAGCTAGTCTACCGTGTTGTTGGAATAAGAGCTGGTTCTCCATTGTGTTTTATCCCCTTGTGATCTGCATCTGTCTGCAAATTCCCAACAGAACGTGCATGTGCACAGCATCAAACGTACGCCACCGGAGACTAGATATACAGTATCATAATTCTGCAAAATGGATAAGACGCCTGATCCAAAATCGATCCAGGGCGCGCAGCATCGATTCGATCGATGCACATGCAGGTTACTCTCTTTTCAAAAAATATAACCCATCGAGCAGCCTAACTAGAGGAGGACGCTCGATCGATCTCCTTTGCATAGTTGCATGCATGGGATTAACCCAAAAGAGGAAGCAAGTACTCGATGGAATCCAATCCTTCACGTGAGGCATGTGGGAAGCAAGTTACGGCCATGCTTCCTTGCCTGCGTGCAGGCTGCTGATGCTGCTGCCCTGCAGCCTGCAGGCTACGTATCTAGCAACTACGCCCCAACTAGGTTGGCTGAAAAGCTTGCTGCTGTATCGATCCATTTGTGGACATTTCTCCCTATATGCGTTCAAACCATGGTACTATGCACGTTTGTTTTGTATTATTCCTCCCTACGCTTTCGGAACATGGTACTCCTATATGTTTGGGCGTGTGTGGTAGGTTGTACGTGTTCCTGGAAGACGACATGTATGATTGCCTAGGGCTTGATTCCAACAATGGGATTTCTCGTATTCCTCGTATTCGGCGGGCCAAAGTTTGATTATTTGAAAACCCAGCTCGTATCGAAATATTGCACAACACGATGTTTAAAGCAGGCCAAAATTTGTTCTGAGAGGAACGGCTGATTCAACCTTTTTCTAGGGACAGCCCTGCCGAGCGCCGCGCGCTTATTGTTTTATACCCATTGGGAAGCGCGGGAGATGAGGCGTACCCGTTTACTCTGCACTCCACTCCCCTCACCGCCCAACCGGCACTCTCACCTCAATCGGTTTCTCCATGGCCACCGCTCCCCCTCCTCCCCCTCCGCCCGACGGCCGCCCCCAACATCAGGAAGATGTCCGCTCAAAAAGTGTGGGTGGCGCGTCCGCTCAACGTGCTAGCGACCGACAGAAGCAACCTCGCAGCCGTACCAGAGGCCTCGTCCCCTATATGTTCAAGGCCACGCTCGAAGAGGGCGGCAATGACGGCGGCCACCTCTAACGGATTTGGCCGGGGGATTGTCATCGACGCCGGTCCGTGGACGAGATAGCGTCACGGTGGGCAAGGCACTTGCGTTCGCAGGTCCTACCCTCGCCGATTTGGCTGGGGTTTTTTTCAACCCCTCCGACAGCCGCAACGAACGGACCCTCGTCTTCTTCCCGAGCTTCGTTCGGTGGCCCGGAGTCTCGGAGCGTTCCTCCGCCAACGAGAGCGACCGATTTCTCAAAGGTACGCCCACAATCTTGTATATTTAGGTAGCGGTTACGGTTTGGTCGAAATTGGTAACCTTCGTTGAGTGTGCTATGTCCGGCGGCCGACGATACGACGTTAGGGCTAAAATTCATGCGCTACTAGGGTAGCTTATCGAGGTGCTGCATGCGCATTGTAGATTTCCCAATTTGCGCAGTGCATTGGTCGGGGTGTGAAATTATTGCACACCCTAATTTGGGAAATTGGGACAAAACTTGCAATGTTCTGGACAATGCTACTGTAGATTTGGGTAATGTTGTGACAAGATTGAGCAAGACAATGCCAAAGCTGTTGATCATGCTTTGGATGATGATCAACACATTGAAAGTGCCAAATTTGTTCATCATGGTGTTGATCATGCTCTGGATGATAATCAACACACTGATAGTGCCAAAGTTGTTGATGATGGTTTTGGTCATGCTATGGATGATGATCAACACATTAACAGTGCCAAACATTAACAGTGCCAAACATTAACAGTGCCAAAGCTCTTGATCATGCTATGGATCAAGATCAGGACATTGACAGCTTGAAGTCCTTGATCATGCCACTTACACGAACTTGCTCATCTGATTAGGTCGTCAAGCTAGAGTGTGATAGGGTGGGCAAGGGGTGGTTCCCTCCACCCGGCTACCAGGGCAATATTGCCCTGAACCGCTGGACGAGCGCTCTGAAGCCGGAGGTGCCAGGCAGGGTGGAGGCTCTATTGATCCCACGTCCCACCGTGGGCTGCCAGCCTAAGCTGGGGCACTTCACCAGATCGTGATGCCGCGGAGGTTCTACGTGCAGCTCAGCACGGACGACCTCCACATGCTCGTCGTGCCGCCATGATTCCAGGATGCGCTTCGGGAGTGGATCAAGATCCCACTACCACGCAGTGTGCCCTTGTCTGGTGCTGCTTCTGCGGCGAGTGGGTGCAAGTCACCTACCATGGTGGCCAGATGGTCTTCGGCAGGAACTGGGCGCAGACGGTCTACAAGTACAATCTCCATTACGGCGACATCGTCGAGTTCAAGCTCCAAACCTTCGTCTTGAAGATGATAATCTACAAGGCCGACTGCTCCACTGCCAGGATCTACACCTGCCCTGATCACGGCTAGGCGGCGGCGACCCTCCTTTTATCTGTATGTTTGTTAATTATATCCATATGTAGTTGTAGTGGTACTTCTGAACCTATGCGTACAAGACAACGACTTAGTGTTTGATCAAGGGTTCTACGGGCTTGTATCGTCCTAGAACATCCTTGCTTTTGATCAGGGCGTGTTTGTCATGTGTTGGTAAACCTCTTAACTTGCCTCTTGATCATCTAGTTCATGATGGAGCTAGACCTTGTATCTGTTGTACATCTTTCCAGCCTCTTTCATCTCTCAAAGACTCGCATAGTAGAATCATTTTGTACCTTACGAGAGTGGTATTAGTAGTGATCAATGGCGTACCTCGCAGAAAATCGTTGGAGGGGCGTAGCTATAAAATAACATGAAAATTTTCTTTAAAACGAGAAAAATAAGGTAGACTTTATAGTATTTTCAGAAACTTATATAATTAGATTAATTTATCCACAAACTACGTTTCTAGCAGCAATATATGCGTAAACTACTCCAAAATATCAATATCCAAATGACTACGCAAAAGATTTGATTGAGCATCAGTGGGCATTGGCTGGCCATGAGGACATCGCGTAGTCATCAATATCACATCATTTTCATGCATACTTTGAAATATTTGGATGTATCAAATAAGTATTTTGAATCTATTTATTTTGCTGTTTGAACACTCACATTCGTGTTCGCGGGCCAAATGTGTCGGCCCGCTGGGAGCACCCCCAGACGCAAACGGACACGCCGTAAAAAAACGATCATTTTCGTGTTCGTGGGCCAATGCAAACAGACACGCGCGACCACTTTAAACGTTCGATTGTGTCGCCCCGTTGAAGATACCTTGAGGAACTGCTCATGGAGAACTCTCTGTCTCGATCGCTCAACAGGCTAACATTTCATATTCTGTCTCTCCATATATAGCTGAGGAACTTCGCTAGCTTTCTCCCCATTACTAACAGGAAGCAAAAAGATAACGAAAAAAACGGAACACTACAAGATCGGTTTTCTCTCGACTACATTGACTACACATTGCTTTGTCATCTAGCGTGGTCACACGAGCCCACAATCATGCTTGAGATTTAGCGGATGACCAAAATAAACATTGCATGTGGGGGGCTTCGCTGGAGCCTGGAGGTCTAGACCAGATATAAAGCAAGAAGAGAACTCGCGTGTCTGTCTCGGTCGTTCAACGGGCTAACACTGCATATTCTTTTGATGGACTGATGGACAGCGGGGCTGGAGTAGTAGGGATACTAGTAAATTTGCAATTTAGCTGGGGGGCATGGCCCGGTTTGGTTTCCATGAAGATCCGTCTGTGGTAGTGATGGTTGGTTAATTAATGTTGGTAATCCATAGTATGGTTCTCCCTAGGATCAACAACGTACTTGTGGAGGCATGACGTGTCGATGTAGTCAGAGCCCCCTCCGATCTTGTTGTCCCATGCCGAAAGTTTCGAGGTGTCGTATTCAACCGTGTCTTGCACGTAGGAAGCATAACCGTCGTGACCACCGTCGGTGGCAACCGAATGGTGGTATTTCAGTGCGCCATTGTGGTAGGCTCTTGTGCCCGGCTTCGTGAACAACGACGTTGGGCTAGTTGTGGTAAGCCACCGACAGTGATTAGATGAAAGGTACATCACCATGTGAATAAAAGTTGAGACTAAAACTAAGCTATATGCAACTAAACAGTTGCGAGCTTGCGTCTCCAATGGGCCAAAAAAGATTTCACGGTCTAACAAACAAAGTCTACAAAGTCACGTTTCAGACGAGGGATGCCCCTCAGGAGCCCGAAAATGGGTCCAACCTACCAAACATGGCTTTTGTGTTTTTCTACAGATTTGGTGGAGATTCGTCGATAGTTTTCCTTTCCATGGTCTACTTCTTTTTATGGTTTCAGCTGATTTCTTTTGCCTCTAGAATTGATTGATTTCCTAGAGAAATCTATTTTCTCGCAGCAGTTGCATTTTTAATCTGCAACGATTGCACATAAGTGTGCAAAGAATATCTATGTACAGTAATGTGCAATTATTATGTTATCTGTTCTCATTTTTACTTCTTTTTTTGAGTTTTCAAGGTTTTTTTGGTACGTTGCATGAAGGTGGCAACATATGAAAAAACCTTTTTTTTCCTCACAGGAACACCTGCTTTTCTCTCCTTTTGAGGTATCCTAAAGTTATATAAAAAAAAACACCCCCCCCCCCCCCCCCCCCCCCCCATTGCAAAACAAAGCTCGGTAATTTAACATAAATTTTATACTAAATTATTATTAAATCATCAACGCTATTATAGATCAGAGGAAGTAACAAGAATGAGTGTAGCATACAAATATTTTGTGAATACTTAAATTTTGCACAAAAATATTCTGCCACTGTTTTTTTATCAATGCATGCATGCACAACTGACCAGACTCTCATCAATGCATCCGTGCATGCTCAACTGAACAGACCCGTCATTTTTCTGGTTCCTTGGTCTCAAAGGAAGAAGGCACAGAAGCGTAGCTACGGTGGGAGTATAGAGTATTGCAACAGCTACCTAGCTCCTACGTAGGTAGGTTGGCGGAATACACTGACCACGCTACAGAGCCCGCTTCCGTTCAAGCGTGGCATCATCGTCACGAGACCAGCCAGTGTAGCTAGCTGCAGCAGTGAACATCTCTCCGCAACTTGATGCTTGCAGTTAATCCCATGCATGCCACTACAGCAAGCAGGCAACAAACAGCAGTCATTTATAATTTCTCTAGAGTAGCTACCTAGGTTGCAAGTTGTACAACAGTATCACTAGCTAGCTCGTACTAGAGCCAAATTTGCATGTATCTAGAGGAAAAAGACTATATACAACCATCCCAATATGTTGTGCATAGAGGGCCTGTACACATGTTTCTTATTATTCCGTTTCATAAAATAAGGCTTATATTTGATCCAGTATCTTACTAAGTTTGATATACAAGAAAACATCAAAAAATATTTTTAATAAATTTACTATGAATAGATTTATGATGGATCTATTGTTGTTGATTTTGTGGAACAAAGGGAAAAAGCTATCAACACCTGTACTCGAATGGGGCCTCACGGAGGTTAAGCAGTTGCCGGCAACCAAAACCAGCATGAAGAGGGCCATCTTGGCCAAAGATTTCAGCTCTTCAACAGCCGCTGAGATGATGCCCCAAAATTCTGTTCTTGAACTCCGAAGCAACCATAGAACAACAGTAGCCCTGCCCTCTCTATTCCCAATCACAAAGGGAAAAAACTATCAACACCTGCGCTCAAGGACTAGAGAAAAAGTAGAGAAAGCCGGTATGCTAGAGCAGCAGAGGCACGCCAGCACCACTTCAGATAAATCGACCCACCATCAAACCCGGAAAAATATCTAGTGATACCACACCTTAAATGATACCATGATACCACTCTTCAAAATTTGAATTGTAAGTGTCAAAAAATTTGAAAACAAATTTGTGGCTGTTCACAAGATGGAATGAGTCCGATCTGACTGCCGCCTAGGAAAAATTTAATGCGTGAAGAAGGAGAGTCGAATTTTGCAAACATCTTGACGTTCAGAGACGTGACAATATGTGATAACTATACTGTCTATAGTGGAGACAGTATAGTTTTTAGTAACTTTTTATACATATCCTACATGCTAGCATTGATAATTGTTGCACTCTTTTTGAACACATGTTCGTGGCTGTGATGATTCCTAAAAATTCTTCAGAATAGAGTATTGTCATGTTATTACATGACTAGTTGTATGTACACAATGAATTTGTATAAAGACACGCTATGTTGTAGTTTGGAAATTGTTGGAAATTAGCTAATTCTAGCCATGTCATTGTTATTTCATTTGAACTCTCGATCACCGCCGTCTTTTTAAACTATCCAAAAATTCCCAATCGCAACCGGGCGAAAACCTTGCACTTCACCTCGCCCCGCCTCTCTCGCTTGGATGCACACTTGCACAAGCTAGAAGTGGTGGCGCCTCATCGACAAGCCACATGCGGCGGCATTGCCATGGGATATGAAGACATGGGCGATGTTTGGCGAAATAGTCGCATGCCACTGCATTTCCCCCGATTCCAGGAGCTCACCACGTCCCAATTCGATCTCCTCACTAGTATAAAAAGGGGCTTCCATCCCAACCCATTAGTCCCCAAAGATTTTGGCCCGGGACTAATGGGATCTTTAGTCCCAGTTCGGCAGGGGAACCGGGACTAAAGCTCTGGGACCAACGGGACGGCCGGACCTTTAGTCCCGGTTGGTCTGGCCAACCGCGACTAAAGGTGCTCAGGTCTGGCCCGAGAACTTTTAGTCGTGGTTGGCCAAACCAACCGGGACTAAATGCCCAACACTATAAATACTGCTTGCAGCACACTTTGCTTGTGTGTGAGCCACTTGCTGTTTCACTTCTATTCACAAGGGGTGGTGGGTTTGACTTTTATCCTCTTATGCACAAGAGGTGTTCGATGAAATGCCCGAGAGCATGATGCCACTTGTGTTCACATAAAATAAACATGATATGAAGTGTCCGAGCCACACTTAAGCTTTCTCATTTATTTTTCCTACTGGATCGCGGTTAGCAACTTGAACCTTTCATGTGTCATTGATAAATATGCATGTGTAGTTCATAGTTTAATTTCTATTATTTCTAGCTAGTTAGTTTAACAAATGCATGATGGTTAATTATATACTTTATATAATAATAATACAGATGAATCAGCAATTGATGTACGGTAACCAACTCTGTGACGAGTTCATTACATGCGAAACGTGCTACTCTGGTACAAGGATTTCATAAAAAAATAAGGTCGGCAAAGAATATATTTATGCGGAATTTAGAGACGAGCATCACTTCAAATATTACTTTATACTTTATACAAGTTCATATGAGTGAATTGTTCCAGTTGTTCAATCTGCGCGAGCTTGATAAATCTCTTCCGAGTTGCTACGTTCTGTAAGTGATTTATTTCTATAATTAAATCTCTACCTCATCTCGTTCATTGCCTGCACTATATTATCCTAACTATATTCTTGTGTACGCTATATGCAGAATGAAGCTTGGGGAATGCAAAAAAAAATATCCATGATGTTGGGTTCATTGACCCACATATCATTAATGGACATGTGTTACAAAATCACCCCCAAGACGTGGAGAGTGACCTATACATGTTTCTAAAAAAACAGGAACTCAAAAGTGACATTCTATTTCCTTACCATTTTGGGTGAGTGTTTGAGTCTTGTACACATTCTTTTTCGGTTACTCCATGTTATGTGTAATCGATGAGTTATGCATGACCGTGCATGTAACGTGTCCGCAGGTTTCACTGGATTCTTCTCATAATTAAATTTGACCACTCCAGAGTTGAAATCATGGACTCTCTGAATATGGACCCAAAGCATTGGTCCGGCATAAGAGCAATGTTGCAAAAGTAATTATGTTCAATCATTTGCGCACTATATCGGTCTCTTTCGTTCATTTGATGATACCAAGTAATTAATAACTCCCTTGCTCATTTTCTTTGCCCTTCAAGGTTTGGAAACAGTTCATAAAGAATGTAACCGGTGAATTCAAAGAGTTGCTAACATTTAGAAGGTTAGCTAACGTTCCAAGTCAGCCAAAGAGGACCATTCTATGTGGATACTATGTTTGTGAGTTCATCCGGACACACACCTCTGAGCGGAGGGCTGTGGATATCAACTTGCGGATGAGTGACTTGCGAGAGAAGCTTAATCGAGAAGCTCGCTTCCGACCAATTCAAGAGGAATTAGCAGGATTTCTGATGAGGGGCGTCCTCGATCCTCATGGACAACACTATTACGAGGACGAATAACTTCTAATACCGTAAATTTAATTATGGTTGTATATGGAAACTTGTTTGAAATTGTATATATAGTCACAAGAGATTGAATATGATGGTTGTATAACGATGAAGAACTTCTAATCCTCTTGAAGTCTTCGTGTTTGAAATTTCAAACTTGTTTGAAATTGTATATATATTCATATGCATCAACGTGTAACGTGTATATAATAGCGTAGAATATGTGTACTGAAACCTCTTTAAAATTAAAATAAAATATAAAAGAATTGGAAACACAACAAAATAAAACCAGATTTAGGGTTTAAACCCTAAACCTGCAGAGCCCATTAGTCCCGGTTAGTCGGACCAACCGGAACTAAAGGTACTCCGCCCCGACGCGCGTCTGCAGCCCACGTGGATGGTCTTTTAGTCCCGGTTCGTAAGCAACCGGGACTAGGGGGCTTTAGTCTCGATTATTTAGTCCCGGTTGCACATCCGGGACTAAAGCCCCTTATGAACCGGGACTAAAGACCATTTTTCTACTAGTGCCTCCTGATTCTCGTGGGATCCTTCACGGACAGCGGCGAGAGCTCAATCTTGGGCTACTCTGGCATTAGTGCATTACCATGTCTACTTGCAGACCATCTGTGAGAGGCCGAGCGAGTGCGTCTAGCCTCTCAAAAGCTCGAACCGCTCACGCGGCATCACCCGACCTCCTCCCACATCTAGGGTAGTCGACGTGACCGAGCCCATGACACCTCATGCAACGGGGAGAAGAAAATCCTAACGATGTGGGACACCGGATATGAAGGACAAGCTCACCACATCGCCCACACCATCCACACCCTAAGGCCTCGTCTCCGCCGTCGGTGATGTCGCGGCCAGCCTTGTCATCTTCGTCAGCGGTGAAGTCCATATTATGCTTATAGTTGTTCGAGAATTTTTTAGTTGCCTTGCAGTGTGCCTAGGTTTCGAAAAATTTCTGGTCCACCACTCAGTATATAGAGTACCGTTTTATAACCAAATGATAAAAGCCGATAGTCATTCGGGAAATTCAATTCGGCTCCCAGGTGCGTATGCTCCCTCTACCAACAAAACATATTTTGAAGTGTGGAAAAATTTTGACAAAAAATTCTACATGTACATCTCCATAATATATGTGTATGCATCAAGTTTCACGAAAAAATAATATTTTTTGTGGCCTATATAAAAAAGAGAAAACTTATCCTGTGAAAAGCATTGTTTTCAGCACTGAATTTTGTCTTTTTTACACACATCACATGATAAGTTCATTTTTTATGAAACGACTTTGTGAGCGCGTAGCACATGAAGATGTACGTGGGAATTTTTTGTTTCAATTTTTTTGAAATTTAAAATATGTGTAAGATGCATTTCAAAAATATAGGGAGCATATGCTCCCATGTTCTAAAACATCACTCCCAGAGGTAGATGCATTTCAAAATATAGGAAGCATATGTATGCTAGTTTGAAAGTTGACAAGTAGTACTACGTATATTCATACTACTAGTATTACTTTTTTTTGCGGGTATACTACTACTTGATGTGACGACCCACGCAACTGTGGACGGCTGGGCCCAACGGCTTTGTTGGTAACGAAGGAATGGATTGTTTCGAGTTATGTGAATGGTTTCCGTGGACCTAGCAAAAAGCTCACAGAGGTGCTGATGCGACAGAAGCATCGGGAACTAGCAAAAGATGTGTGTAGTTGACGAAGAAAAAGGACAGACGTAGGGATAGAAACGTTCAGGGTAGCCGCGTTGCATGCAACAGCACACTCCTACTTGCATACTTTTGCACACAGACTTGGTCGCTCTTCTCTATTGTATGTAATTGAATTTTCTAACAGGGATGTCTCCCGTAATATATCCACCTAGTACTTTGGTCTTTGGAGGAAACAACTTGGTTTCTCTCCGAAGACTTTTAACAAGGACGTTTATGGAGCGTCAAACCAAAAGGGTCCATTGTGAAAACAGGCGTCTCTCTCCCTCGCGTCGCCCCTCCAGGCGACGGGGGGGGGGACCCTAGACCGCGCCACCGCCGCCTCCCCCCTCCCTCTCCTCTCCCCTCGTCGCCCCGGAGGCGGCCGCCGACAAGGCCGTGCGACGCCGGTGATGGGGGTGGCGGGGATCTCTCTCCTCCGCCCCCCACCCCCCCGTGCGATGCTGTAGGGAGGAAGACGGCAGCGCGGGGGTGGCCTCCGCCGCTGGTGAGGTCGGCCCGATTCCCTCCGTCCCCCTCTCCGGCGCGGCCTCGCCGGCGCTGGGAAGTGGTAGCCGGGGGATTGGTGCCCTCCGACGACCGGGTTGGGGCCAGGATTCCAGGGCGGCGGCCTTGGGCGCAGGGTGGGGCACCGCCGGCCTGGCGGCGGGCGGCGCGTGCCGATGCTGCGGTCGGCTCTCTTCGGCCGTGCAGGCGGTGAAGGGGGCGGCGGGTGTGGGCATGGTACGGAGGTCGCCCCGATGGGCCTCTGGTATCAGATCTGAAGACGGAGGCTCCTCCTCCCTGCGGTGCTCGTCGCAACTCCCTGGTCTCGGACTCCTCCGGTGGCTGGGGGTGTGGTTGGTGTGGGCTCTGGACCGGGGGAAACCCTTGGCCGACGGTGGCGGCCGCGGCATCGACGACGCTGACGGCGCCGTTCTCCTTCTTGAAGGCGACATCGAGGTGATATCCCCTCCCTCCCTGCCCTATTTATCTCGGGTGAAAGCCTAAAGCTTTGGTTTGGATGGTGGCGGCGCCCGGGTGGTGCCGTTCCCTCGTTGGAGGCGCCGTTTTGAGATAGTGGGTTTGGGTGGATGAGCCCGACGGTGGTTGGTATGCATCGTCTTCACCTTCTCCTGGCATCTTGGTCCGGTTTAGTGGTTTGTGCTGCGGGTGGCGATGTTGTTCGTGGGTGGCGGCGCGGCGAGGCGAGGCGAGTGCTCGGAGTCTTTCTCCCCGGCGGTAACTTCCAATATCCATGTGTGCTTAGGGAGAGCGATCTACCTCCGACAGGTACGGTGCCCTCCGATCCGGGGCGGGAAAGCAGGGAGCTTTCTTTGGAGGTGGAAACGGATGGTGCCTGGGCTTTGCTTGGCCTCTGGAGGTTGACGATGGTGCGAGTCCCTCAATGGCGGCCTTCTTCACCAGCTTCGACGCCTCTCTCACTACAAGAAAACCTTCCAACAATGACGTTTTCATAGTGACTTTGGTGGAAAACGTCATGAGCCGTTGGAGGGGGGGCAAAAACCCTAAAAAATAATGACGTTCTGGTGAAAAACGTCGTTACCTGTTTAATCCAAAACGTCACTAGTAATACTAGATTCTGGACAACCAATCAGATGGCTCGGACACACCTCCCACGGATTGCCTCATGGAAGACGATCTGAACCATTCAAACCTTTATCCAACGACATTATCTTCGTGGTGAAGCCTTTTGAGTTTTGGTTCCAAAAATTTTGGCGGGCGAGCGTGGGTACCTCAGCGCCAGGAATTTTTTGGCGGGCGAGCTCCCACGGGCCCACACGCGGCTGCAGCAAGGCAACCCGTATCCATCCATTAATCCTCCCGAGAAACCCTAGACGTCTCCTCATCCATTCCTCCCCCTTCCAGCCGCCGCAGCCGCATCGCCCCCTTCCGCAGCAGCTCCTCCCGCCTCTGCCCCAACGTCCTCCTCCAGCAGGTGCTCCGGCCTCCGACCTCAACCTCCCGCTCGTGTACCCGCGTCACCAGCTCCCTCACGCCACGAGGCCCCTATCCGGTGAGTCCTCATCGTGTTCTCCGCCGCCAATTCTTTCTTTTCTTGTGCTGCTGGATTTCTTCTCCGCCGGTTTCTAATGTCCAGGGCGTGCGGGTGTCGCAGAAGGAGAACCTGGGCAGCACCCGGCATGGGATGGGGCTCAAGGCGCCGCCGCGCAGCAATGTTCTCTCGGCGATCAACAACGGCGGGGTCAACGGCTCGCCGGCGCCCTCGGAGGTCGGCTCCGAGGCAGGGGCGGTGGCGCCCGCGGTCGAGTTCAGCGGGAGGGACGACGTGGAGCGCCTGCACGCCGAGAAGATGAAGGGCAAGTCCAAGAACGACTACATGGTAAGTTCTTCTTCCCCTTTCTGTTGCGGTCAGAAACCCACCGGCGAGTATCGACGGGCAACACAGTAGAGCCGGGAGGCTCCCATGATTGCGGCTGACCCTGGTCCCTCGGGCGACGGCCCGCAATGCCTTCTGGTACACGCGTCCTGGTGATTACGAGGGCGTGCCACCAGACCTATACCTGGTCAGGAAGGTGATGGATTGCTTCGACTAGTTTCCTGCATGGCAAACACGTAAATATTAAATACGAGCCCCGATCGGCTCTTAAGTTGTTCTGTGGATCGGCTCAAAAAGAGCCGATTGCCCCATGGTTCATGTTAGATTTATAAGGACATGGGGATCATGCTTTATCAAAATCAAGCTAAGCTAATCTACGATAGTTTAGGGCTTTCACCGTATAATCGGAACATCCTATGCGTAATTGAGCCTAGCAGATACGTAAGATGATGGAAAACCAACCCTAAAGAGGCCTAAAAACCAACATGAAGTTGATCCCCGGAACAATCCCTCTAGAGATTAGTAAACCACACCTTACGCACTACCGGATCCTTCAACTCGTTTATAAGGCCTAACCATACGGATATCAAACCAATCCTTGAAGAACAAGGATCAACTATAACGGATTAGATCTACTCAATAACGAACAAGCAAGGTGCTGCCCTTACACCTAAAATAGGTGTAAGGGCAGCTAGATATCGAGGGGAAGAGTAGGTAAGCAAATGCATCGTGAAAGCATTGTGATCAACCCCAAAACACCTAAGATAAGGGTGTTGCTCGCCATCAAAAAGGCTTCAGCACGAGTAACACCAAGAACGAATAAACTGATACTGCCTAGATCGCAAGATGCGATCTAGGCAGCATGTTGCTTACCCGGGAGAAGCCCTCGAAACAAGGGGTGGCGATGCGCCTAGGTTGATTTGTTGTGAACGTGTTCGTCCTCCTTTCTCAATAACCCTAGATACATATTTATACTCCGTAGACTTTCTAACTTGGGAATAAACCCAACCGTGTACGAGCTAAACTCTATCTCTTAAATCTAACCGACATGTATCCTACTATATTTACAGATACACGGGCAATCTTGCCCAAACTTCTTGTACAAGGCCGATTCAGGAATATCTTCCATGCATATCTTCTAAGCCCATTCAATCACGGCCCATCTCCAGACTTGGTTAAATTCTGGTGGTAACACATGCCCCCCTGGTTTTGGCAATGATAATTTCAAAACCACTCTGCTTTTCCTCGAAGGGTCACGTCGTGGCAGAGCAGAACCGTCGCAGAACCTTTCATCATGAGGCCTTGCCTTCTCAGCTTCTCTGCGTGACTTGATAGATTCGACACCATGTCCTCGAAAACCGTCGCGGCATTAAATCTCCACTATATCCCCTTTTATTTAACCATGTCGAGTAACTCGCTTCTTCATCCCCTTCCTCAGTACTAGACACCGAAAAGCCCTCCTCCACCATGGACTCATCCTCCTCCTCTGCTGCATCGGCTCTCTCCTTCCAATCCTCTTCCTCAAGCGAGCCGATGCCAGAGCACAACCAATGGGAGGAGCCGGAGTGGGACTTCGACTTCGTTCCCAATGGCCCACCCGAGGCCCTCGTCGGGTCAGATGGTGATTTACCCCTGACTGATGGGGAGGACGACCTCCGGTTCCTCATCGACGGGGAACTGGTGGCGGAGAGTGAGGATGACCTCCTCTCTTGGGGTAGCTTCGCCCCCTCCGACGAAGAGGAAGAAGGGGAGGATGAAGAGGACGACGCCTCCTCCGACGAGGAGGAAGAGGAGGGCGACACTTCCTCCGACGAGCCGCCGGCGAAGCGCTTCCGCGGCTGGGCCTGGTCGGATGACGACGAGGACGATGATGACGAGGAGGAAGAAGCCCCCGTCGAGGGCTACGGCAGTAGCGACGAGGAGCTCGCCAGCAGCAGCACCGGCGGCGGCTACAATGGCGACGATGAGGACATCGACGGTCCCTAGAGTAGGGGCCACTTAGTATAGGACTAGTAGTAGCAATCTGTCCTCCTTTTGTTCCTCCGCTCCTGAGCAATCGGCTCCTCCTTGTAAAAAATCCCCTTTTGAAATCAATGAAGAAGGATTCCATGCTTAATTCTTCCGATTATCATTGTTCGAGAAGCCGATAGCAAAACATCGGTCTTTGCCCAAAACGCCAACAAGGCCAGCCCCACAATCGAATGTAAAACTGAATGGTGACCTGAAATAAAAGTTGTTCCTCTATAGTCGATGACTCCGCATCGGCTCTTTCAGCTCTAAAGTCGATGGTCAGCACATCGGCTATGCTTTTGTTTAGATTTATATCGGCCGATTTCATACATCGGCCCCCATATTCCACTGCTCAAGTTGATGTAAAAAAAATTTACTGGCCGATCTAAAATCGGCCCCCATATCTCACTGCCCATCATCCCACATGCTTGGGAAATACTTCTTGAGATGCTGGCCATTGACGGCCACTGGGAACTTCACACTATCCAACTGTTCGAGCATGTATGCATTGCCCTTTAGGACCTGGTCAACCCTGTACGGCCCGTGCCAATTTGGAGACCATTTGCCATATGCCTTGTCCTTAGTCCCCAACGGCAGTACAGCTTCCCATACCAGATCACCAACGTGGAACTCCTTTGGCTTCACCTTTTTATTATATGCACGAGCTACCTTGGCCTTGTTCTCCTTAATTTTCTCCAGTGACCAAAGTCTGAGTTCTGCCAAATCCTCAACGCTATCACTCATCAGGGCTGCATACTCTTCAGTTGTCAAGTCATTCTGAAACGTGACGCGTCTCGACCCGGCCGTGATCTCCCAAGGTAACACGGCTTCTTGTCCATAGACCAGATGATACGGCGAGGTCTTTACTGCTCCATGACATGACATGCGATAAGCCCATAAAGCCTCCGACAATACCTCATGCCAACGCCTAGGGTACTCGTCGATCTTCCTCTTAATCAACTTGATAAGGCTTTTGTTGGACGCTTCAGCCTGCCCATTCGCCTGAGCGTAGTATGGAGACGATCGGATCAACTTAATTCCCATGTCATCGCAGAACTTTCTGAATTCTTTAGAGATGAAGACCGAACCTCCATCGGTCGTGATAGTCTGGGGAATCCCGAACCTATGAATGACATGCTCTTTCACAAAGTTGATAACATCCTCTGATTTTACTGACTTCATAGGGACGGCTTCCACCCACTTAGTAAAATAATCTGTAATGGCCAAGATCAATTCATGGCCTTTGCTCGATGCAGGATGGATTTTGCCGATCATGTCCATGCCCCATCCTCGAAATGGCCAAGGCTTGATGATGGGGTTCATTGCTGATGCGGGTACCATCTGAATGCTCCCAAACCTCTGACATGCTTGACACCCTTTGTAATAATTGAAACAGTCCTCAAGCATGGTGGGCCAATAAAACCCTGATCGCCTGATCAACCACTTCATCTTATGAGCCGATTGATGAGTTCCACAGGCGCCTTCATGTACCTCGTGTAAGAGCCGATTTGCCTCGGCTGTTCCCAAACATTTGAGAAGTAACCCTTCCAAGGTCCTGTAGAACATGTCATCTCCGATAAGGACATACTTCATAGCCTTGTACCTTATCCGTTTAGGTGCCCCCCGAGCCGGATCTTTCAAGTAATTGAAGATATCGGCTCTCCAATCGTCTGGCTCCATGAAATGTGCCTGGACATCGGCTCCTTACACCGTCTCCTTATAGCCTGATGCCATCTGTGCAAGATCGTTCGCCTCCGTATTCTGCGACCTCGGGACCCAGTTGAAGTTTATGTACCTAAATTGTGTCATCAGCTCGCGGCAATGCATCCATAACGGGAAGAGTGACTCGCTCTCACACTTGTATTCATCCGTGAGCTGGGAGATCACCAACTTTGAGTCTCCAAAGAGTTCCACTGCTTCTGCTCCGGCTTCAATTAGCAACTCCATCCCCTTACGTACTGCTTCATACTCAGCAACATTATTGGTGCAAGGGGTAGATAGCCTAATGGAGAAGGTGTAGGTTTCCCTCTGGGGTGACACCAGTAGGATGCCGATGCCGCAACCATCATCGCAAACTGACCCATCGAAGAACATGGCCCATGCACGTATAGACAGTGCTGCTATATTGGTGTTGATCCGTTCAGCGATTAGATCGGCCAAGGCCTGTCCTTTGACTGCCTTCGCAGGTTGATACCGGAGATCCAATTCCGATAACACGAACATCCATTTACCTAGTCGGCCTTTCAAAACAGGAGCCAACAACATGTGCTTGATGACGTCTGATTTGCAGATGATGATGATTTCTGCCGACAGAGAGATGTGGCGAAGCTTGGTGCAGGTAAAAAATAGGAAGAGGCACAACTTCTCGATCTCCGGGTACATCGTCTCTGCATCCAACATCGTTCTGCTGAGGTAGAAAGCAACTCTCTCCATGCCATCATAGATTTGCACGACCACTGAGACGATAGAAGTATCGGCTACTGACAGGTATATATAAAATGGCCTGTCTTGCTGGGGCGGAACCAACAGGGGCGGCTTCGTTAGATACTCTTTAATCTCATCAAACACTCGCTGTTGCTCTGCCCCCCAGTGGAACTCCTCATCAGGTTTGATTGTTACCAATCCCATAAACGGCTCAATTCGTCCTGACAGATTAGAGATGAACCTTCTGACGAAATTGATTTTTCCGATGAGACTTTGGAGTTCCTTCTTGGTCGTCGGTGGCTTCATTGTTCGCACTGCCTCTTGACTTTTCAGGCCGATCTCAATTCCACGTTCATGAACTAGGAAGCCCAGGAATTGACCGGCCGTCACACCAAAAGCACACTTCTTTGGATTCATTCTAAGCCCGAACTTTCTAGTTCGGTCCAAGATACGTCGCAAATCCTCCAGGTGTCCTTCCACTGAGACAGACTTGACCACCACGTCATCGATGTAGATCTCTACCAACTTGCCGATCAGATCATGAAAGATATAATTCATGGCTCGTTGGTACGTTGCACCGGCATTCTTCAGCCCAAATGTCATGACCACATATTCGAACAAGCCAAGGCTGTCTTATGTATATCTTCTGGAGCCATGAAAATCTGGTTGTAACCGGCGTTGCCATCCATGAAGCTTAAAACCTTATGACCAGCCGCTGCATTGATCAACGTCTCAGCTACCGGCATAGGGTACTCATCCTTCGGAGTGGCTCGTTGAGATCGTGAAAATCTATGGCGACGCGCCATCGGCCGTCTTTCTTCTCCACGAGTACGATGCTAGATATCCACTCAGCATACCTCGCATGGCCTGATGAACCCGGCGCTCAACATCTTCTCAATCTCCTTCTTGACTTCTTCTAGAATTTCGGCCTTCATCTCGCCGTGCTCGTTCGTTGGAACGGCCGAAATCCTTTCTTGAGAGGCAGCCGATGTTCAATGATGCTCCTGTCTAGCCCGGGCATCTCCGTATAATCCCGAGCAAAACAATCTGGGTATTCTTTCAAAAAAGCTATCATCAGGCTCCTCAGATGCGGATCTAACTTTTTGCTGATAAATGTTGGTCGTGGCTTATCCCCAGGACCAATGTCGATTTCTTCTAGCTCATCAGCTGACGTAAACCCATATCCTAGCTTTCCGTCACCTGCTAGATCGATGTTGAACACAGGCAGAACGTATGGCGAGGACAATTTTGGCCGATCGCTGGAATCGGCCTCCATGTTGATTGAATTGCTCAATGAAGGTTTACAACTTGTATGTGCTCCCTTACAGGAGGAAGCCTCCCTACCACGACTACGTGACATGTTTGAAGTGAGATCCTTGCTTTTTATTTTTTGGGGCCGATCGCAGGGATCGGCCTTGCCACGTGTGTCGATGGATGTTGCTCTTGCTACTCTATTAGGCCGGTGGATAAGACCAGCCTCACCCCGTTTTTGTCACCTCGATGCGATCACAGCCGTCCAAACTGATTCCGGAGAGCGGCTCTTGGTCTTCCGAGTCCCGGATGTTCATGCCGGCTATCGAGACGTCGATCGAGTCATCTCGCATGCACGACTTCTACGTCGTCTCCATCCCACTGTATCGAGCATTGGTGCATTGTAGATGGAATAGAGCAGTTAGCGTGAATCCAATCCCTTCCTAACAGGGCAGCGTAGGTGCTCTTGCTGTCGACGATGAAGAATGTCGTTGGGACTGTCTTTCGGCCTATGGTTAGGTCCACGTTCAGGACACCTTGCGTCCCTGATGCTTGGCCATTGAAATCATTTAGTGTGACGTTGGTCTTGATCAGATCGGCACTGGAGCGTCCTAAACGCCGTAGCATGGAGTATGGCATTATATTTACCGCCGCCCCTGTATCAACCAACATCCTGCCGACGGGCTTCCCATTGATATAACCTTTGAGGTACAGGGCCTTCATGTGTTTGTAGCCCTTTTCCCGTGGCTTCTCAAAGATGACTGGCCGTGGACCGCAGTCAAACTGTGCTATCGGCACTTCTTCCGTCCCTGGGGCACGAAAATCTGATGGGAGGAAGAACACCATGTTTGTGCCAGCCGATGTATCTGCGTCGGCTTTCGTCTACTTGGGACGCCAAACTTTCTTTGGCGGACGAGTCTCTTCGTCCAAAGTCTGTTGAATTTTCACGGCCAGATCGGGCCGCGCTTTCCTCAACGTGTGCAAGTATCGCGCTTCGGCTTGCTCCAAGCTGCGTAGGCGCTGAACCCTACGCTTCTGGGAATGGCTGAGTCCATCGGGGCACCACCTTGGCCGGTGGTACCTATCCTCTTCTTCATCTTCTGACTCTTCAAAGTCTTCATCTTGAGAGGACTCAGCACGCTTGTTCTGTGGCGGGAGAGGTCCTAGACGCTTGAAAACTGAAACTTCCCCTGCATCTTTCTTCCGGCGTCTACACTCCGGGCAGTTTTCGATTGTAGGCCATCGGCTCATCCCTGAGTCCCAGCAGTGTTTAAAGAAGGGACAGTCCCAGTGTTTATCCATATGTTCATGTTCCCTTGACCTCTCCTTAGCGTGGTGCTCACGCCCTTCGTCGTCTCTGTCATGCCGACGGTACCTTCCTTTATCCTCATCGGACCGATTGTATCTTTCGTCGTTTCTGTCATACTGCCGACGTCGGTCATACTGATACTCATATTTGTTGAGGAGATGCGTGGAAAGCGGCTTTTGGTATCGTACGCTTCTCACTTGTTCCTTGGTGAGGTACCGCTTATCATCGTATCGGGGCCGGTCGCTTGGATCAGCCTCCTCCTTTTCCTTGTTGCGGGAGTGACTGCTTTCCTCTTTATTCTTGCCATGGTGGCGCACAGGCCCTGCCATGTTGACATTGCACGAGAAATCCAGTCGACGCCTCGCGGAGTGATTAGGTTCCACCATGTTGACGCTGGGGAACGGATGTGTGTCCACTTTCATGGCAAGCTGTCCGAAAAGCAATCGGCCTTGCTCGATCGCCATTTGGATCTGCTGACGAAACACCTTGCAATCATTGGTGGTATGGGTGAACGAATGGTGCCATTTGCAGTACGGCCTCCCATTCATTTCTTGTGCTGTAGGGGTTTTATGGCCTTCGGGTAACTTCAGATGTTTCTCCTTAAGCAATAGATCGAAAATCTGCTCAGCTTTGCTCAAATCGAAGTCAAACCTTTTCGGAGGCCCTTGTGGTTTTATCCACTTGCAGGACACGGGATGTGCCCCCCGAGCCCATTCAGCTACAGCCACCTCCAGGTCCGGTGCAGGATCTTCAGTTTCTTCTATCTCAACCAGACCCACCGGACGCTTGAACTTGTCTTGGTACAATTCGGGGTGCCGCTGCTCATAGGATGTGAGTTTACGCACCATGTGCGACAATGAACTGTACTTTGCTTGGGAAGTCGGATCTTTGATTGGCGTTGCGAGGCCCAGATCTTGCCGGTTCGATCGCTTCCTTCTCGGATAAACGAACCGAATAACATCGGTTCCTGACGATCCTGAAACGTTGGATGTATTCGGATACTCGTTTCTCCCCGCTTCTGCCGCACTGTGTCAGATCGGCAACGCCGGCCTCGGTAGCTTCTGAGTGATATTGCACGTGAAACTGCTCCTCCATTTGCTTCCACGTCCGGACTGAGTTTGGTGGCAACGACGTGTACCATCCAAAGGCTGAACCCATGAGAGATTGTGCGAAAAACCTCACACGTAACTGGTCTGACGCTGAAATCATGCCCAGCTGCGCCAAATATCGGCTTATGTGCTCTATTGAGCTAGATCCTTCTGCTCCATTGAATTTTGAGAACTCAGGGAGCCGATACTTGGGTGGCAGTGGGATCAGGTCGTACTCGTCAGGGTACGGCTTGGAATAGCCGATTGTTTTCCTCTTCGGCAAGATGCCGAACTGGTCTCTCAAGATGGTGCTGATCTGCTCCATGGTATTAGCTGTAGGGACCGAGCCTTCATGACTCGTTCCAGTAGCATATTTGGCCAGCCATGCTTGTTTATCAGCATCTACTCCAGAAACCCCTGTTGGTGCGATCTGCCTGTGCGCGCCCGGGCATTGCGATCCGGCACGTATGTGCACACGTACCCATGCGGGATCTCCTTAGGCGGCTCATATAGGAACTGGCAATCGCTAGGATCGCCTCCAACCTTGTAGACGACGTACGCCGGTGCACCCGGCGGCTCTGGTGCTGCAAGCGCGAATGGCAGCGGTGGCCTGATCTGGAGCGGTACTTCTCCCTGGTGAGTCCCTAGGGTAGGTCCTGACGGGGAGTATTGATGCTTCATGATTTCCTGCACCACACGGACCGCGACGCGCTCGAGAGTATTCACCAGGCTCTCAGAATAGCGGTGTAGAGAATGAGCTGCCATGTAGTTGATTTCCTGGCGCAGAGCTCTGGTACGTTCCTCCGAAGGGGTAGACAAGTCTACTCCGTCAAGAACGCCTTCAGGGGAGATCCCTTTCCACCTTACGCCATGGGAACGGGTCCTCACGAAGGAGCCGATGAGATCGGCTTCCAAGATGGCTTTCATCTCATCATACTTCTTCTTCTGCTCTTCCGGCAGATCTGCGTACGTGACTGGTTCGCCGACCGCCTCCTCCGCAGCTTTTGACATGGTTGCTGCAGATGTGGATGTTTTCGTTGTTGTCGTTGTTGCAGAGTGTCCCACCAGGCGTGCCAGAATGTGTTGCGGTCAGAAACCCACCGGCGAGTATCGACGGGCAACACAGTAGAGCCGGGAGGCTCCCAGGATTGCGGCTGACCCTGGTCCCTCGGGCGACGGCCCGCAATGCCTTCTGGTACACGCGTCCTGGTGATTACGAGCACCCAGGGACATGCCAGGAGTACCCAGGGAACTTGCCGAGCACCACCTAAACTTGGATCCACTAGCGAGACCAATCAAACAACCTTTGCGACGTTTTTCGGAACCAAACCGCAAAGCTATGCTATCAGAAATTGATCGACTCAGAGAAGCTGGTTTCATCAAAGAGATATCCACCGAGGCCACCTGGGTAGCTAACCCAGTGATGGTGCCAAAGAAAAACACGAAAGTCCTTCGCATGTGTGTCGACTTTACGTGTCTCAATAAACATTGTCCAAAGGATCACTTTCCCCTCCCAAGGATCGATCAGATTATCGACTCCACGGCAGGATGTGAACGTCTTTCCTTTTTGGACGCATACTCTGGTTATAACCAGATCAGATTAAAAGAAGACGACGAAGCCAAAACAGCGTTCATCACACTGTATGGCGTATTTTGTTATAAAACAATGCCCTTCGGGTTGAAAAACACGGGAGCAACGTATCAGAGGATGATGCAGAAGTGTTTGGCAACACAGATTGGAAAAAATGTGCAAGTATACATTGATGATGTAGTCATAACGTCAAAAAAGGGAACGATGTTGATCGAAGATCTCAAGGAAACTTTTGATAACCTCGACAAATTCTGCCTCAAGCTAAACCCGACGAAATGCTCTTTTGGCGTCCCAGCAGGAGAACTTCTTGGGTTCTTAGTTTCAGCAAGAGGGATTGAAGCAAACCCCGACAAAATACAAGCCATCGTAACGATGAGGAAGCCAACCAAGTTAAAAGAAATACAGCAATTAACTGGGCGAGTCGCAGCTTTGAGTAGATTCGTCGCCAGGCTGGGAGAAAAAGCACTACCGTTCTATGCTTTGATAAAGCAAGGGGAGAAATTCCAGTGGAACGAAGAAGCCGATAGAGCTTTCGAGGATCTGAAACGCAAAATCTCGACACCACCAGTCTTGGTGGCGCCGAAGGAAAAGGAACCTCTCCTGCTGTACATCGCAGCCACACCACAAGTGGTTAGCACGGTGCTAGTTGTCGAAAGAGAAGAAGAAGGAAAACTCCATGGAGTGCAAAGGCCGGTATATTTCATTAGTGAAGTTTTATCGCCGTCCAAACAGCGGTACCCAGCAGTACCGAAACTAGCATATGGAGTGATTACAACAGCAAGAAAGTTGCGCCACTATTTTTCGGCACACCCGATAATAGTAGTCAATGAATCACCTCTCTCAAATATACTGAACAATCCAGAAGCTACAGGGCGTGTCTCCATTTGGGGAATAGAACTTTCCCCTCGGACATCACGTATGAAAAAAGAAAGGCAATCAAGTCGCAAGTTTTGCCAGATTTCATCGCAGAATGGATGGAGCTGCAAAACACGGGACCCCCAGATTTGTCGAGAACGTGGACAATGAACTTCGACGGATCCAAGAGAGTAGAAGGAGCTGGCGCAGGAGTGATACTCATATCACCTGAAGGCGACAAGTTAAAATATGTCCTACGGATGACGTTCCCAAACGCATCCAACAATGAAGCAGAATATGAAGCCCTTATACACGGGATGAAGATGGCGAAAGCTTGCGGTGCAACTCGACTAAAAATCTTTGGCGACTCACAATTGGTGGCTCAGCAAGTTATGAACCAATGTGATGCGATCAATGATAGCATGATAGCATACAAGGAGGTGTACAATGAGCTTGAGAAACTGTTTGATGGATGCGAGGTAAATCATATCGATAGATCGAGCAATGATGAAGCCGACGTCCTTGCAAACATCGGGTCACAATGCCTCCCAATCCCGCCAGGCGTATTTTGGGAAGAAATAGCGGAGAGATCAACGAAGCCGAAGAAGATGCAGAAAAAAGAAAAGGAAGAAAAAACTTCGGCGTCTCTCAAAGAAACCGTGGAGGACGAAGAGGACCAAGAACTTGTGATGATGATAGAAGTCCCTTGGATGCAAGCGTACATATCGTATATCCTCAGGAAGGAAATACCCGACGATCCAGTTGCGGCAAGGCGAGTTATTCGACGATCCAAAGCTTTCCACGGTGGTCAAAGGGGAGTTATATAAGCGAAGTATTTCATGCGTCTTGCAAAGGTGTGTCACACCCGAAGAAGGAAGAATAATCCTAAAGGATGTGCATGAGGGAATATGTGGTCACCACGCAAGCAGTCGAGCTATTGCAGCCAAAGTCTTTCGGGCAGGATTCTACTTGGTTGACAGCAATCGAGGACGCAAAAGAGATAGTACGAACTTGCGACGCGTGCCGGAGATTTGCCGCAAAACCGCACTCTCCGGCGGCGAGAACTAATGCCAATACCATTGTCATGGCCCTTTGCCCGGTGGGGACTCGACATGGTAGGCAAGTTGCACAAAGCTTCGCCAGGAGGATACGAGTACCTGCTGGTTGCTGTCGACAAATTCACCAAGTGGGTAGAAGCGTAGCCAATAAATTCACCAGATGCACAATCAGCAATAAAGTTCGTGAAGGGCATCGTTTTTCGATTTGGAGTACCTCACAGCGTCGTCACAGACAATGGCAGCAACTTTACGTCGAAGGAGTTCAAGGCGTACTGTGCAGAAGTGGGCATCAAATTGCACTTCGCATCAGTTGCACACCCCCAAACTAATGGTCAAGTCAAGAAAGCCAATGGCATCATCTGCAATGGCATTAAAAAACGTCTGCTAGGACCGCTTGAAAAGGCTCGACACACCTGGCCAGAAGAACTACCAAGTGTTTTGTGGAGCATCCGAACAACACCAAACACGGCGACACAAGAAACCCCGTTCTTCCTCGTCCACGGAGCTGAAGCCGTACTACCAATTGAAATAGAGCACGATTCTCCAAGAGTAACAGAGTATGACGAAGAAACATCACGAAAAGTTCGGGAGAATGATATGGATGCACTCGATGAAGCTCGAGATGAAGTACTATCACGGGTTACCAAATACCAGCAAGACTTGAAGAACTACCACAGTCGACGATTGCGGCCGAGATCTTTCCAGGTCGGTGATTTGGTCCTACGGCTCAACCAGACAAAGTACGGAGAAGCTCGAGTCACCATGGTTGGGGCCTTACATCGTCACGGAAGTCATCGACGGAGGAGCGTACAGGATCAAGGACAAGAAGACAGGGGTTCCCGAGAAAAACCCCTGGAACGTGGCGCAGCTCAGGCGGTTCTACGCCTAGAGCTGAAATATAGTCCTTCTCTGTAAAAATACAATGTACTGAAACGCCCGCGAGTTTTCAGACACACTCTTTTCCTTTTCGGGGCACCGAGTGGGGCCGAAAAGGTTTTTAATGAGGCGGGCTCGCGGTGCTGCAATATAATAAAGATAGTGGAGATATACTTCTTATTCTTTGACACGCTCGGGAGCTCAACGCCTTTAAGTCTCAAAATACGTACAATATAGATTTACCGAAATATTTCGCCTTGGTACACTAATACCTCGCCAAATATAAAAATCGGAAGCCAACAACTATAAATATAGTGTACACGTCAAAAATCTTATTGCTTTGGTCCAAGAACCTCGCAACAAAAATATAGAACTTCGATATTAAAATACTCGAAGACTTGCAATCCATCAATGAAAAAACAAGGATGTCTTATTACAACAGAAGGAAAAATCTTCAAGATGGAAAAAACAGTACAAAATCTAGCCAGAAGGCTCGGGGGCTCCAACAATATAGAGCACTTCGCAATATACAACCAATTTCTTCGGAAATAAAAAAGAAATCAAAAAAGATAGAGACACAAGGTTTTGCAATATGGCACAAATCAGTCAAAGCCTAAAATACTATCTACGGACAAGCCTCTGGTTGTTTTGTGTTCAGCATAGGACCCCTTGACGAAGAATTCTGAGTCCATCCGAAGAAGCTCATCTATCATCGACTCGGCCACGGGAGCTACCATCTCATCGATTGTGTCAATATCATTTTTTCGCCGCGTTTTCTTGGCCAGGCAATCAGCAACAATCTTCGTCAGGTCTAATTTTGGATGACAAATATTTATCATAATCATGGCGAACCTTGCTCCAGCGGTCAATTGAGCTCGCACAAAATTATGAATGCGGGGAGCGTCTCTGAATATCTCCAGCAATTCAGGAAGAGTTTTGGGAACCTCATTTCGAGGAAACAAAGTCTTGTAAACAAGGGTCAATGTTGTCGTGCAAAAATTGAGAAATTCGCGCACTTGGCAAGCACGATCTTGGAACCTGACAATTTGCTTGGGTTCGTTCGGGGTGGCCCGAATAAACAGCCATGGTTAAGGGAAAGATTGACAAGAAGATTTGTTCTCTCGTTCACTCTTCGATCTTCGGCGGCAGCATCAAGAACCGAGCCTATTAAGTGACAAGGCAAGAAATTTGAAGGAGGGCACAGCAAAATAAATAGGAGGCATTGTGAGGTTGGAAAAACATACCTAACATATCCGTGATAGCTTCCAACATTAGCTCGAGCATGCTATTTTCTCGGGTAGTGGCTCCCTCTGCTTCCAATACAGCAGTATCCTTGGCAGCCATAGCCTCTTTGGCTTGTTGGAGAGCAAATTTTTCTTGTTCGGACGCTTTCCGAGATTGTTCCATCATTGCCAGAGTTTGTTTCTTCATGGATTGAAGTTGTTGTCGAAGTTCTTGCAAATCTTCCGACAAATGTTTGCTTGAAGAACCTTCGAGGGGATTATCATCGACTAGTATTTTCTTCGAGAAGGAAGACGCAGGTGAAGCATCGGCAGAGCAAGGGTTGGTCGAATAATTATCAAATATTAACTGGAAAAGAAAGTCCCAGGATCAATGATAAGTACCAAGAGGAATTTCATTAATTTCTAGAAAATTTACACGGACATTACAAAAGAAGTTCTCCAAAGGGACTAACAGGGTAATTGTCGCCAAGGCTAAAATGGCGACAACAGCAAAAGGAATAGAGAAAGCAAAGGAAAGAAAAAGCAAAGGCATTCAACTAGACCTCCGGCCTTGATGAGCTAGGAGTTGAAGATGGCTTGATCCCGAGATAGGCCAGGATTTTCTTCGTGTTGGGCTTGGCTGCCTTGATCAACGACCTCCATCTTGATTGCTCTATCTCGCTCGGTGTCGCCTACCTTCATCCGATCAACAGTTTGTTGACTGTCAGCGACCAAGGCAATAGTGTTCTCAACAGCAACCTTCATGTTCTCTTGGCGCATCTTCAGTCCAAGATCCTCCGGTGGATTGAAGTCCTTGGCAAGGGCAAGGAAAGTCTTAGGCTCCTTTTTCTTCGGGAAGAAGTAGGGGAACAACTTCGACAATCCTGCGTCAGCATTCACCATGCCTTCACGAATTTCTTGGCCGTGAAACTCCAGATAAGACAGTCGTCAAGCAGAGGATCATTGGTGGGATTCTCAAGGTCAAAATCTTGGCTTGTTTGACCTGCCATAGAAATTATATGTTAGTTGACAGCAAGTAAAAACAAAAGAAAGCAAGTCTTATGAAAAATAGAAGGGATCAACAAAGCTACCGAGGAAGCGACGATTTTGTGTGTTCAAGCGCTTGAGGATTCCCTTTTCACGGGCGTCTTGTGCAGCTTTTTGCTCATTTAGAGCATCTTCAAGTTTCTTCTGCAGTTCTTCGACACTAGCAGCTTTTGCTTTGGCCTCATCAGCTTCCACTTTTGCTTGGCTAGCATCAAGTTCGGCTTTCTGGCCAGCCGTTTCACTTTGCTCCAATTTCTGAGCAAGAGTGTCGGCAAGCCTGTTGGCCTCTGCAAGTTTCTCTGCCAAAATAGAAAAGAACAATCAAAATTGCGACAAAAATAGGAGCAAGAAGATTAGAAACAATGACAGCAAAAAGTTGTTACCTTCAGTTCTGCTGGCGTATTCACGGTACCCAATGAATTGGGACCCAATGCGAACAAGCTCTTTGATCGTGGGCTGTCAAAGAAGAATAGAGAAAGAACATATCGGTACGAGAAAAATATGAAGGCACAAAAAGAAGTAAACAGAAGAAATATAGATACTAGCAGGAAAAGTCAAAAACTTACATCATCCAAAAGCTCCTGAGCAGAGCTACCCAATTGAGGGGCAGGCTCGATGATCGTTTCAACCCTTGTCCTTTTTGGTGAAGGAGCAAGGGGGCTTGAAGGAGGAGTGGTGGTGACGACGTTTTGTTGAGGAGGCGAGGATTCTTCTCCTTCAACTAGCGTCTCCGACACAAGTAAAGTATGTGACGCGCTCGTCCGAGGAGCCACGTCACGAGTTGGTACTTCTTCCTCATCATCACTGCGATTAAAGATCGACAGCATAAAAAGCAAAATGAGACAAAAAAAAACTTCAACTACAGAAATAAGGGGAAATCAAGGTGACTTACGAGCTGACGAGGGATGCGAGATATGGATCATAAGTTGCCTTCTGACGTGAAGGATCAACTTCTTCGGCTTTGGAAGTGCCGGAATCTTCGACGTTACTCCTCTTCCTTTTGCCTTTTGGAGAAACAGCGGGAGGAGGAGATAGTGCCGACGCAGTGCCTTCGGAAGATCCCGCAGATTTTCGAGAATCCACGGGTTCATTCACAAAAGACGGAGCTTCTTGATTGTCATCAGTGACAATGGCCCTTTCTTCGACTTCTCCACCTTCAGGAAGAGGAGGAAGCGAGACAAGGTCTGGATGATTCTGTGCAAAATAAAACAGGGAGAGATGTCAGGAAAGAAGTTACAAAAAAGATAGCAAAGCAACAACAAGACAATAGATAAAGATTACCTCGGGAAGTGGATTGGCGGCGCTGAATGGTGTCACACGGCAAGAAGAAGGGACAGCATCTCTTTTGCTGAGAGATGAAATTTTTCAGACAAGTTTTTCTAAATCCTTGACCTCCAAATTCACCGACAGCCGATCTACGTCCTTGTCGCCGGCATATTTCCAGAGAGGATATTTGCGAGCTTGAAGCGGTTGCACTCTAGTCCTAAGAAAGTATGCAGTGATTTGGATACCCGATAATTCTTGGCCGCGAGTATTTTGCAACTCGTGGATACGAGCCATCAAGGTTTCTGTCGACGCCCTTTGTTCTTCGGTGGCCTCCACGTCCCAGGAGCGGCGGCGAAAGATTTTTTCAGCGCCATCAAAAGGAGGAATGTTGTCCTCCGCACATCCATGGTTCTCCTCCTGAATGTACAACCACTTCTTGCGCCATCCTTGAACTGAGTCAGGAAGCTTGACGTCGAAGTAGTCAACGGTGGGCCGAACAGAAATTACAACGCCGCCTATATTATAGGCGACATTGGGCGAGCCATTACGGCGGCAGAAGAAAATGCGCTTCCATAGCGCCCAGTTAGGCTGGACGCCAAGGAAGGCCTCGCAAAGAGTGATGAAAATGGAGATGTGAAGAATGGAGTTTGGCGTGAGGTGGTGGAGTTGCAGACCGTAGATAAAAAGCAGTCCACGAAGAAAAAGATGAATGGGGGCAGACAGACCGCGGATGAGGTGATCGACAAAACTTACCCGATACCCCATTGGAGGGGTTGGGTAGCTCTCCTCACTGGGGAAGCATAGTGCCTTGGGTTTCTTGCTGATCCCCAGCTTCTTCAGCATGTTGATGTCTTGAGTGGAAATTTTCGATCTTTCCCACTCCGCCGCCCCAAGATCCGCGGCCATGGAGGATTCCGGCGTGCTGTGCCTTGTCAATCGACTTGGTGGCATCAACAATGGCGCAGGGTTTGCAGTTTGGAGGCGAGGAGCTTAAGAGGCTGCGGATCGCAGGAGGAAATTTGCAGATGAGAGAAGGAGGACGGCGTGAGCGGAAGTGTTCAAGGAGGAAGAAGACGATCTTATATAGGGGTGCGGTGAAACGAAGAACCGTTGGATAAGGAAAATGTGTGACAGATGATAGCCACGTGGCAACAAGGGTAAAAAATTAACTCAACGTTGGGGAAGTTACGGTGCGTGCGCCAGAAAAAGCGGAGGACGTGTGTCCCCCACTTGCACGACGTGTCAAGATAGTGGATCAATTGGGCCCGCATGGCAGCGAGAAAAGACTTGTCGCAAATTTTTGACTAGCAATCGTGGCTATCGTCAGCAATAATGTCACCTTGGCAGAAGAAAATATCGACTCAACAGCTGCATCAAAAGGCGACATGCAAAAGTATTGGAGAGCCTTTGATCAAATACAAGTTTTTGAACAAATGCTCGGGGGCTACTTTGGAAAAATGAAGAGATCAAGAAAGACAAAATAGAAATGGTGTGAGCCTATGATCAAATACAAATATTTGTTCATAGCCTCGGGGGCTACTCCCATCGGGAGCGCTGTTCGCGCACCCGAGAAATTATAAAACTTCGGAAGAGAAAGAAAATATAGCGGCATATAGCGTGGAGCCTACAACCAAGCACAAGTCCTTGGCTGTAGCCTCGGGGGCTACTCCCATCGGGAACGCTGTTCGCGTGCCCGATGAAATTATAAAAAAGAAAGAAAGTCAGAATGAAAAGAAGAAACATAGAAAAGCAAAAGAGTATATTTCGAGTTATAAATAACTCTGCATATACTCCCATCGGGAGAGCAATATAAGTCATCTTTGACTCAATAAAATGTGCCATTCCATCAGCCGAATAAGCACTCGACAATATATTCTCGAACGCCGAAGTTGCGATCAATTTCTGAATGCCGCAAAACTTTGCGAAGGTAAGACCCCGGATCTATTCACGTGAGGCGTGGCGCCGTCTCCGACGTCGGTTTGCTACTTTTATCCGTATCAACGGATACGAAGAAAAATCCTAACGGACGCGTTAGGTACCCGATAAATATGACTGGGACTCGACAGAATGGTAAGACCTTAAGCGGCACCTGTCGAAGTTTACACCAGTATCCCGAAATCATGTCCAGGGACGTGATTTTGAAGTAGGTTTTTGCGGATTGCCACTAGATCAGTTAACTAGTACCTGATCCGTCAGATGAACTAGCCCCAACTACCATTATCCATGTACAATATAGAAATTTATATGAAGAAATATAGAAAAGTTTAAGTTGTCGAGTAAAAATAAACTGTGGAGATTTTCCCTGACTCTACGATTCAAGCAAAATCTCGGGGCTACCGACATGGGCATCCCTAATGGGCCTGCCGAAGATAGTACCCGGGGTTTACTGAAGGCCCACTACTCGAAGAATAAGAAGATTCGGAAGCCCAATATATTATTAAGGAAAGCTAGAGTTGTAATAGAAAGTCTTATTTGTAATCTTACGAGATGAGTTAGAAACCTTCCCGGACTTTGTAACTTGTACAAGACTGAATCCCTCGGCTCCGCCTCCTATATAAGGGGGAGTCGAGGGACGCAGAGATCATCGAATCATTGTTTACAAACCCTAGTTTTCATAATCGTCGAGTACTTTTCGGCTGAAACCTTCGAGATCTACTTGCCCTCTACTTCCAACTAAACCCTAGCCTACAATCCATAGGCATTGACAAGTTGATACCTTGTCAGGCGTGCCACCTGACCTATACCTTGTCAGGAAGGTGATGGATTGCTTCGACTAGTTTCCTGCATGGCAAACACGTAAACATTAAATACGAGCCCCGATCGGCTCTTAAGTTAGCTTCGTGGATCGGCTCAAAGAGCCGATTGCCCCATGGTTCATGTAAGATTTATAAGGCCATGGGGATCATGCTTTATCAAAATCAAGCTAAGCTAATCTACGATAGTTTAGGGCTTTCACCGTATAATCGGAACATCCTATGCGTAATTGAGCCTAGAAGATACGTAAGATGATGGAAAACCAACCCTAAAGAGGCCTAAAAACCAACATGAAGTTGATCCACGGAACAATCCCTCTAGAGCTTAGTAAACCACACCTTACGCACTACCGGATCCTTCAACTCGTTTATAAGGCCTAACCATACGGATATCAAACCAATCCTTGAAGAACAAGGATCAACTATAACGGATTAGATCTACTCAATAACGAACAAGCAAGGTGCTGCCCTTACACCTAAAATAGGTGTAAGGGCAGCTAGATATCGAGGGGAAGAGTAGGTAAGCAAATGCATCGTGAAAGCATTGTGACCAACCCCAAAACACCTAAGATAAGGGTGTTGCTCGCCATCAAAAAGGCTTCAGCACGAGTAACACCAAGAACGAATAAATCGATATCGCCTAGATCGCAAGATGCGATCTAGACAGCATGTTGCTTACCCGGGAGAAACCCTCAAAACAAGGGGTGGCGATGCGCCTAGATTGATTTGTTGTGAACGTGTTCGTCCTCCTTTCTCAATAACCCTAGATACATATTTATACTCGGTAGACTTTCTAACTTGGGAATAAACCCAACCGTGTACGAGCTAAACTCTATCTCTTAAATCTAACCGACACGTATCCTACTATATTTACAGATACACGGGCAATCTTGCCCAAACTTCTTGTACAAGGCCGATTCAGGAATATCTTCCATGCATATCTTCTAAGCCCATTCAATCACGGCCCATCTCCAGACTTGGTTAAATTCTGGTGGTAACACTTTCTTTCTGCCGAGAAGATGAATTTTCAGTGGGGTTTTCTTGAATTGGTTGGATTTGTGCGCGAGCAGGGGAGGGCCGAGCAGATGAGCGAGTACATCAAGCGCCTCAGGGCCTGCATCCGGTGGTACGTGGACCTGGAGGACGGATACTTGGCCGAGCTGGAGAAGCTGCAGGGGCAGATCGATGCGGAGAATACCCGGCACACGGAGTTTGGTAATGCACTGTCTGATGCTCCCAGCGCCCCCCTTTGTATACTAGGATTGATCCCGTGAGGAGTTTGAAGTGCGTCATTTATTGCACATGCTATACTGTTTGGCCATCAATCTGACTAGCTACAATAGCCTGCAATGGGATTTATGTTCCACTGCTCAATGCATAGTGGACATGCTGTCCAATTATATTGTAGTCTAATTGTATTTTTCCCTTTTACTGAGTTGAGGAGCCATGTATCTCATACATTTAAGATTGATATTAACCATGAATTGTCAACATGTCCTACGGCTGAGTTACAGCTTATTTAGTGGAATCACATATGAACCATATGCAGATATATATGGCTTATGCATACTTACCTCGTAATTTATAATTTGGTGTATATTTCAGGTCTTGCTACCAAGACTGAATGTTCCCTAAGATGTAATATGCTTTGGCATACTGTTTATTTTACTTGGGTTGACCTAAAGCAGCACTATCCTTGATGCTTATTACTGCTTGTTAGGATATTTGTGCCTTAATTCCTCCTCCCGTCTTACGTTTGCGCTCGATAGACTGCTTGTTAGGATTTCTCTAGTGATTGTGCTTCTGTCTGATTGGAGTTCATGAGGGAATCAAAAAGCTGAATCAAAAAGATGCTACTTGTTAGGATTGCTCTAGTGATTGTGCTTCTGTAATTCTGAGTTCCATACATTTTTACTCTGATATTCATTCTATTGCTGAATCAGTTGGTCGTTAGATATTATTTTGAGAGACAACTGCATGTATGTATCAGATTACTTATCTTCTATATATATCATGATAGTACTGCAGTTTTATATTCTATATCAGGACAGAATGACTTTCTACTGAAATTATATGTTTATCATCTATATCTTGACATTACTGCCTACCTTTGCTTGCTCACCATGCCTACCTTTGCTTGCTCAGTTAGTGCTCTTGCTCGTTAATTCATTGCACTTGATGCTGCCAGAAGTACTTTATCCCTGTAACTTAATCTGGAACTTGATGCAAGCTATTTTTCCTAACAAGCTTTTACAATGGAGTAGAATTGTCCAGCATGATCATTATGTTGTACTGCCTACACAACAAGAAGTACTTTGTCCCTGTAATGTGAATCTGGAACTGAATCTGGAACTGCTCGTTTTTTCCAGGATGTCTTTGGGGTGGCACTGGACACAACAACAAGTACTGAGCAGAGATCACTACAATGCAATGGGTCACTGTAGTACAAATATTATTGTCAGTTCAATTCTTGGTTGAGGTACAATTATGATTTTCTTTTTCTCTCAGTTCTTTTTTTGCGGGGTGCTCACACTAGGAAAGGTTGTTCTAAGATATGGTGACCAGAGGCACCTGCCACCGTCGAAGTACCTGTTGTTTCCCTGGCTCAGATTTTGCATTACATTTCTTTCATCTTTGAGTCGATGTCTTATCTTGTTTATGTATCACCAAAGTTAGCTAAAGATAATCTAACTTGAAAATGGGCGAGCAGGTGCATGGTGGCCGGCGACAAGCTCGGTGACCGGGGATGTCGGTCGCATGAGCGGGAGCACGAGCACCGACATGTGATGATTGGGGTTCACCCAAACCCACGGGTGGATAGTTGGGATCTTACTGGGGCGATGCTTGCTGCTCCGACTAGTCTTGCGATGGATGTTTTCATCGTATGATATGAATGCATGTTGTCAGTGTCTTTCTTGTATATATATCTAATTTGTGGAAATATTGTAATATATTCAGTTACTGCTCTTATATGGAAGATTTCATGTATTCATGTGTTGATGTTTATATATTGTCTAATCTTGTTAATATAAACCTGACCAACCCAAGAATATAATGGATCGTAAAAGGCTAAGGCCCAAATAGAGAAAGGCTGTAAAAATGGTGAGGCCCAAAATAGAAAAAGAGTACAAAAAGGCTAAGGCCCAAAACAGAAATGGACCAAAACAAAGGCCAATGCTTACGGTAAAAGGCTGGAATTATTGGCTCGGCCCATGTAGAATATAGAATTGGACCGGGCTGATTTCGAATTAAGACGTTTTGGTTTCGTCATAATTTTGCCACGTAGGACTGCCACGCCTGGACTCGGGGCGAGTGCCCATGACGTTTTGGGAACGTCATGCCGTCAGTGACATTTTAAAACGTCACAAAGCTCTACGACATTTTCAAGTGGAACGTCTTAAGCAGTCACTGCTGACTCCTAGCTTTCGACGTTTTGAAAAGCGTCACCGTAACGTCACAAGTAGCCATTAGTGACGTTTCAGTGACACCTTTATTTTGTCAACTTATGGCAGATTTCTTGTAGTGTCTAGTTGGATCGCAAGACTGGACAATGGTCTCGGAGCTCTAGCTGTTTTACATTCTTTTTTATTGTTTTGCTTGTAGCTCTCGGTTCCTGTTAGCTGGTTTCTCAGCATCTTGTATCATCTTGCCGGCAACGGCCTTATTAATTTAAGGCAGGGCTTCAGCCTTCTGTTTAAAAACAAGCACGTTTATACAATCAGCTGATCAATTAGAGAGATGATGTAGGCTAAAGCCCAATATAGTATTTTTTATTTTTTCTTATGCCACATTATGCATACAAAGTATTGTGAAACCCATGTGCTACAAGTCTTCAGAGAGAAACCAAAATGTTTTTGCGTCGAAACCCCGATCAAGCCGATGGGGCTTGATACGTCTCCGACGTATCGATAATTTCTTATATTCCATGCCACATTATTGATGATATCTACATGTTTTATGCATACTTTATGTCATATTTATGCATTTTCCGGCACTAACCTATTAACGAGATGCCGAAGAGCCAGTTGTTATTTTCTGCTGTTTTTGGTTTCAGAAATCCTAGTAAGGAAATATTCTCGGAATTGGACGAAATCAACGCCCAGGGTCCTATTTTGCCACGAAGCTTCCAGAAGACCGAAGAGAAGACGAAGTGGGGCCACGGGGCGCCGCCACACTAGGGCGGCGCGGCCCTAGCGTGTGGGGCCCCCGTGACCCCTCCGAGGCTGCCCTTCCGCCTACTTATAGTCTTCGTCGCGAAACCCCCAGTACCGAGAGCCACGATACGAAAAACCTTCCAGAGATGCCGCCGCCGCCAATCCCATCTCGGGGGATTCAGGAGATCGCCTCCGGCACCCTGCAGGAGAGGGGAATCATCTCCCGGAGGACTCTTCACCGCCATGGTCGCCTCCGGAGTGATGAGTGAGTAGTTCACCCCTGGACTATGGGTCCATAGCAGTAGCTAGATGGTCGTCTTCTCCTAATTGTGCTATCATTGTTGGATCTTGTGAGCTGCCTAACATGATCAAGATCATCTATCCGTAATGCTATATGTTGTGTTTGTCGGGATCCGATGGATAGAGAATACTATGTTATGTTGATTATCAATCTATTACCTATGTGTTGTTTATGATCTTGCATGCTCTCCGTTATTAGTAGAGGCTCCGGCCAAGTTTTTACTCTTAACTCCAAGAGGAGTATTTATGCTCGATAGTGGGTTCATGCCTCCATTAAATGCGGGACAGTGACAGAAAGTTCTAAGGTTGTGGATGTGCTGTTGCCACTAGGGATAAAACATTGATGCTATGTCCGAGGATGTAGTTATTGATTACATTATGCACCATACTTAATGCGCGCAATTGTCTGTTGTTTGCAACTTAATACTGGAAGGGGTTCGGATGATAACCTGAAGGTGGACTTTTTAGGCATAGATGCATCTTTGGATAGCGGTCTATGTACTTTGTCGTAATGCCCAATTAAATCTCACTATACTCATCATATCATGTATGTGCATGGTCATGCCCTCTCTATTTGTCAATTGCCCGACTGTAATTTGTTCACCCAACATGCTATTTATCTTATGGGAGAGACACCTCTAGTGAACCGTGGACCCCGGTCCATTCTTTTACATTAAATACAATCTCTTGCAATACTTGTTCTACTTGTTTTACTGCAAACAATCATCATCCACACTATACATCTAATCCTTTGTTACAGCAAGCCGGTGAGATTGACAACCTCAGCTGTTTCGTTGGGGCAAAGTACTTTGGTTGTGTTGTGCGGGTTCCACGTTGGCGCCGGAATCCCTGGTGTTGCGCCGCACTACATCCCGCCGCCATCAACCTTCAACGTGCTTATTGACTCCTCTCGGTTCGATAAACCTTGGTTTCTTATCGAGGGAAACTTGCTGCTCGTACGCATCACACCTTCCACTTGGGGTTCCCAACGGGCGTGTGCTTTACGCGTCATCAAGCTAAATTTCTGGCGCCGTTGCCGGGGAACTGAAGAAAAGCTACACCACAAAGATTTCTAACTCCCACGTCAACTACACGCCAGCATAAATTTCTGGCACCGTTGCCGGGGAGATCAAGACACGCTGCAATGGGAGTCTCCACAATCCAATCTCTTTACTTTGTTTTTGTCTTGCTTTATTTTATTTACTACTTTGTTTGCTGCATTATATCAAAACACAAAAAAATTAGTTGCTAGCTTTACTTTATTTACTTTCTTGCACTCTATATCAAAAACACAAAAAAATTAGTTACTTGCATTTACTTTATCTAGTTTGCTTTATTTACTATTGCTAAAATGAGTAATCCTGAAGTTGAAGTTCGTTCGTTTAAGCAACAAGGGGGAGAATGTTTAAAAGATGCTTGGTATAGAATTAGTGATGCTCATAACAGGTGCACTAAGAAACACTCCACCACTATCCTACTCGAGAATTTTTATGTTGGTATCTCTAGCTGGAATAGGTATGTTCTTGATTGTCTCGCGGGAGGTAACTTCCTAGGCGCTCCTCGCTTTAGAAGCTAGTTGCATTATTGAGAGTTTATTTGGAATACCACCTGTTAATGAAGTTAAAATTGAAACCTCTCTTGAAGATGTCATGAAAAAGTTGGAAACCATAGAGCAAAACCTTCCAAGTATTGATACTACTTTGGGAGCATTACTTGATAGCACTGATAAACTTGACAAATCTCTAGGTGGAATTAATGAGAGAATCGCCATCTTAGAATCTTGTGCTATTCATGATAATCAAACCCAAAGGATTAGTGAACTTGAAGAGGCTATGGGAACCTTGGGTTCAACTTTTTCTTCTCTTAAGTTTAAGGAGAAAGCTTATGTGGGTAAGGAGCAAAAGTTTATGTATGTCTCTAAAGTGCCTAAACCAAAAAATATTATTATAGGCCTAAAATTGACAAAGCCCTTAGTACCACTACAGATGGGGGAGCTTATGATATCGATGCTCCATCTCTTGATAATACTTGATATACACTTTCTGCGCCTAGCTGAAAGGCGTTAAAGAAAAGCGCTTATGGGAGACAACCCATGTTTTTACTACAGTACTTTTATTTTATATTTGAGTCTTGGAAGTTGTTTACTACTGTAGCAACCTCTCCTTATCTTAGTTTTGTGCATTTTTGTGCCAAGTAAAGTCGTTGATAGTAAGGTTCATACTAGATTTGGATTACTGCGCAGAAACAGATTTCTTTGCTGATCACGAATCTGGGCCTAATTCTCTGTAGGTAACTCAGAAAATTATGCCAATTTACGTGAGTGATCCTCAGATATGTACGCAACTTTCATTCAATTTGAGAATTTTCATCTGAGCAAGTCTGGTGCCTCAATAAAATTCGTATTTACGAACTGTTCTGTTTTGACAGATTCTGTCTTTTATTTCGCATTGCCTGTTTTGCTATGCTTGATGGATTTTTCTATTCCATTGACTTTCAGTAGCTTTGTGCAATGTCCAGAAGTGTTAAGAATGATTATGTCACCTCTGAACATGTAAATTTTAATTGTGCACTAACCCTCTAATGAGTTGTTTTGAGTTTGGTGTGGAGGAAGTTTTCAAGGATCAAGAGAGGGAGATGATACAATATGATCAAGGAGAGTGAAAGCTCTAAGCTTGGGGATGCCCCGTTGGTTCACCCCTGCATATTTTAAGAAGACTCAAGCGTCTAAGCTTGGGCATCCCCTTCTTCATCGACAACATTATCAGGTTCCTCCCCTGAAACTATATTTTTATTCCATCACATCTTATGTGCTTTGCTTGGAGCGTCGGTTTGTTTTTGTTTTTGTTTTTTTTTTGAATAAAATGGATCCTAGCATTCATTGTGTGGGAGAGAGACACGCTCCGCTGTTTGATACGTCTCCGACGTATCGATAATTTCTTATGTTCCATGCCACATTATTGATGATATCTACATGTTTTATACATACTTTTTGTCATTATTTATGCGTTTTCCGGAACTAACCTATTGACGAGATGCCGAAGTGCCAGTTCCTGTTTTCTGCTGTTTTTGGTTTCAGAAATCCTAGTAAGGAAATATTCTCAGAATTGGACGAAATCAACGCCCAGCATCTTAGAATCCCCGGGAGCTTCCAGAACACCCGAGAGCCGACAGAGAGGAGCCACAGGGGGCCCACACATGGTGGCGGCGCGGCCCAGGAGAGGGGCGCGCCGCCTGATACGTCTCCGACGTATCGATAATTTCTTATGTTCCATGCCATATTATTGATGATACCTACATGTTTTATGCACACTTTATGTCATATTCGTGCATTTTCTGGAACTAACCTATTAACAAGATGCCGAAGTGCCAGTTCTGTTGTTTCTCGCTGTTTTTGGTTTCGAAATCCTAGTAACGAAATATTCTCGGAATTGGACGAAATCAAGACCCGGGGGCCTATTTCGCCACGAACCTTCCGAGAAGACCGAAGAGCATACGAAGTGGGGCCACGAGGTGGCCAAACCACAAGGCGGCGCGGCCAAGGGGGGGCCCGCGCCGCCCTGTGGTGTGGGCCCCTCGTCAGCCCTCCGACTCTGCCCTTCCGCCTACTTAAAGCCTCCTTTAAAAATCAAAACCCAACTCAAGGTGTGATATCACAATGTGCACAAGGGTGCCAAATCAAAACCCATAGCAACCAAGGTGTGATATCACAATGTGCACAAAGGGTATTCACTTTATGGGAGAGAGACACGCTCCGCTGTAGCATATGGACAAATATGTCCTTAGGCTCTACTCATAGTATTCATGGCGAAGTTTCTTCTTCGTTAAATTGTTATATGGTTGGAATTGGAAAATGCTACATGTAGTAACTCTAAAATGTCTTGGATAATTTGATACTTGGCAATTGTTGTGCTCATGTTTAAGCTCTTGCATCATATACTTTGCACCCATTAATGAAGAAATACTTAGAGCTTGCTAATTTGGTTTGCATATTTGGTTTCTCTAGAGTCTAGATAACATCTAGTATTGAGTTTTGAACAACAAGGAAGACGGTATGGAGTCTTATAATGTTTACCATATGTCTTTTATGTGAGTTTTGCTGTACCGTTCATCCTTGTGTTTGTTTCAAATAACCTTGCTAGCCTAAACCTTGTATCGAGAGGGAATACTTCTCATGCATCCAAAATACTTGAGCCAACCACTATGCCATTTGTGTCCACCATACCTACCTACTACATGGTATTTATCAGCCATTCCAAAGTAAATTGCTTGAGTGCTACCTTTAAAATTCCATCATTCACCTTTGCAATATATAGCTCATGGGACAAATAGCTTAAAAACTATTGTGGTATTGAATATGTACTTATGCACTTTATCTCTTATTAAGTTGCTTGTTGTGCGATAACCATGTTTGCAGGGACGCCATCAACTATTCTTTGTTGAATATCATGTGAGTTGCTATGCATGTCCGTCTTGTGCGAAGTAAGAGAGATCTACCACCTTCATGGTTGGAGCATGCATATTGTTAGAGAAGAACTTTGGGCCGCTAACTAAAGCCATGATTCATGGTGGAAGTTTCGGTTTTGGACATATATCCTCAATCTCATATGAGAATAATAATTGTTGCCACATGCTTATGCATTAAAGAGGAGTCCATTATCTGTTGTCCATGTTGTCCGGTATGGATGTCTAAGTTGAGAATAATCAAAAGCGAGAAATCCAAAATGCGAGCTTTCTCCTTAGACCTTTGTACGGGCGGCATGGAGGTACCCCATTGTGACACTTGGTTAAAACATGTGCATTGCAAAGATCCGGTAGTCCAAGCTAATTAGGACAAGGTGCGGGCACTATTAGTATACTATGCATGAGACTTGCAACTTGTAAGATATAATGTACATAACTCATATGCTTTATTACTACCGTTGACAAAATTGTTTCATGTTTTCAAAATAAAAGCTCTAGCACAAATATAGCAATCGATGCTTTCCTCTTTGAAGGACCATTCTCTTTACTTTTATGTTGAGTCGGTTCACCTATCTCTCTCCACCTCAAGAAGCAAACACTTGTGTGAGACTGTGCATTGATTCCTACATACTTGCATATTGTACTTGTTATATTACTCTATGTTGACAATTATCCATGAGATATACATGTTACAAGTTGAAAGCAACCGCTGAAACTTAATCTTCCTTTGTGTTGCTTCAATACCTTTACTTTGATTTATTGCTTTATGAGTTAACTCTTATGCAAGACTTATTAATACTTGTCTTGAAGTACTATTCATGAAAAGTCTTTGCTTTATGATTCACTTGTTTACTCATGTCATTACCATTGTTTTGATCGCTGCATCCACTACATATGTTTACAAATAGTATGATCAAGGTTATGATGGCATATCACTTCAGAAATTATCTTTGTTATCGTTTTACGCTTTCGGGACGAGCGAGAACTAAGCTTAGGGATGCTTGATACGTCTCCGACGTATCGATAATTTCTTATGTTCTATGCCATATTATTGATGATACCTACATGTTTTATGCACACTTTATGTCATATTCGTGCATTTTACGGAACTAACCTATTAACAAGATGCCGAAGTGCCGAGTTCTATTTTACTGCTGTTTTTGGTTTCAGAAATCCTAGTAACGAAATATTCTCGGAATTGGACGGAAACGAAGACCCGGGGGCCTATTTTGCCACGGAGCTTCTCCAGAAGACCGAAGAGCATACGAAGTGGGGCCACGAGGTGGCGACACCACATGGCGGCGCGGCCAAGGGGGGGCCGCGCCGCCCTATGGTGTGGGCCCCTCGTCAGGCCCCCGACTCTGCCCTTCCGCCTACTTAAAGCCTCCGTCGCGAAACCCCTGATGCGAAAAACCACGATACGGAAAACCTTCCAGAGACGCCGCCGCCGCCGATCCCATCTCGGGGGATTACGGAGATCTCCTCCGGCACCCTGCCGGAGAGGGATTCATCTCCCGGAGGACTCTACACCGCCATGGTCGCCTCCCGGAGTGATGAGTGAGTAGTTCACCCCTGGACTATGGGTCCATAGCAGTAGCTAGATGGTTGTCTTCTCCTCATTGTGCTTCATTGTTGGATCTTGTGAGCTGCCTAACATGATCAAGATCATCTAACTGTAATACTCTATGTTGTGTTTGTCGGGATCCGATGGATAGAGAATACCATGTCATGTTAATTATCAAGTTATTACATATGTGTTGTTTATGATCTTGCATGCTCTCGTTACTAGTAGAGGCTCTGGCCAAGTTTTTGCTTTTAACTCCAAGAGGGAGTATTTATGCTCGATAGTGGGTTCATGCACGATTGACACACGGGACGATGACGAGAAAGTTCTAAGGTTGTGTTGTCTTGTTGCCACTAGGGATAAAACATTGGCGCTATGTCAGAGGATGTAGT
>NC_061511.1:174445256-174497085 GCF_022539505.1 Lolium rigidum | reverse complement strand
TAAATCAAAGAAAATTCGGACAAGCTCTCCATCTCATCAAAGAATCACAGAGTCGCTGACCTTCCTATTCCAATCTTTTGGTCTGCTACATGTACCTCGTCTTCCACTGGTTTTATGTACTTGTGCCCCCATGGTGCAACACATTTTTCTGGTGTTCCTTCAGTAGTACATAGAGCTCAAAAACCAATCCGGTGGCCTATATATATAATGCACCACTGCCACGGAATATTTACTTATCATTCTGATTTTGTAACACAAAGTAATATTTAGGCTAGCTTCATTCCTGGTTCATTTAAACAGCGGGAGAAATTTCGTTTATATTTACCTTTCAGTCGGGATGCAATATGCCAATTAATATGCTAGCTTCGAAATACTGCTTCTATAGCACTGAGTTATTTTTGAAGTTCCTTATGCAAACTACAAGGCACTCCAGGTAACAACATTTATATTTGAAATGTGCATCCTACGACACCATTTTTTTTGTGGAATTTCTTAGAAATAGCAGAAATAACCACTATATGTTCCCCAAACAATCTTATCATATTCAACATAGTTGCATATATATAGTAGTCATAATTCATGAGTTACATACAAAGATGTAGATGCATATAATGTATTTGCATAACACAATTTACAAGCATATACGGATGGACATATATATACAACACTAGAAAAAGAGACATTATTTATTTAATCTTGTGTATGTGAATATGTGGTTAACTAAGCTGTGGGGTAGGAGGGTTCCATGGCAAGGCCACACATGCCCTTCTTGTCGGTAATGTCCTTTTCCATCCTTAAAAATCCATTCTCGCCCCATGTTGTGCCCCAAGAATTCTTCAGCAACCAATACTTTGTGCCATCACTGGTTGTTCCATAACCGATGGCTGCAATCCCATGATCCAAATCAGTACCACATGAACCGGTCATTACACCACCGGAATAGAATTGGAATGTCATATCTCCTCCGTCCACTGCAACTGACACGGGTTGGCTTGCCACTGCCTTCATGAGGGCAGTCTCATCATTGGTAGGCACATCCTCGTAACTCTTAATTGTTGCAGCACTGCTAGATCCACTCTTGCACTTGCCATCGGCTGCGGAATATGGATAGCTGGACTCCTTAGTGAGGCCTCCATTCTTGATGATGAACTTGAATGCGTCGTCCATGAGACCGCCCTCACAGCCCTGGTCCTCACCATGGACATCGCAATCCACCAATTCTTGCTCCGAGAGCGAGATAAGATTACCGGTACTTATCTTGACAATGCCCTCCGTTGCAGCAACGGCAGAAAAAGCCCAACAACAACCTGCAAATGATTTTATTGTGATATATGCAATCATACACACGAGTCTAACATAAAATATTCATATGTATGTAATTCACTTGTAGCACAAATGCACTTACCACACTGGCCTTGGTCCTTGACAGGAGTGACTGCACCCTTTGTCCTCCAGTCCACCGTTGCCGGGAGTGCATCAAGACTGATATTCTCATACCTGAATCCTGTAGCAACCTTCACCTTGTTCGGAATGAACCCCTTGTTAGTCTTGGTTGCCCTGAACTCATCATTGCTGATGTCCGCAAACTGGTTGATGCTGAGCGAGAACTTGCGCCCCCCAGCGTTGAACGAGTCGATGAATCGAGCATTAGTCTTGAATATCTCAAACCTCTGCGCCTTCTCAGCAGCGTCCTTGTAGACGCGACCATACTTTGTCATCCAATCCTGGTGCCTCGCCACCATGGACAAGTCGTCATTCAGCTCGCGAGCTGCAAGGACAGAACTGAAGATGCAGAGGCAGCCAAGGATGGCAAGAAGTGAAGCCCTGGTGATGGCCATGTTTGATCAGGCTCTCTTCGGAGTTGCTTGCCACTGGTAGTTGGGTGTATGTTTTGGTTTGCATTGTTCAATGGAACTAGGTGGTATATATAGTACTCAATCACAGGTACTTCTATTTATTTAAGTAGGAGATTGATACGTAGGTACGGTGCGTGCACGAATTGTACTGTGTGGAAAGGGGCTAGCTCCTGCGTAGCGGTGAAGGAGTACTGCATCTCCTGCGTAGAATAAAAATAGTGCACGAGACGTACGGTTGCTGTAACTGTGAGAACAACCCCTGTTTATGCAGGAGTTCAGACACCTTCAGCATCTCCTTCATATGACTGGGTTACAACGGAGCTTCCAAAGGAAACATAGCGACTTGTTTAAAGTTTATTTGCACAGAAAGTTGACCCCTCTAGTATAATCGATACAGAAAGGAATTAAGCTAGACTCAAATGTTAGATACCAACACAAGTTGCTAAAAAAGCTGCATTTTAGAGTGTTTCCAAATACGGGACTTTAGTTGTATGTACTGTACGGGCGTTGCTCCTGTATGAGCATCAGGATCACACACAAGAAACAGCTGTGACTGAATGCCAACAGCTGGAACGGCGATACAAGAATGGCGAACACAGAGTCTCTAAACGTGTGCTGCGTTTAGTGGAAATAAAATGCACGGTAAAAGACGTGCATTCTACAAACTCAGGCCCATTTTTTATGTAATTCTCCAAGCAGTCAGCATGCACCAATAGACCGGCCGGCTCACATTACTTTGACTTTGTGATGAACTCAGGCCCATCCATCCATTTCTAGTCACCAGAACTATAGCAACAAGTGCCATCTAATTGACTTGGTATGGAGTAAGCAAGTTGACCACTGGCTTCATCTTCATTCAGCAATCTTGAACTGCTGGCCACCGGTGCTTGCTTTGCTTGGATGACCGGGAAAGTAAAATGGATATGCAGTTTACATACAAACATAAAATTAACAGGAAATGGTCATCTGTTCTTTAGGAGACATATTAGGTAATCAATTTCTCTTCCCAAACCCCCAAGCATTACAATACAAAATATCAGTCTAATCGGAGTGCTTACAGTCTAAAAGGAATCAATGGCAGAGTTATATGACTCGGTCAAACGAATTATTACATCTATGGCAGAAAAGTACTGATCACAAACTAATATTTTGGCTGGCTTCCCTCTAGAACAATTTAAACAGACAGAGAATTCCCCTTTCCATCTGAAGGAGATACTGAAGATATGAACTCCTGCATATACAGGACTTGTTCTCACAGTTACAGCAACTGTGTCTGTACGTCGCATGCACAACAATCAATTGTGTTCTACGCAGAAGATGAAATACTCCTTCACGGCTACTCCACATAGTCCCACTTCGTGCTACATATGTCTTTTTTTTTGTTTTGTTGCGAATGCACCGTATCTATGCCTCTGTCTCAACTTAAATAAATGTACAAGTACCAGTGAGTACTATATATATCACCTAGTTCCATTGAACAATACGGACCAAAACATAGTACGAGGTACACACTACAACCAGTGGCAAGCAATACAGAAGAGGGCCTGATCAAACATGGGCATCCCCAGGGCTTCGCTCCTTGCCATCCTCGGCTGCCTCTGCTTCTGCAGTTCTGTTCTTGCAGCTCGAGAGCTGAACGATGACTTGTTCATGGTGGCGAAGCACGAGGATTGGATGGCGAAGTATGGACGTGTCTACAAGGACGCTGCTGAGAAGGCGCAGAGGTTCGAGATATTCAAGACAAATGCTCAATTCATTCAGTCATTCAACGCTGGGGGGCGCAAGTTCTGGCTTAGCATCAACCAGTTTGCGGACATCGGCAATGATGAGTTCAGAGCAACCAAGACTAACAAGGGGTTCATTCCAAACAAGATGAAGGTTGCTACAAGATTCAGGTACGAGAATATGAGCCTTGATGCACTCCCCGCAACGGTGGACTGGAGGACAAAGGGTGCGGTCACTCCGGTCAAGGATCAGGGCCAGTGTGGTAAGTACATTTAGTTAACTACATACATGTGGATGTTTTACATCAGAATGTATATGATTGCGTATATCACCACATAATATAATTTGCAGGTTGTTGCTGGGCCTTTTCTGCTGTTGCTGCAACAGAGGGCATTGTCAAGATAAGTACCGGTAATCTTATCTCGCTCTCGGAGCAAGAATTGGTGGATTGTGATGTCCATGGTGAGGACCAGGGCTGTGAGGGCGGTCTCATGGACGACGCATTCAAGTTCATTATCAAGAATGGAGGCCTCACTAAGGAGTCCAGCTATCCATATTCCGCGGCCGACGGCAAGTGTAAGAGTGGATCTAGCAGTGCTGCAACAATTAAGAGCTATGAGGATGTGCCTACCAATGATGAGGGTGCCCTCATGAAGGCAGTGGCAAGCCAACCCGTGTCAGTTGCCGTGGATGGAGGCGATATGACATTCCAATTCTACTCTGGTGGCGTGATGACCGGTACATGTGGTACTGATTTGGACCATGGAATTGCAGCCATTGGTTATGGGACAACCAGTGATGGTACAAAGTATTGGTTGCTGAAGAACTCTTGGGGCACAACGTGGGGTGAACATGGATTTTTAAGAATGGAAAAGGACATTAGTGACAAGAAGGGCATGTGCGGCCTTGCCATGGAGCCCTCCTATCCCACAGCTTAGTTACATCATAAAATGCCATATATTCACACATACACAATACTGAATAAATACATGTCTCTTCTTCTAGTGTAATATATATGTTCATATGTATATGCTTGTAAATTGTGTTATGCAGATACTTTATATGGATCTACTTGTTTTTATACAACTCAATGAGGCACGGCAATTATGCAAATATGTTGAAGTTGAATGGATGCTGGTTATATTTGTGGTAGCTAATATGTTCTAAAAAAATGGAATTGTTGGATGTAAATTGACAGAAAAATACTATAACCTCGAGTGCGTCGCAATATCTAAGGAACTTCAGAAATAACTTATGTTATCAGAAGCAGTATTTGTAGAGAATTCAAAGAACACGATTAATTGACTAAAGTTATTCTCTTGTGAATGGGAAAAGGGTGGAGCAGGACATGGTTGTGCCATCCTAAATGAAGAGCTACCTATAAGATCCTTTATGCCATTACCTGCAAAAATATATATTCTGGTACCTAGCCGTTTGCTTAATTGGGCTCGCCGGCGTTGACAGCAATGAGTCAATCGTTAGCTAGCATGACAACGAGCTGGTCCTTGGAGTCCTGGGAAATGAAGCTATGCCATCTCGCCTCAGCAGACATGTAATCCCTCAGTTCCTGTCTCTAGGGCATTTATTTTTTCTAATGCAATTCCTCAAACTAGGACATTGTTATCTCTACTGAAACTTTCCCGTACGAGAAAATATCACAATAAAACCAAGTTACGTTGGAATGTGAAAATCAAATAAAAGTACATTTCAAATTTTCTGAAATTCTAAACACAAAATACAAGTTGCTGGTCGGAGGTAATGTTTCCACAGGTGTGTAGAATTTCAAGTTCAAATTCATTAGGAAGTAAAAGAATCAGAAATAAATAGTGATTAACAGTACAACATCACCATCCATGCATAATAATTTTATACCTCCTAGATGAATATAAGTTTGAACTTCAAATTTCACTTGTTAACAGAGCATCACCTTATTAACATATAAAAAGTAAATTTCTTAACACTTCCAAACGTTTGAAATGTATTTTATCTTACTCAGGTAAAATTCTACCTAGGACATCTAAACAAAAAATGGAATTACGAAAAATAGCTGAAACACTCCTCCTTCTGAAAATAGGTCACTTCTATATTCCTCTACACATAGAGAAAGTAATGATTCTAAATGCAGTGGACGAAGAGATCTGTCTTGGTTTACGATATATTATGATAATCTCATTTGTCTAATACTTTTTTTTTTTGCCTATTTCCCTGTTTGGCTAGCATTTATTTTTGTTATTTATTCGAAGCTGGTTATAGTATATGTTGAGCTCACCATAATTCATCAATCCCAAACTGACCCTAGAATGGTTAACCTTAAACACTCCAAGACATACACGCAAGTTTTTTTTTCTATACCAATATGTACATTATTCAGATACCTGGGCGAGTAGAGATATCGGTGTCATCTCTTCTACCTCATTTGATCGTATTTCCGTTATGTATCTTCTGCATCGAGGATATGCATACAGATTACCAACAATAAGGTACTCCCTCCGTTTTTTGATATAAGATAGTTTTTTTTAAATCTAAAATATAAGATATATGCGTTGTATCTAAAGTTGTCAGAATCATGATTCTATTATACGATTTTACGACTTCACGACCCAAATTACGGTGTTCCGTTACAGACATGTGATCCTGAAGGGGCCGATCAGTCCAAAAGGGTCGTCCTCAGATGTGCCACCAACGTACGTCTCATGCACACTAATTTCATACTAACATATAACAGCCACACAATTACTTCACGGCCACGCCGGTCAAATAACAGCGTACACGCACCGTAGTACTATTTAAATACGTACATGTAGGCAGCAGGTACTATATATACACTCCAGCTCCATTCATCAAACCAAACCAATATCGACCATATACAGTAGAGAGTACATACACACTACCAGCAGTGGCAAGCAAGTCAGAAGAGAGCCTGATCAAACATGGCCTTCCCCAAGGCCTTGCTCCTTGCCATCCTCGGCTGCCTCTGCTTCTGTAGCTCTGTACTTGCAGCTCGCGAACTGAACGAAGACTTGTCCATAGTGGCGCGACACGAGGCTTGGATGGCACAGTATGGCCGTGTCTACAAGGATGCTGCTGAGAATGCGCATAGATTTGAGGTGTTCAACGACAATGTTAGGTTCATCGAGTCGTTCAACACCGAAAACCGCAAGTTCTCGCTCGGCATCAACCAGTTTGCTGACCTCACCAACGACGAGTTCAGGGCAACCAAGACCAACAAAGGGTTTATTCCAAACAAGGTAAAGGCTTCGACGGGATTCAGGTATAAGAATATAAACTTGGATGTGCTCCCAGCAACAATGGACTGGAGGACAAAAGGCGCGGTCACTCCTATTAAAAATCAAGGGCAATGTGGTAAGTACATTTAACCTATAATTTTTGTTACATGCATATCAATGTTTAACATATCGAGATAGTGTGCACGATTAGATTACATCGCAACAAAATTATTTGCAGGCTCTTGTTGGGCATTTTCCGCTGTTGCCGCAACCGAGGGTATTGTCAAGTTAAGTACCGGCAAACTTGTCTCACTCTCCGAGCAGGAATTGGTCGATTGTGATGTCCATGGTGAAGACCAGGGCTGCGAGGGAGGACTCATGGAGGACGCATTTGAGTTCATAATCAAGAACGGTGGCCTCACATTGGAGTCCAACTACCCATATGTCGCAGCAGACGGAAAGTGCAAGGGTGCATCCAATAGCTCCGCGACAATTAAGAGCTATGAGGAGGTGCCGGTAAATGATGAGGGTTCTCTCATGAAGGCTGTGGCAAACCAACCTGTTTCGGTTTCTGTGGATGGAGGTGACATGACATTCCAATTTTACTCCAGCGGCATCATGAGTGGATCATGTGGCACGGACCTAGATCATGGGATCGCAGCCATTGGTTATGGAGCAGACGGTAATGGCACAAAGTATTGGCTGCTGAAGAATTCATGGGGCACAACATGGGGAGAGAAAGGATTCTTAAGAATGGAGAAGGACATTAGTGATAAGAAGGGAATGTGTGGCATTGCCATGGATTCCTCCTACCCCACTGCATAGAAAGCACTAAATTGCACATATTCGAACAAGTACACACACTTTAATAAATACATGTATCTCGTCCTGGTGTAGCACTATCATATGTGCTTGTAAATTATGCTAGAAAATGATATTATGGATCAACTAAAATGCAATGAGCATTTCTTTGATCCTTAAGGAACAACTTCCCACAATGTTGTCAGAAACAATTTCTCCAAGCATATAATACATCTTTGAAATGTCTCCAACTTCAACATAGGCCTACATCATGCCGATTTACCACTTCCCCGAACTCGTATATACCGTGGGTATCTAAGACACGAAGCACAAGCACAAATGCAAGCTGACTAGGTAGTGATACTTTTGGTGTGGGCCACCTAGACTCTAGAGCAACACTCGCCATATACAATGAATGTGTATTTGACTCAAAGCTAAGTACCTTAACTTACATCCCTTTCTGCTTATTCTTCTTGAGGCAGATATCTCTTGTTAGCCCCGATTGCAAGAGGGTTGAAGAAATTATACCTTAATTAGATGAAATTTTATCAATATGTGAAAAATGTGCAATGGATATGATTCTCTTTAGGAAATACTGCAAAATAGAATGCAAAAAAGTCTCTTCCCCCGCCCCCAACACACCAAACAAAGTTGTCCATTGTGTAGGTGCACTAGTTTTAATAAGAGATTTTTTAAACAATAATTCTATGATCAAAACAAAAAAATGAAATTGCAGAAACACTGTAAACAAAGTTCTACTGGATGAAAATGAGGCATGGATTTATAGGTTCACCATTTGCAATAATGCGGATACTAGATGCATAAAAAAAAAATTCGAAAAGGGTTGCCCCAGCCTCTGCATCCAAGAGATGCATACGGCCGCTTTTATTATAGATGCATAAAAAATATGCAGAATATAAGTAAAACCTCATAGATATATCTCGTATCATGAAGTAACTAGACCATAATGGCGCGCGTTGTTGCGCCCGTCCATATAGAAAATGTAATGTAATAATAGGAATTTTGCAAAAATATATCTATAAATTCAAAATGGATAAACAAACTCGTATAATTCAAACTGGGGACTTATGAGGCAAACAGATTAAAAGGTACACGTGATGCACTCACCTAAATAATTTGTTATTTCTAACTTTATCCCCGTCACAATATGATAAGGGAAAAAATGCAGAACTGATCATAAAAAGAATGTAGTTTAGTAATCAAAATAAACCCTTTCGTAAAGGGAGAGATCTGACACCAGTCGGGGTAACGAGTGATGTAAATCGTTACAAAATTCAGAGCTAATGTGGTTTGTGATGAATCTGCCCTGAGTCTTCAATGCAGTTTCGATACCAATACCGCCGTTTCACTTTCAGGATGTGCAATAAATGATTGCCGTGTAACCAAAAAAAAAATTAGCAACTATAGGCTCGCATAGTTGGATAATTGGATAACATATGCCATTACAAATGAACAAACCTGAGCCTGCAGCCATTGGAAATCGTCCCTGGCAGAACTCACGAACGGAAAAAAAATGCAATCCGAAAACCAGCCTCTCGGAATTCTCTGAACCAATATACCAGAACTACAAAGATAACTTTGGCGACCGTATCTGCAAATAAATGTAACAGGGGAGAACAACATTAGAAGGTGTCCGGACTGAATACAAACTTTGAGAGGAGAAGGTGTAAGGGTACATTGCCCCTATGTGTGGTTTTGGTAATTAATGACAACCCCTATGGACTAATGTTTTCATTGAGTTTATATGTAGGAATATTTCATAGGCTGTACTTGTATTCCATGTGTTGGATTCAAGTATGGATGCCATGTAAATAAAGATACATCTTGTGTGTTGGCATCAAGATCATCGATTTGAAGACATATATGTGATATGATCAAGAAGAAGAAATGAAGATGGAGTTCTTATGTGGAACTCAATATTAGCCATGCTCTATCTTATGAGAGTATGAGAAGTTACAAGGTTAAGTCGGGCAAGTTCAAGATGAGCATCTCAAGTGGATCACATGCTTGAAGCTTGCCGTCCATTTGGTAATAATGGACATGTGAAGATGTGCATCAATAGAGCTTTCCCATCATGGTGTATGGGGGAGCATTTGTGAGTCTTCACGAAGCGACGATGATCAAGTGAGGCATTCCGGCTTGAGTGGAGCTTGAAGAGCTATCATCAAGATCAAGCGGGATGCGCAAGGCAAAGGTATGGCCTTGCTAGGTTTTCCTTTTACCGGTCTCAAGGTGGTTGTTGGGAGACCGGATTATAGGATAGATAGCCGCACTATCAAGAGGGGCTTTCGGTTGGGTAACTTGATCGCATCGTCTTAGGGAGCTCAATCCTTTGCATACTTTGCATATCCCTATTGCTTCTTGGTGTTTCTCTGCGTGAGGTTCTTGAGCTTGTTGCTAGCTTTACAACAAGCCCAAGTTCATCGAAAACGGAATCCGCATGCATCTTCTATTGCGTTTTCGAGTTTGGACGTCTTCACCGTTTCTTGACGGTGGGAGACTCCCTCTCTAAAATCATCTAAAATGTTCTGTGAGGAGTCTCCATATTTCCAACAAAATTGGTTTCATGTCAATCGGGGTCCGGACACAAAAGTTATCACAGTTTTTGTATAAACATGTTTTCCTGCTCACCCGGTCTGGGACCCGGTCGGACCGGCCCGTGCGCCGGACCAGCTCCGGCCTGCCGCCCGGTCAGCCGGCCTACCAACCGGCGGGCTCGGCGTGCCGTCCGGTCGACCGGTCGCCAACCGGGCGCCAACCGGAAGACGCAAAGTGTCCCCGGTCGAGGTCCGGTCTGCCGCCCGGTTTGGACCGGCTGGTCCGGTCTGTGGTCCGGTCTGACCGGGCCCTGGACCGGACGGCCCGGCCCCAGGCCCGGTTGACCGGCTTCCTCGACGGTTGACTCAGCCCAACTTTTCCCCAACGGTTATATTTGCTCTTGGGCTATAAATAGCCCTTCTTCCACCTTGGGCTAAGTTAGTTCTTCCATTCTCTCTCCTCCATTGTTGCATTTGAAGAACTTGCTCTCCCTTTTGATTCCTCCAACCATTCTTGCTCATTCTTGAGGGATCTAAGGGAGGAGATCTAGATCTACACTTCCACCAATCCATTTCTTCTCTAAGTGAGGGAATCTCTTGGGATCTAGATCTTGGAGTCTTTTGTTGACTTTCCCCATTGTTCTTCCTCTCCAATCTCATCCTAGCATTTGTTGTTTGGGTGGGATTTGAGAGTGAAGGACTTGAACACCTCTAGTGTTCTTGCTTTGCATTATTGCATAGTGCTGAGCTCTCCACCACGATTAGTTCGAGTGAGAGACCGTGAGCTTGTTACTCTTGGAGGGAAACCTCCTAGTTGGCTTGGCGGTTGGTGCTCCGGTGATCTCTTCAAGAAGATTGTGAAGAGGCCCGGGCTTCTCCTTCGTGGAGCTTGTGAAGTGGTTGTGGAGCTTGCCATCTCCGGAGCGGAGGAAAAGCTAACCATAAGGAAAGGGTCATTATCCTTCGTGGGTGTGGTTCGGAGAATAGGGTGAGCCTTCGTGGCGCGGGGAATCCTTCGTGGGACCTCCACTCCTCCAAACGTGACGTACCTTGTTGCAAAGCAAGGGAACACGGGAATACATCCTCGTCTCCGCGTGCCTCGGTTATTTCTATACCCGAGCTCTCTTTCCTTGTGATAGCCATCGTGCTTGAAGTACATATATCTTGCTATCACTTGTGCTACATATATCTTGTGCCTATCTTGCTTAGCTCTAGTTGCCATTGTCACACTTAGTTGAGCTTAGCATATTTATGGTTTCTGCTTGTAAACTAAACATTAGTTTAATTTTGCATTCTTACAAGACAAATCCGCAAGAGTTTGTAATTGCCTATTCACCCCCCCCCCCCCTCTAGGCGACATCTCGATCTTTCAAAGGGGTTATATACTTAAGGAAAAAATAATCTACAAGAAAGTTTAGCTAGAGAAAGGGGGGAGGAAAGAGCCCGGAGGGCTGTACATAGCATACGTAGGCAGAGTAAAGTAAAGATGCAAAATTGCAACTTAACTGCGTCTTGTAGAAACGGGTGAGCATATGTAGCCTCCATCCATTAACAACTTGTAGAAACAGCTAAGCTAATTCTGATGACGCTTTAGCTAGCGCTTAATTGCATCGGCAAAGACCTGCTGCTACCTGACCTTCATCTGGATCTACTGGCAAAGGCCGGCTTGCAGGACAAAGCCCTCCAATCTCGCGTCTGACTCATGCCGAATCGTTCTGTCATTCGAACCTAGAAAACCATATGTTGACCCATTTAACATATATTAAGCCAAACTAACTACCGGGCTCCCAACTCAGTTTCCCCTGGCTAGTTCCATTTTACTATTACTTAATGTATGTATAATCCATAATTCCATATAGGTACTATACCCATAAATCATCAGAACCCACATGTTATGTATTAATTAGATACAAAATCAATATGCCACTGATTACGAGAATTGTACCCCTTAGGGTTTGTCCCCCCCCCCCCACCCCACAAGGCGATCTGGCGGCGAGTCCTAGTCTACCCCGAGATCCGATCAGATCCCGACTCCAGTTCTCCTTTAACCAACCTTCGCTAGTGTATTTGACCAGCTCCTCCCCCGCTTAAAGGATATGATTTAGTCTTCAAGACTGGTACGTGTAACCTACAGAACGAGGGCTACGGTTTTGGGAATGTGTCCCGTCCATGGCGGATGATCACTCGGACCCAAAGACCGCCATCGGGGAGGAAAGTATTGAGATGGGAAGCTTCCTAAACCCCAGGTTCCTCCCCAACCAGTGAGTTTGATGAAGCCTCTGTATGCACAAGTGCAATCAAGGGAGGTATTGACTCCATGTTTGATAGATTGGACATTGCGGGTGATGAATTTGATGACTTTGTTATTGAGGACGATGTTGAGATTGCTGAAAGAACGCGGTGGTTGGCTGTTGCACACGTGGTATGTCTGAAGAAGTTCTCTCATGAAGCTCTCTTCCAGCGATGCAGACTGCCGAAATCTAGCACAAGAAGAGAAGATGCTTGCGGCTAGTGAGAAATTGTTTTTTGTGCAATGTTTTTGTTTGGGGACTGGGAGAAAGTCACATAAAGGGCACCCTAGTTGTTTTATGATTGGGGGCTGGTGATGGATCCATATGATGGAATGTTAGATTCCCAATATGTTGAGCTCGAATTTATGCCAATTTGGCTCCAAGTTCACAAACTACCTGACATGGTGATACATTGCAAACGTATCTATAATTTTTGATGCTCCATGCTATTTTACACTAATTTCTATATGTTTTGTTTACATTTTGTGACATTTTTATGCATTTTCTGGAACTAACCTATTGACAAGATGCCATAGTGTCAGTTCCTATTTTTTGCTATTTTTGTATTTCAGAAAAGTTGTACATGAAATATTCTCGGAATTGGACAAAACGGAAGCCAAAGTTCCTACTTTTTCCGACTCGAAGACGGAGTCCAAAGCAGAGACGGAGGAGGGCGCCGAGGCGGCCACACCATACCTGAGTGCGGCCCCCTCCCTGGCTGCGCCTAGGGGTGGTGTGGGCCCCTTGGGCGCCCACCGACCTCGCCCTTCCGCCTATAAATTTCCTTCCGACGCGAAAATCCTAAATCAATCAGCCTCCATCCACGAAAAGTTCTGTAGTTCCGCAGCCATCGAAGAAAAGTTTTGGGGGACAGAAGTCTCTGTTCCGGCACCCTGCCGGGACGGGGAATTGCCTCTGGAGCCATCTCCATCGACTCCACTGCCATCTTCATCGCTATTGCTGACTCCCATGATGAGGAGGGAGTAGTTCTCCCCCGAGGCCGAGGTCTTTACCGGTAGCTATGTGGTCTATCTCTCTCTTCCATGGTGTGATCTTTATGTGATCGTGAGCTTTGTAATCTTGTTGAATAAGTATATGTTACTCTTCATCTATTATGCTACTCAAGTGGTTTTATTATGTGATCTCCAGAGACACCTTGTCCCACGGTGTGAAGGTGACAGTGTGCACACCGTGTGTGTCTCTTAGGCTAAACTTTACAGAAATACTTATAAATTATGGTGTCTTGTTAATACTATTTTTGGATGCTTAAAGGGACAGTGCGGGGCATCCCTAGATTTGGAATGCGAACTTTAAGGAGTGCTTATGCATCCATACGCAGTGAATTGGTGTTCGTTATCCAACCGGAGAGTAGTTCAGAGTAGCATAGTGAAGAGATGATATTTATGTATTCAATTATGATATCATTGTTGAGAGTGTCTACTAGTGAAAGTATGATCCCTAGGTCTTGTTTTCAAGCATTGAAACACCGTTTACAACCAGTTCTGCTACATGTTTGATTGCTGCCGTTTTTATTTCAGATTGCAATTACCACTCATATTCATCCATATTACTTGTATTTCACTCTCTTCGCCGAACTAGTGCACCTATACACCTGACAAGTGTATTGGGTGTGTTGGGGACACAAGAGACTTCTTGTATCGTAATTGAAGTGTTGCTTTAGAGGGATATCTTTGACCTCTACCTCCCTGAGTTCGATAAACCTTGGGTGATCCACTTAAGGGAAACTTGATGCAGTTCTACAAACCTCTGCACTTGGGGCCAACACTGTCTACAAGAATAGAAGCGTGTGTAGACATCACATGGGTATATAATATTGGGTACTCGATGTTGTCATATCATATTGGGTACTCGACGTTGTCGCCCCTCGTGCGGATCCGGGAATAAGTATCCAAGGACCATGAGGAATTAGAAGAAAGCCGAAGCCCAAGAACCATACAAAAATAGGCAAGTGTAAGCCCATATCACGTAAAAAGACATATAACATGTAACCGACTCAGGTATGGACTCTGAGACCTAGCCCACTATATAAAGGCTAGGAGGAGCCACAGGGGAGGGGATTTAGAACTTTAGCCATACATACATTATTGTAAACTCTAGTTTTGAATACAATCTAGGCGACTTTTGCCTTTGATCAATTTGCGTCAGATGCCTCGTTTGTCTGACATGTCTGCGAAACCACTAACGCTCTCCTTTCCCTAAAAACCCAAGTCGATACTTATGGGCATTGCCTAGGTAACCCCTCGCCACTAGCGGAAAAATATCGCAAATCTAATGTAGTCAATAAGCTAGTAGGACGTGTTTCTGGAGAAGTAAAGGAAATGAGATGAACCTGGCTAGAGGTTTTAGAGGAGACTATGTAAGTGTGAGGGTTTTGCACAACATCCGCAAGCCAGTGACGAGGTTTGTCTCAATCTCTCTTGTTGGGAAGAGATATACATATGTTGTACAATATGAGAAGCTTGGTCAGTTGTGCTATGCATGTGGTCTCATTGTCCATAGTTTCTTATTTTCAGGGGAAAATCGCAGCTCTTTATTCAAACTTTAACATCAGTACACAAAGATTGCCAGATAAACTCGGGAACAACACCAATTGTGGGGATGGTGTTTTTTATGAAAAGACTCTGAAGTTTGGGGAATAGGTCCATGTAACACCAGCAGGGCGTAGCTGTGGCTCTAATAGTTTCATAGATGGGATGTGTGGAGGACAAGGTGATCCTTACTCTATAGGTGGGCGTTATATGCATGATGTCATGTAGTATGGTGGTAGAGGCTTCCCACATTAGGGTTTTGGTTGTGGGCGGGGTATGTATGTTTACTGGAGGGAGCATCGAGAACTTAGAGGCAATAAAAATGATCGTGATCTTGATGATACAGTGACAAGCTGATGACCCACGAGTATAGGGGATCGCAACAGTCTTCAAGGGAAGTAAAACTCAAATTTATTGATTCGACACTAGGGGAGCCAACGAATATTTATAAGCTTTAATAGTTGAGTTGTCAATTCAGCTGCACCTGGAAATAGACTTGCTTGCAACAATTTATCAGTAGTAACAGTTTTATAGCAGTAGTAGTAGTGAAGTAACAACATTAATGAAATAAAAACAGCAGTAGCGATGATTGCAGTAGACAGTAGGATTAAAATATTGTAGGCACATGGCGCTGCATGGATAAGATAGTTCATATAATAAGCAATACATGAGCATTGCAAGTATTAAGATAAAAGCATCCTAATATAAAATAACCATAGGCGTGTGTTCCTATTTAGTCGTGCCTGCTCGCAAGGAGAAACTTGCACGACATCTTTTGTCCTACCAGCCTGTTTGCAACGGGGCCTCAAGGGAATCTACTGGTAATTAAGGTACTCCTTTTAATAGAGTACCGGAGAAAAGCATTAACACTTCGTGAACGCACGTGATCCTCACATCATAGCCATCCCCTCCGGTTATCCCAATTATTGTCACTTTGGGGCCTCGGGTTCCGTACAACGATATGTGTATACAACTTGCAGGTATGACAAAAAACAATAATTATCCTCATGAATTAATATCATGTTCAGATCTAAGATCATGGAACTCGGGTCCAAAGTGACAAGCATTAAGCATAACAAGTTGCAACAACGTCAAAAATACTAACAACGGATACTATGCACTATGCCCATAACAATCTTATAGCTATTACATGAACAATCTCATCCAATCCCTACCATCCCCTACAGGCTACAGCGGGGGAATTACTCACACATGGATGGGGGAATCATGGATGGTTGATGGAGAGGAGTCGGAGATGGCGATGGCGATGATCTCCTCTAATTCCCCGTCCCGGCAGGTGCCAGAACGGAGTTTTTTGTTCCCGGATCGGGGTTTCTGGTGGCGGCGGAGCAGCGGAAGTCTTTCTGGAAAAACGTCGAATCCCCCTCTGCTTTAGGGTCAGAGGCTTAATATAGTCCGGAGGAGAGGTCGAGGGGGTGGCCGAGGCGGCCACACCATCCCTAGGTGCGGCCAGGGATGGCTCGCACCTAGGCCAGGTGTGGGCCCCTCGTGGCCCTTCTCCGTCTCGTCTTCTTGCTCCGTGAGTCTTCGGGTGAAATATGGACTCTGCGATATTTTACGGGAATTTTCCTAAAAGTTGGATTTCTGCACAAAAACGAGACACTAGAGCAATTCTGCTAAAAACAGCGTTAGTCCATGTTAGTTGTATTAAAAACACACAAATTAGAGGGCAAACAACAACAAAAGTGTTCGGGAAAGTAGTTACGTTTTGGACATATCAACTCCCCCAAGCTTAGCTTATTTCTTGTCCTCAAGCAATTCAGTGACAATTGAGTGCGATAAAAGAAACTTTCACGAACCTATTTGTTTCATATGATGTATATATTCTCACTATATGATAAGTACTTAGGCAATTCATGATAAGAAGTATGCAACTAAGGCTACTCAATAGTTATGGCAGCTATGAAAAGATACCAACACAATAATAAGCAACACGAAACATAAGTATATGCAAGATTGCAATGCTCATAACATGATATGATAAAGTGGTATCTCGCTTGCCCTTATTTGTGGAACAAAACATAAATGCCAAGGCACCTCTGAAATTTAAGAGAAGACTAGAAGTAAAAATATCGAAAGATTCAAGCACCACAGTTATAGTACAATTAATCTTATTTCGGGACAAGCATATTACACTAAGAATGACAGCTATACTTTCGATAATGTGCTCAAAGAAAGGATGGTGACTCAACATAAATAGTAAAATATTGGCCCTACGCAGAGGGAAGTAAGATTACTCATGTGCTACATCCTTTTATTTTGAATGCAATAGGAGTGTTGAAAATATATTTTTTGAGAGGTATGCATATCTATGTCAACAACTGGCATTAAATGATTTATCATCCTTTCATATAGTGACCTCAAGAGCGGCTCCCATGTAGTTCTCCAATGCACACCATTATTTAGGATTTCTCCAGTACATAATGTGCAGAGCATTATTTGTTTATTTTATATTTTATTTGGGATGGGCACCCGGTTGCCTTGCAATATTAAGGACCAGCAAAGTATGCATGCTAGTCACGGTATGAAGTCATGAAAAGACAATAAAGCACTTAATACTTCCTCATGAGCTAAAACAAAACACAAAATAGGTAGTAAAGTTTGAAGGTTTAAAGGTAGCACATTGGTTTATGGTGGTTGGATGCACGAGTAGAGCTCATACACAGTACAAGTGAAGGCTAGCAATAGACTGGAAAGCGACATTCAAGAAAGCAGTAACTATCATAATCATGTTTGCGACGAGACAAAATTAACGGAAGCATAAAAGCAATAAATGAACTCCGAGGCAAGTTAAATCATCAAGGTTTAAATGACTTTTGTTTAGTCTTATGCATGCTTGAGCATGTTCCAAGTCGATTCAAATAAAACATTCAGATGAGGATACCACAATTTCATATTGTTATATGAATAGAGTAATGCAAGCAAATATCTATATGACATGTTACCTACTATTAGTAAATTGGAACTAGTCATGAGAGAGCAAAAACTACTAAGTATCATTAAGTAGCATACACCTTACAAAAATAAACTAAGCATGTCCACATAAATGAGTATGTGTACAAAAACAAAAATAAATAGAGTGCATACCAGCCTCTAACCACATCTCGAATTGTCATGACCGTCATTATTGCTTTTTACTTGTGTGGCTTGAATAATATGAAATGATAATCAAGCTCCAATGGAGTCACGGAAGACCATTGAACCATGCAGCAACTTTATGAAACCAAAGAAGAACAACATATATTTTTGGGTTTTCGATTTTTAATCAACACACAAAGCAAAAAAAAAAAAAATGGATTTTCAAATAGCAAACCATAACGAGAAAATGAAATAAACCAAAACTTAAACACTAAAGAAGCAAATGAAGAGAAACAACAGAAATATTTTCGGTATTTTTGTGTTTTGGAAAGTAGAAATAAAAGAAGAACAACAAAACAAAGAAAACTAACATAGGTACGCAAATGCAAATAGTGGCAGAAATCTGCCAACACAGAACAACAGGAAAAGATCGATTTTTTAGAAAATGTTCTGTTGCTTAAATCGAAAAGTGAATAACTAATAAAAGTTAGATAATAATCTGGGGCATATACTCAAAAATTGTCAGCTCAAAATTACGTTCTGGATTTAAATACGAATTTTTATGGTGACAGCATAGAATCTGTTTTGAAACAGCAACTTCCCCAATTCTTACCTCCTTCCTATTAGAGGTTATCCTTGGTATAAAAAAGAAATAAGAAGGCTAAGGAGAGGTTATTACAGTGGTAAAAACTTCCAAGATTCAATAGAAGATAAATTACAGAAATAAACTAAGCAAGAACAATAACAAAAGAAAGTGAAACATGGATATACAAAGTTCCGACGGAATATGATGCATCGATGAGTGAGATGTCGGTATACCTCCCCCAAGCTTAGGCTTTTGGCCTAAGTGGAGATCAATCCCAGGCGTACCAAGAAGCGGTGCCTCTGTAATACAACGATAAAGCACCTTCGTCCTGATATGAACTCGAGGACGCCCCTGTGTAATGCGCGGCGTAGTCATCAGTGGTCGCCTCCTCCTCCTCCTGGTGCTGCCCATGGAACCCAAGCAGTCGCAGCTGCTCGTCCAACTCCTCCTTTAAGCGCGACCACGACATCCTATGAATACTAAACAAACTAGATTGTGGTAGGGGAACCTCCCTTTCATCTCCATCAGTAAATAACATTCTATAGACTAGACCTCTTGCACAAGAGTGAGCGGTAACAGATTGATGGACTTTCATAGCAGCAAGATCAAGTCTCTATGGTGCCAACAATACATCATTTGGATCAACAGGAAGATCCAAAGCAGCTATAATACGTGCAGCAATAATTTCCTCCATAGATGGGTCCTCTAGTAGATAAGCGACGAGCAATAAGAGCACCAAGGTTGTACTTAGTACTATTATTGAGTGCAGTTGCTAGAAAAGACAAATGATAATGAGAAATATTACTGGTGTTTTCCCTACCAAGAATACTAGTGGCAAGGTAATAAGCAAAGTATCGAATAGCTGGGAGTTGAATGTTTTCCTTATCTTTCCACGCTGGGCTCTGCGGTCATCATCATTTGTCACCTCTCGGTAGAGCTCCAACAAATTAGTGGGAGTGTCTTTAATCCTCTTCGTTGTCCCAAACATAGGAATACCTTTGATATCACAAAATCTTGACAAGGGCAAAGTAACAGACTTATTAGAGATTTTAAATGCAACATGTGAGTTATTAAAAGAAAAACTCTCAACAAAGGTCTTTGCTCACTCTCATCATTCATGTATGTAGTCAAACCAACCCTGCTAACAAGGAGCAAGAAATTCTCATAGATCTCTGCATCTATCATAAAGTTAGTACAAGGAAAATCTAGTAGAAGGATGTGCATCTCCATCATCTCTCTCACCAATGCTTGGTGCAATAAGATCTTCATTATAGGATTGCATAAATTGATTAGATGATCTTGAAGACCTTCTTGACGTTGGTGCTTCTCTCTACAAGATTTCTACATAGGTATGGTTGTCCATCCTTCTTCTCTGAAATTTTTGGCAAATCTCATAAAAATGATTTTAAGGCAAACAAATGAAGGGGGGCACTTATAGAGACTTGCAAGAGGACTAAACATGCATCAAAACAACTTATCTAAGCATAATACTCAAGAAATACTCCACTAAACAAAAGTCTACTTGGATAATCGGAGGAGTCACGTACCGGAGAGCAAATGATCCAAAATTCAGCAGGAAATATGGGCTGAGCAAGGAGATCGAAAATACCGAGCAAGAACAACATGAATACGGGTTTGAGCAATGGTGATGTGTTTTTTCGGGAGAGAGAGTAGAATGGCTGGTGGAGGAGCAAGTGGAGGGCCAGGGGCCCACACCAGGCCTTGGCGCGGCCAGGGTTCCCCCCGCGCCACCACATGGTGTGGTCAGCTGGTGGGTCCACCTGGGTTTCCCTAGGTGACTCTCTGCCCCTTTTCATGCGTAAATTTTTTGCAAAGGTTTTCTCAAATTTTACGAGAAACTTTATTTTGGGCAATTTTCAGAATTTGAATAATGATTCTAACACAGGAAAACAATTATGGAATGATGAAAAACAAACTCAAAACCAAATCTACATAAGTTCTAAAACATTCTAATATGAAACTAATCAGTGGTACATAGGTGAAAACATAGTTTCATTCATTCAAAACTACTTAGTTAACAAGGTTGATCAAGTCTTGTTACCAAAACAATTTTATATGAAACAAAACTTTGCATTTCACTAAATGATTATGTTACCTCAATCTTGATAGGCATAGTCCCAATCATGACAATATCATTCTCTTTCTTTGGCATTGGCATAGGTAAATGAAATTTCCCAATCTGGATGGTCTCAATATTAATAATTAAATTTATACCATATTTCCTATCAATCTTCTTGGGAAAATAACCGTGTGCTCTTTGTCATCAACATTAAAAGTTACTTTTCCTTGGATGAAATAAATAATAGCCCCTGAAGTGTTAAGAAAAGGTCTCGCAAGAATAATAGACATATTATCATCTTCAGGTATTTCCAGCACAACAAAGTCAGTTAATATCATACAATTATGAGCCACTTGAACAGGAACATTCTCACATATACCAACAGGAATAGTAGTAGACTTATCAGCCATTTGCAAGGATATATCAGTTGGTATTAATTTTTCTAGATCAAGTCTCTTATAGAGAGAAAAAGGCATAACAGTAACTCCTGCTCCCAAGTCACATAAAGCAGTTCTAACATAATTATTTTTGAGGGAGCATGGAATAGTGGGTATACCTTTTTAGGAACATTGCCATTAAAATAATAATTAGCGAGCATAGTGGAAATTTCCTCATTTGGAATCTTCCTTTTATTAGAGACAATATATTTCATATACTTTGAATAAGGAGGCAATTTAATAGCATCAGTCAAAGGAATTTGCAAAAAAACAAAGGTTTCATCCATTCACAGAACTTGTTATAGTGTTCTTCTTCCTAATGAACCACTCTTATCAAGCACAGTAGAAGCATCATCAAAATCATCAGGAGCATTTTCAGATTCAGCAGAAGTAGCAGTATGTGAAGCTTACTCATAACACATGGCGAATCAAGAGCAATAGAGGTGTTCAGAGTTGTACTTCTTCTTGTAGTGGATGGCAATATAGGGAATTTCCCTTCATGAGCTTTCCCCATAATAAATAAGTTGCAGTGAATAGTATCACCTTCAAGTGGGCTTATAAATAAAGCTATGCTCCCCGGTAACGGCGCCAGAAAATAGTCTTGATCACCCACAAGTATAGGGGATCGCAACAGTCTTCGAGGGAAGTAAAACCCAAATTTATTAATTCGACACAAGGGGAGCCAAAGAATATTTATAAGCTTTAACAGTTGAGTTGTCAATTCAGCTGCACATGGAAATAGACTTGCTCGCAATAGCAGTGGTTTTATAGCAGTGGTAGTAGTGAAGTAATAGCAGTAATGAAATGAAAACAGCAGTAGTGATGATTGCAATAGACAACATGATTAAAATCATGTAGGCACAGAGATGGATGAACGGACTCTGCATGGATAAGATAATTCATATAATAAGCAAGACATGGGCATTGCAAGTAATAATGATAAAATCATCCTAGTATAAAATAACCATATGTGCGTGTTCCTATTTAGTCATGCGTGCTCGCAAGGAGAAACTTGCACGACATATTTGTCCTACCAGCCCATTTGCAGCGGGGTCTCAAGGGAATCTACTGGTAATTAAGTTACTCCTTTTAATAGAGTACCGGAGCATAGCATTAACACTCTGTGAACACAAGTGATCCTCACATCATAGCCATCCCCTCCAGTTATCCCAATTATTGTCACTTTGGGTCCTCGGGTTCCAGACAACGATATGTGTATACAACTTGCAGTTATGATAAAAAAAATCCTCATGAATCAATAGCATGTTCAGATCTGACATCATGGCACTCGGGTCCAAAGTGACAAGCATTAAGCATAACAAGTTGCAACAATGTCATAAATACTAACAACGGATACTAGGCACTATGGCCATAACAATCTTATAGTTATTACATGAACAATCTCATCCAATCCCTACCATCCCCTATAGCCTACAGCGGGGGAATTACTCATACATGGATGGGGGAATCATGGATGGTTGATGGAGAGGCATCGGTGATGGCGATGGTGATGATCTCCTCCAATTTCCCGTCCCGGCAGGGTGCCAGAACGGAGTTTCTGGTTCCGGATTGGGGTTTCTAGTGGCGGCGGAGCAGCGGGAAAAACGTTGAACCCCCCCCCCCATCTATTTTTAGGGTCAGAGGCTTAATATATTTCAGAGGAGAAGTCGATGGGGTGGCCGAGGCGGCCACACCAACCCTAGGCGTAGCCAGGGCTGGCCCGCAGGCCAGGTGTGGGCCCCTCGTGGCCCTTCTCCGTCTCGTCTTCTGGCTCCGTGAGTCTTCGGTTGAAATATGGAGTTTGCGATATTTTTCGGGTATTTTCCTGAAAGTTGGATTTCTGCACAAAAATGAGACACCAGAACCAATCTGCTGAAAACAACGTTAGTCCGTGTTAGTTGTATTCAAAACACACAATTAGAGGGAAAAAAACAGCAAAAGTGTTCGGGAAAGTAGATACGTTTTAAATGTATCGCAAGCCTAGTGAAAAAGGATGTAGTGATGAATGGCGTTGAGAATAATGTGAAGGGAAGGATTGGCTTTGAGAAAAATGATGAAAATTCAGGAAGAGCTCTAGAAATTGTTGGACTGAATATGCAAATTGATGGCTCATCACGTGAGGGGATGGTTGCGATTGATGATGTCCTCGTTGTAACGGCCCAGGGTAGCACCCCTATAGATTTTGCATGTTCTTTTTCTTTCGTGCATCATCATGCATCATATCATCCATGTTTTACTAAATAAAATTATTTTATAAAGCTAAATGATAACCCACAAGTATAGGGGATCGCAACAGTCTTCGAGGGAAGTAAAACCCAAATTTATTGATTCGACACAAGGGGAGGTAAAGAATACTTATAATCCTTAACAACTGAGTTGTCAATTCAGCTGCACCTGGAAAAGTACTAGTAATAGGGGTGATGTGAAAGCAGCAGTAATATGAGAGCAATAGTAACGATGAACACGACGACAGTAATAGTAACACGTAGGCAATGGCACCGTGAAAATAGTTGATACTACTTCCAATGACATGTAGAACGAGTATATGATGATGAAATATGGACCGGGGTTTCCAGCTATCTACACTAGTGGTAACTCTCCAATAACAAGTGTTGGGTGAACAAATTACAGTTGGGCAATTGATAGGATTGAAATAGCATTATTAAGACAGAACATCAAGATTATTAATCATGTAGGCATGTTTTCCATATTTAGTCATACGTGCTTGCAATGAGAAACTTGTACAACATCTTTTGTCCTACCAGCCGGTGGCAGCCGGGCCTCAAGGGAATCTATCGGCTATTAAGGTACTCCTTTTAATAGAGCACCGGAGCAAAGCATTAACACTTGGTGAAAACATGTGATCCTCATACCTACGCCTTCCCCTCCGGTTATCCCGAGTTGTTGTCACTCTGGGGCCTCGGGTTCCGGACATAGACATGTGCAAACAACTTGTAGATACAATCTAAGCAATAAGTATAGAGCTTAAATCTAAGATCATGCCACTCGTGCACTAGTGACAAGTATTAAACACAACAAGATTGCGAGCAACAATAACTTCACAAACTTTATAGATAGACTAATCATAATGTAACAATCCATCGGATCCCAACAAACACAACACCGATTACATCAGATGAATCTCAATCATGTAAGGCAGCTCATGAGATCATTGTATTGAAGTACATAGGAGAGAGAGAGAGAGTACCAACTAGCTACAGCTAGAACCCGTAGTCCATGGGGGAACTACTCACGGAGCATGATGGAGGCGATGGCGTCGATGGAGATGGCTTCCGGGGGCACTTCCCCGTACCGGCAGCGTGCCGGAACATAGACTTCTGTCCCCCGAAACGGAGTTTCGCGATGGCGGCGGCGCCCCTGGAGTCTTTCCGGAGTTTCGTCAATTGGTATCGCGTTTTTAGGTCGCAAGGGCTTATATAGGCGAAGAGGCGGCGCGGGAGGGGCACCGGGGCGCCCTCCCCACCCGGTGGCGCGGCCGAGGCCCGGGCCCGCGCCCGGGTGTGGTGTGGTGGCCCCCGGCCCGCCTCCGACTCTCCTTCGGTGTTCGGAACCTTCCGGGAAAAATAAGATATTTGGTCTTCGTTTCGTCGAATTCCGAGAATATTGCCCGAACAGCCTTTCCGGAACAAAAAACAACGAGAAAACGAGAAGCGGCACTTCGGCATCTTGTTAATAGGTTAGTTCCGGAAAATGCATGAAATCATTATAAAGTGTGAGCAAAACATGTAGGTATTGTCATAAAACTAGCATGAAACATCAGAAATTATAGATACGTTGGAGACGTATCACTAAACTATTTTGTTTTCTCTCCATCCACCTCTGCATTCAAAATCCAAATTTGCTTGGACTATTTTAAACCAGTTTACAAAACAGTTTTGAAAAGAAAAGAGAAAGATTTTTCAAATAAAAGGAAAACCCCTCTCCCCCTCACCTTGGGCCTCTCCCTCTCTCCCCATCCCACCTCCTTCTTTCTTTCTCCACCGAGTAGCCCATCCAGCACCGGCGGCCCAGTTTTCTTCACTTTTTCCCTGGCCCATTGCCCTTCCTCCCTTCTAGCCCGAGACCACTCCCTATCCTGGCCCCGTACCGCTTCGACAAGCGACGGAGACGCCCGTCGTTTTCCCCTTCACGTAGGAAGTGTGACCTCCTTTTTCCCCATGGATGTGGTCCTCCCGCAACCACGCCACGCTCCCCACCTGCTCCCCTCCATTAATCCCCACCGAGACGCGCCTCGCGAAACCCTAGCATCTTTCCCTCCTCAAGCCGCCACCTCTTTTCCCCTCTTCTATTTTTGCTTCTTCTCTGTGAGTATGCCCGAGCACCACCGCCGCTTCTTCGCCGTCGCGCCACCACCTCCGACCGCCCCTCGATGATCTGAGTGCACCAACAGCTCCGCCATGTCTTCCTCTTCGTCCTGGTGCGTTGAATCGAGTCGGGAGAGCTCTTGTGCATCACCATCGTCGCCGTTCTTCCTCAGCACTGGTGATATGTCTCAAACGTATCTATAATTTCTTATGTTCCATGCTACTTTTATGACAATACTCACATGTTTTATACACACTTTACATCATTTATACGCATTTTTCGGCACTAACATATTGACAAGATGCCGAAGCGCCAGTTCCTGTTTTCTGCTGTTTTTGGTTTCAGAAATCCTACAAAGGAAATATTCTCGGAATTGGACGAAATCAACGCCCAGGGTCTTATTTTTCCACGGAGCTTCCAGAAGACCGAAGAGCATACGAAGTGGGGCCACGAGGTGGCCAGACCATAGGGCGGCACGGCCTTAATGGGGCCCGCACTGGCCTATGGTGTGGGCCCCTCGTCAGCCCTCCGACTCTGCCCTTCCGCCTACTTATACTCTCTGTCGCGAAAACCCTATTACCGAGAGCCACGATACGGAAAAAGTTCCAGAGACGCCGCCGCCGCCAATCCCATCTCGGGGGATTCAGGAGATCGCCTCCGGCACCCTGCCGGAGAGGGGAATCATCTCCCGGAGGACTCTACATCACCATGATCGCCTCCGGAATGATGTGTGAGTAGTTCATCCTTGGACTATGGGTCCATAGCAGTAGCTAGATGGTTGTCTTCTCCTCATTGTGCTATCATGTTAGATCTTGTGAGCTGCCTATCATGATCAAGATCGTCTATTTGTAATGCTACATGTTGTGTTTGTTGGGATCCGATGAATATGGAATACAATGTCAAGTTGATTATTGATCTATCATATATGTGTTGTTTATGTTCTTGCATGCTCTCCGTTGCTAGTAGAGGCTCTGGCCAAGTTGATACTTGTGACTGATACGTCTCTGACGTATCGATAATTTCTTATGTTCTATGCCATATTATTGATGATACCTACATGTTTTATGCATACTTTATGTCATATTTATGCGTTTTCCGGAACTAACCTATTGACGAGATGCCGAAGTGCCGATTCTGTTGTTTTCTGCTGTTTTTGGTTTCAGAAATCCTAGTAAGGAAATATTCTCGGAATTGGACGAAATCAACGCCCAGGGTCCTATTATTCCACGAAGCTTCCAGAAGTCCGAAGGGGAAACGAAGTGGGGCCACGAGGTGGGGACACAGTAGGGCGGCGTGGCCCAAGCCCTGGCCGCGCCGGCCTAGTGTGTGGTCCCACCAGGACTCCACCGACCTTGCCCTTCCGCCTACTTAAAGTCTCCATCGCGAAAACCCTATCACGTTCGACGAAACCAGAGAAAACCTTCCAGAGCCACCGCCATCGCGAAGCCAAGATCCGGGGACAGGAGTCTCCGTTCGGCACGCCGCCGGGACGGGGAAGTGCCCCCGGAAGGCTCCTCCATCGACACCACCGCCATCTTCATCAACGTTGCTGTCTCCCATGAGGAGGGAGTAGTTCTCCATCGAGGCTCGGGGCTATACCGGTAGCTATATGGTTAATCTCTCTCCTATGTACTTCAATACAATAATCTCATGAGCTGCCTTACATGATTGAGATTCATATGATGATGCTTGTAATCTAGATGTCATTGTGCTAGTCAAGTGGGTTTTACTTATGTGATCTCCGGAGACTCCTTGTCCCACGTGTGTAAAGGTGATAGTGTGTGCACCGTGTGGGTCTCTTAGGCTATATTTCACGGAATACTTATTCACCTGTTATGAATGGCATAGTGAAGTGCTTATTTATATCCCTTTATGATTGCAATGTGTTTTGTATCACAATATATCCGTGTGCTACTCTAGTGATGTTATTAAAGTAGTTTATTCCTCCCGCACGGTGTAATGGTGATAGTGTGTGCATCGTGTAGTACTTGGCGTAGGCTATGATTGTGATCTCTTGTAGATTATGAAGTTAACTATTGCTATGATAGTATTGATGTGATCTATTCCTCCTTTCGTAGTGTGAAGGTGACGAGTGTGCATGCTATGTTAGTACTTGGTTTGGTTATGTTGATCTGTTATGCACTCTAAGGTTATTTAAACATGAACATTGAATATTGTGGAGCTTGTTAACTCCGGCATTGAGGGTTCGTGTAATCCTACCACGCTTAGTGGTGTTCATCATCCAACAAGAGGGTGTAGAGTCTAGCATCTATCTATTTATTCTGTTATGTGATCAATGTTGAGAGTGTCCACTAGTGAAAGTATGATCCCTAGGCCTTGTTCCTAAATATCGCTATCGCTCTTGTTTCTCGTTTTATCGCATTTATATCGCTCGCAATATTACCACCATCAACCACACGCCGATCCTGGACAGACAAAGCACTTTTCTCGGTGCCATTGCTACTGCTCACATTTATTCATACCACTTGTATTTCACTATCTCTTCGCCGAACTAGTGCACCTATTAGGTGTGTTGGGGACACAAGAGACTTCTTGCTTTGTGGTTGCGGGGTTGCATGAGAGGGATATCTTTGACCTCTTCCTCCCTAAGTTCGATAAACCTTGGGTGATCCACTTAAGGGAAACTTGCTGCTGTTCTACAAACCTCTGCTCTTGGAGGCCCAACACTGTCTACAAGAATAGAAGCACACGTAGACATCAGACTCCAAGACGGAGTATTTATGCTCGATAGTGGGTTCATGCCTCCATTGAATCTGGGACAGTGACAGAAAGTTCTAAGGTTGTGGATGTGCTGTTGCCACTAGGGATAAAACATTGATGCTTTGTCTAAGGATATTTGTGTTGATTACATTACGCACCATACTTAATGCAATTGTCTCGTTGTTTGCAACTTAATACTTGGAAGGGGTGCGGATGCTAACCCGAAGGTGGACTTTTTAGGCATAGATGCATGTTTGGATAGCGGTCTATGTACTTTGTCGTAATGCCCTGATTAAATCGCATATTAGTCATCGTGATATGTATGTGCATTGTTATGCCCTCTCTATTTGTCAATTGCCCAACTGTAATTTGTTCACCCAACATGCTATTTCTTATTGGAGAGACACCACTAGTGAACTGTGGACCCCGATCCATTCTTTTACATCTGAAATACAATCTACTACAAACTCTAATCTCTGTTGTTCTTCGCAAACAAACATCATTTTCCACACCATACGTTTAATCTTTTGTTTACAGCAAGCCGGTGAGATTGACAACCTCACTTTTAAGTTGGGGCAAAGTATTTTGATTGTGTTGTGCAGGTTCCACGTTGGCGCCGGAATCTCTGGTGTTGCGCCGCACTACACTCCGTCACCAACAACCTTCACGTGGCCCTTGACTCCTACTGTTTCGATAACCTTGGTTTCTTACTGAGGGAAAACTTGCTGTTGTACGCATCACACCTTCCTCTTGGGGTTCCCAACGGACGTGTGCTTCACGCGTCATCAACCGGCAGACAATTCCTTCGATTTCGGCCGACCTCGGCCTCCTCCGGCACCGGCACCTGCACGCCGAGCTTCCTGGTAACCACGTGCACCCTCCGGACATCCATGTTGCCTTCCTAGCTTCTGTTTTCCTCTTCTCTTCGTTGATGCCGACGACATGCCCGCAGTTCCTCGCCGCCGACGCCACTCCGGCGACCCCTTGACCACAGCGCCACCGCCTTTCGGTCCGCCACGACGATACGAAGCCAGTGCACACACTCGCGCTTCCGGGGACGCACATAATCGCCAGGAGCTTCTCCGACATGCCGCGGTGACCGCCCTGCCTGGAACGCACGCGGCACAGACCTCCGTCGAGCACCTTGCGGGCAGCAGCTGACGGTTGCCACGTCGGCATCCAGCGTGGCTGCGGGCCCCGTCCGTCAGCGTCTCGGGTTAGGTCCCAACCCGGTGAGAAACTCAACCCAGATCCAGATCTAGATGCTTTTGCATCTAGGTCCCTGTAATTCTTTTTTCCTTAACCCACAGTCCCTGCCTCTGTTAGTTTCCTTGAAAACCCCCTGCAAGTGTTTAAAAAGAACATGGGGTCTCTTCCCTGGCCGGAATTTATTTCCAGGTCCTTTTCCTTTTAATAAAAGTTGTTTTCTATAATTTAAATGCTGAAAAATTATTTTCTTAATAACTTTCAATTGGCAACTCCAAATGAAAAGTGTTATATATGAAAATTGATCAGAAAAATGCAAGGAACATGAATATGCCATCCATGCATCTGTTTGCATCTTGCATCATGTCGTGCTGTGATAGTTTGTGCACTTCACCTCACATATATGTGGAGTATTTCGGAACACCGATGTGGTTTTCGCCGCTCCGTTTAATTTTGAAGTAGCTCACTCTTGCCATGCTATGCCATGTTAATCAACACTTAAATTTGCCGGTAGAAAATGCAACTCCAACTCTAATTTAACTGTCCGGGGTTCCGACTCCGATTAATATGGATAAGTTGCGTTACATCATCGTTGCGATGCCATGCATATCATATCCTGATCATGTTGGATCTTCTTCATCCATAGTAGTAAGACTTGCATACGTTGTGTGTTCCAGCATTTGCTTCTTCCCGGATAGGATCGTGAAGTGGTGTTGTGAGATACGACTAGTCCTCCGGATGTTCCTCGGCAACCTTCAACAGGCAAGCATTTTCCCATACTTCTGCCTCTACAGAAGTCGCTCACCCATTTTATTTTGCCTTCTCCCTCATGCTAGCCTTGAGTTGTGTTCTTGTCACGTGTCCTATCCACCTGTCACCTCAAGCAGCCCATATTGCCACCACCACCTCCTACAGCTATTGTTTGGTTATCGGGTCTGCCTTGTGATACGTCTCCGACGTATCGATAATTTCTTATGTTCTATGCCATATTATTGATGATACCTACATGTTTTATGCACACTTTATGTCATATTCGTGCATTTTCTGGAACTAACCTATTAACAAGATGCCGAAGTGCCGCTTCTGTTTTCTGCTGTTTTTGGTTTCGAAATCCTAGTAACGAAATATTCTCGAATCGGACGAAATCAAGACCCGGGTTCCTATTTTCACCGGAAGCATCCGAACACCCGGGAAGGACCGGAGGGGGCACCGGGCCCCCGGATGATAGGGTGGCGCGGCTCGGGCCCTCGGCCGCGCCGGCCTATGGTGTGGCCACCCCTTCGACCCTCCTGCGCCGCCTCTTCGCCTATATAAAGCCTCCGTCGCGAAAACCCCGATGCGAAGAACCACGATACGGAAAACCTTCCGCAGCCGCCGCCATCGCGAAGCCAAGATCTGGGGGACAGGAGTCTCTGTTCCGGCACCCTGCCGGAGCGGGGAAGTGCCCCCGGAAGGCTTCTCCATCGACACCGCTGCCATCTCCACCGCCATCTTCATCACCGCTGCTGCTCCCATGAGGAGGGAGTAGTTCTCCATCGAGGCTCGGGGCTGTACCGGTAGCTATGTGGTTCATCTCTCTCCTATGTGCTTCAATACAATAATCTCATGAGCTGCCTTACATGATTGAGATTCATATGATGATGCTTGTAGTCTAGATGTCATTATGCTAGTCAAGTGAGTTTTACTTATGTGATCTCCGGGAGAATCCTTGTCCCACGTGTGTAAAGGTGACAGTGTGTGCACCGTGTGGGTCTCTTAGGCTATATTTCACGAATACTTACTCACTCTGTTATGAATGGCGTAGTGAAGTGCTTATTTATATCTCTTTATGATTGCAATGTGTTTGTATCACAATTTATCTATGTGATACTCTAGCAATGTTATTAAAGTAGTTTTATTCCTCCCGCACGTGTGCAAAGGTGACAGTGTGTGCACCATGTTAGTACTTGGTTTATGCTATGATCATGATCTCTTGTAGATTGCGAAGTTAACTATTGCTATGATAATATTGATGTGATCTATTCCTCCTACATATGCATGAAGGTGACAGGTGTGCATGCTATGTTAGTACTTGGTTTAGTCTTTTGATCTATCTTACACTAAAGGTTACTAAAATATGAGCATTATTGTGGAACTTGTTAACTCCGGCATTGAGGGTTCGTGTAATCCTACGCAATGTGTTCATCATCCAACAAGAGTGTAGAGTATGCATTTATCTCGTTCGTTATGTGATCAATGTTGAGAGTGTCCACTAGTGAAAGTCTAATCCCTAGGCCTTGTTCCTAAATACTGTTATCGCTCGCTTGTTTACTCGTTTCTATCGCGTTACTACTCGCTGCGTTACTACTCGCTGCGTTACTACTGCTTGTTTATCGTCCCGGGCAAAGCACTTTTCCGGTGCCGTTGCTACTACTTATTCATACCACCTGTATTTCACTATCTCTTCACCGAACTAGTGCACCTATTAGGTGTGTTGGGGACACAAGAGACTTCTTGCTTTGTGGTTGCAGTGGTTGCATGAGAGGGATATCTTTGACCTCTTCCTCCCCGAGATCGATAAACCTTGGGTAATCCACTTAAGGGAAACTTGCTGCTGTTCTACAAACCTCTCGCTCTTGGAGGCCCAACACCTGTCTACAAGAATAGAAGCTCCCGTAGACATCAAGCACTTTTCCGGCGCCGTTGCCGGGGAGGAAAGGTAAAAGGCACTCATACTCCGGTTCCGTGTAACGATATTTTCTTCGGCGCCGTTGTGTTTGTGCTCGAAGCTATTTCCTTTAGATCCTCGCAATTGCATCTTTTTGTTTCTTGTTTACACTAGTTTGGCATAATGGACAACAATGAGCTTCTTATTCTATTTCCTGATTTAAAACATGGATTGTTTGATGCGAAAATTAAAAAACCTATGGAATCTTATTTGCATGCCTGGTAGTAATATTAGTATGAACGCTTTGAACACCATTGTTGATAATAATAATATAGAAAATTCTAAGCTTGGGGAAGCTGGTTTTCATGATCTTTTTAGTCCCCCAAGCATTGAGGAGAAAATTTACTTTGATTATACTATGCCTCCTACACTCGATGAGAATAATAATGATAGCTACTTTGTTGAATTTGCTCCCACTACAACTAATAAAATTGATTATGCCTATGTGGAGAGTAATAATTTTATGCATGAGACTCATGATAAGAATTCTTTATGTGATAGTTATATTGTTGAGTTTGCTCATGATGCTACTGAAAGTTATTATGAGAGAGGAAAATATGGTTGTAGAAATTTTCATGTTACTAAAACACCTCTCTATATGCTTAAAATCTTGAAGTTGAGCTTGTCTAGTTTTTCTATGCATGTTGCATTATGCTTCTTGAACTTGTTTATTTACAAGATTCCTATGCATAGGAAGCATGTTAGACTTAAATGTGTTTTGAATTTGCCTCTTGATGCTCTCTTTTGCTTCACATACTATTTCTTGCGAGTGCATCATTAAAACTCGCTGAGCCCATCTTAATGGCTATAAAGAAAGAACTTCTTGGAAGATAACCCATGTGTTATTTTGCTACAGTACTTTGTTTTATATTTGTGTCTTGGAAGTTGTTTACTACTGTAGCAACCTCTCCTTATCTTAGTTTTGTGTTTTGTTGTGCCAAGTAAAGTCTTTGATAGTAAAGTAAGTACTAGATTTGGATTACTCGCGCAGTTTCAGATTTCTTTGCTTGTCACGAATCTGGGTCTAATTCTCTGTAGGTAACTCAGAAAATTATGCCAATTTACGTGAGTGATCCTCAGATATGTACGCAACTTTCATTCAATTTGGGCATTTTCATTTGAGCAAGTCTGGTGCCCTTTTAAAATTCGTCTTTACGGACTGTTCTGTTTTGACAGATTCTGCCTTTTATTTCGCATTGCTTCTTTCGCTGTGTTGGGTAGATTTCTTTGTTCCATTACCTTCCAGTAGCTTTGAGCAATGTCCAGAAGTGTTAAGAATGATTGTGTCACCTCTGAACATGTGAGTTTTTGATTATGCACTAACCCTCTAATGAGTTTGTTTCGAGTTTGGTGTGGAGGAAGTTTTCAAGGGTCAAGAGAGGAGGATGATATACTATGATCAAGGAGAGTGAAAGCTCTAAGCTTGGGGATGCCCCGGTGGTTCACCCCTGCATATTCTAAGAAGACTCAAGCGTCTAAGCTTGGGGATGCCCAAGGCATCCCCTTCTTCATCGACAACTTATCAGGTTCCTTCTCTTGAAACTATATTTTTATTCGGCCACATTTTATGTACTTTACTTGGAGCGTATGTGTGCTTTTGTTTTTGTTTTTGTTTGAATAAATGCTTGTGTGGGAGAGAGAGACACGCTCCGCTGGTTCATATGAACACATGTGTTCTTCGCTTTATCTTTTAGTGTTCATGGCGAAGTTTCTTCTTCGTTAAATTGTTATATGGTTGGAATTGGAAAATGCTACATGTAGTAACTCTAAAATGTCTTGGATAATTTGATATTTGGCAATTGTTGTGCTCATGTTTAAGCTCTTGCATCATATACTTTGCACCCATTAATGAAGAAATACTTAGAGCTTGCTAATTTGGTTTGCATATTTGGTTTCTCTAGAGTCTAGATAACATCTAGTATTGAGTTTTGAACAACAAGGAAGACGGTATGGAGTCTTATAATGTTTACAATATGTCTTTTATGTGAGTTTTGCTGTACCGTTCATCCTTGTGTTTGTTTCAAATAACCTTGCTAGCCTAAACCTTGTATCGAGAGGGAATACTTCTCATGCATCCAAAATACTTGAGCCAACCACTATGCCATTTGTGTCCACCATACCTACCTACTACATGGTATTTATCCGCCATTCCAAAGTAAATTGCTTGAGTGCTACCTTTAAAATTCCATCATTCACCTTTGCAATATATAGCTCATGGGACAAATAGCTTAAAAACTATTGTGGTATTGAATATGTACTTATGCACTTTATCTCTTATTAAGTTGCTTGTTGTGCGATAACCATGTTTCTGGGGACGCCATCAACTATTCTTTGTTGGATATCATGTGAGTTGCTATGCATGTCCGTCTTGTCTGAAGCAAGAGAGATCTACCACATTTATGGTTGGAGCATGCATATTGTTAGAGAAGAACTTTGGGCCTCTAACTAAAGCCATGATTCATGGTGGAAGTTTCAGTTTTGGACACATATCCTCAATCTCATATGAGAATAATAATTGTTGCCACATGCTTATGCATTAAAGAGGAGTCCATTATCTGTTGTCCATGTTGTCCCGGTATGGATGTCTAAGTTGAGAATAATCAAAAGCGAGAAATCCAAAATGCGAGCTTTCTCCTTAGACCTTTGTACAGGCGGCATGGAGGTACCCCATTGTGACACTTGGTCAAAACATGTGCATTGCAAAGATCCGGTAGTCCAAGTTAATTAGGACAAGGTGCGGGCACTATTAGTATACTATGCATGAGACTTGCAACTTGTAAGATATAATGTACATAACTCATATGCTTTATTACTACCGTTGACAAAATTGTTTCATGTTTTCAAAATAAAAGCTCTAGCACAAATATAGCAATCGATGCTTTCCTCTTTGAAGGACCATTCTTTTACTTTTATGTTGAGTCAGTTCACCTAATTCTCTCCACCTCAAGAAGCAAACACTTGTGTGAACTGTGCATTGATTCCTACATACTTGCATATTGTACTTGTTATATTACTCTATGTTGACTATTATCCATGAGATATACATGTTACAAGTTGAAAGCAACCAGCTGAAACTTAATCTTCCTTTGTGTTGCTTCAATACCTTTACTTTGATTTATTGCTTTATGAGTTAACTCTTATGCAAGACTTATTAATACTTGTCTTGAAGTACTATTCATGAAAAGTCTTTGCTTTATGATTCACTTGTTTACTCATGTCATTACCATTGTTTTGATCGCTGCATCCACTACATATGTTTACAAATAGTATGATCAAGGTTATGATGGCATATCACTTCAGAAATTATCTTTGTTATCGTTTTACCCGCTCGGGACGAGCAGAACTAAGCTTGGGGATGCTTGATACGTCTCCGACGTATCGATAATTTCTTATGTTCTATGCCATATTATTGATGATACCTACATGTTTTATGCACACTTTATGTCATATTCGTGCATTTTACGGAACTAACCTATTAACAAGATGCCGAAGTGCCGAGTTCTGTTTTCTGCTGTTTTTGGTTTCAGAAATCCTAGTAACGAAATATTCTCGGAATCGGACGAAATCAAGACCCAGGTTCCTATTTTCACCGGAAGCATCCAGAACACCCGGGAAGGACCAGAGGGGGGGCACTGGGCCCCCAGACCATAGGGTGGCGCGGCCTGGGCCCTGGCCGCGCCGGCCTATGGTGTGGCCACCCCTTCGACCCTCCTGCGCCGCCTCTTCGCCTATATAAAGCCTCCGTCGCGAAAACCCTGATGCGAGAACCACGATACGGAAAACCTTCCGAGCCGCCGCCATCGCGAAGCCAAGATCCGGGGACAGGAGTCTCCGTTCCGGCACCCTGCCGGAGCGGGGAAGTGCCCCGGAAGGCTTCTCCATCGACACCGCTGCCATCTCCACCGCCATCTTCATCACCGTCTGTTGCTCCCATGAGGAGGGAGTAGTTCTCCATCGAGGCTCGGGGCTGTACCGGTAGCTATGTGGTTCATCTCTCTCCTATGTGCTTCAATACAATAATCTCATGAGCTGCCTTACATGATTGAGATTCATATGATGATGCTTGTAATCTAGATGTCATTATGCTAGTCAAATGAGTTTTACTTATGTGATCTCCAGGAGACTCCTTGTCCCACGTGTGTAAAGGTGACGAGTGTGTGCACCGTGTGGGTCTCTTAGGCTATATTTCACAGAATACTTACTCACTGTTATGAATGGCGTAGTGAAGTGCTTATTTATATCTCTTTATGATTGCAATGTGTTTGTATCACAATTTATCTATGTGCTACTCTAGCAATGTTATTAAAGTAGTTTTATTCCTCCTGCACGTGTGCAAAGGTGACGAGTGTGTGCACCGTGTTAGTACTTGGTTTATGCTATGATCATGATCTCTTGTAGATTGCGAAGTTAACTATTGCTATGATAATATTGATGTGATCTATTCCTCCTATATATGCATGAAGGTGACAGTGTGCATGCTATGTTAGTACTTGGTTTAGTCTTTTGATCTATCTTACACTAAAGGTTACTAAAATATGAGCATTATTGTGGAGCTTGTTAACTCCGGCATTGAGGGTTCGTGTAATCCTACGCAATGTGTTCATCATCCAACAAGAGTGTAGAGTATGCATTTATCCGTTACTGTTATGTGATCAATGTTGAGAGTGTCCACTAGTGAAAGTCTAATCCCTAGGCCTTGTTCCTAAATATCGCTATCGCTGCTTGTTTACTTGTTTCTTGCGTTACTACTGCTTGCGTTACTACTGCTAGCGTTACTACTGCTTGTTTACTGTCCTGGGCAAAGCACTTTTATGGTGCCGTTGCTACTACTTATTCATACCACCTGTATTTCACTATCTCTTCGCCGAACTAGTGCACCTATTAGGTGTGTTGGGGACACAAGACACTTCTTGCTTTGTGGTTGCAGGGTTGCATGAGAGGGATATCTTTGACCTCTTCCTCCCTGAGATTGATAAACCTTGGGTAATCCACTTAAGGGAAACTTGCTGCTGTTCTACAAACCTCTGCTCTTGGAGGCCCAACACTGTCTACAAGAATAGAAGCTCCCGTAGACATCACCTTGCGAGTCGTAGTGCATGCTAGTGCTGTTTATATCCCGTTACCGTTATTGCTATCTTATCGGGTTATTTGTTGGGGAATCATGACACCTAGTTTATGGTATATCTGTTGATAGTTGTTAGTCGGAGGCATCGGTGGGTCAGCTGATCGTTTTATGAAGGCTCACTTGTGTTTCTTAAATAATCTAGGACCCCGAGTTCTTGTTATCTGTTCCGAGACTGAGCGCTCTAACCACACGTGGGTATGTTTATTGGGTCTCCCCTCGACCACTACCGGAATCTACAGCTTTGTCCAGTGGCCACAACTAGTTTTAATGTTTTACCATTTGTTGTTGCGTGCATGCCAGCCTGTTACTTATTTACTTTGGGAAGCCCCAGGGTGCCTTGTATCCCCTGTTTCTGGTATGCACGTATAGGTCGCGGAGCCTCTGCGAAGTGGTTTATCGCCCAAGTGTGTGTTTAAACCACCTAGTACGCTGTCGCAAACAGCTAGGTCCGCTTCGGAGAGACGGCCGGACTTCGATACGGGTTCAACTTAGTTAGGTGGCTTCATGGACATTGTTGTCTTGAAGGAGAGTGCGAGTCGTGATATCCACCTGTTGCAAGTGGGTTGATCGTGCATGTGGGCACATTTGGGCACCCCTACAGGGTTAAATCTTATCGATAAGCTGTGTCCGCGGTTATGGACGACTTGGAGCTGTATGACTCGGCCATAGACAACTTACACCTGTTGTTTCAATACTAATAACTTGCATAGTAAGATAGATCAACTTAAATAATAACTAGTTAAAACTTGTTAACCGTGTGAGTGCCCTTGTAAGTACTTCCTTGCAAGGGGGGAACACATCGGCTGTGTTTTGTTTGCAGAGTATAGAATTGTTAGTTTATGCGCTCTCTCCCCTTCTCTGGTAGACGAATGTTGTAGAGTGTCTCTACAGGTTTTTAGTGCTTGCGCGTTGCCGCTTAACCCCACCATATTACCTATGACGTTCCTCTTGCATCCTCTAAGTCCCCTGCGTGCCTCAAGTACAAAGGACGACTTGTTGATGAATGCTTATATATCTTGAAGTCTTGCTAAGTACGAACCCGTACTTATTGCTGCTTCTTTGGGACATAACCAGGCAGGTTTGAAGATATGTGCGATGAAGAATGATGCTAGCAAGGTTACCCTTTCGGCTTGGCCTGGGCAGGGTTATGGACGTCATTGGTTATCTTCAGGACTCTTAGTCCAATTTATATCTTGTCCGTACTCGGACATATTTGACCTTCTGTATGATTTGGATCTTATGTTGTATATTTGTATCTTGACTCGTTGGAGTCGTTGTTGTAATATATCTGTTTGTTGTGGGCTCTATTGTAAATCTGTTGTAATGTTACTGCTCGTGTTAATTCCTCCGGCATCACGTGTGTGATTTGTTGCGCACGTCGTGTCGGAGGGCGTGTCGGAATCGATATGGTGCGGATTTCGGCGGGTTCGCTGGGATCCTCAGGGTACCAGTTCCGGGGGCGTCACACTCGTGAAGGATAAGAAGAGAAGGCATAACTTGGGTTGATGATACATATGTGTATGGCACATCCAATGGATCAGAGGCATCCTTCGAGGATGACCGTCACCAACAACAAATTGCTTGAACTTGAATTTGTCAAAGTTGCGCGAATGCCGCGAAAACATGAGAGCTAAGTGTCCTTTGAAAGTCACATATTCCTAGGATTATAATTTTGTATGAAACATGCCAGAAGTGTGACAACGTTTAGCGTCTAGGAGACATATTTGGATTGAAGGGTGATAGCTCCAAATAATGACACTTTACCGAGTATTTTCATTGTTTTTCACTTGTTTTGGTTGGATTTCATCTTCCAAAAAACGCTAATAATGCAAAACAGCAAAACCTTATTTTATAATGTGACTTTTAGGTACTAAACACTTTTAGAAGAATCCAAGGTCATTTATGAGTTTATTGGAACAAATCAAGCAAATATCTAATTAAAAAAATTCTGATTTGAGGCCTCCGGTAGCCTTAATGAGCATCAATACAGGCACATCATGCCCGTACGGCCCGCTCGTAGCACATGCCACCGCCTTCGCCGTGTCAATACAAACACTTTTCGTGAAGGAGGCATAGATAAAAAAATAGATGCAACAACCACCAACCATAGGAAGAAGAGATCTAAAGGATAAGAAGAATTCCATCGATCCTTTCCAGGATCTCCAACCTCAGATCATTCACTCATCTATCATCCCCTTGTATTTGTGAGAGAGATTCACATTTGTAATATTAGGGTTTTGAGACTCTATTCATACTTTGGTTTGTATTGTATTTGATCTGCTTCCTTCTTATTGTGGCTTGCTATGGCAATATCGAGATGATGTTTACATTATGATGATATCATTGTGATATTCTCCTATCATGTGAGAGTAAATCCCCATAGGGGTGGGAGATGTAGGGAATTGGAGAGATACATATCTTATTTCCATCTATTTGTGATTATTCTATGTGAGAAAGATTGTCTATGTATGACTAATGCTTGTTGTCTAATTTAAGGGCCCAAAAAACATGATCATGAGATCTCATAGACATGAACTCGTTTGCTAGTGAATTGGCAACCCCTCAGTGACACGACCGATATCAAAGAGGAGCTAGCATAAGTCGAGGAGCACGAGTAAGTATTAAGTTTAAAGCCTTGATCTGGTTTCGCAACATCAACTTTTATGTTGACCATGGCTTGTGGCAACAAGCAAAATGATAATTGGAGTCAAGAAAATCTACCAAGAGGAGTCTTAACTATTATATGGGTTGCTCACCTACTTGCATATTTATAAAAAATATTATAATAACTTACATTATTTATTCCATGCACATTCACTATCACCATGAACCTTATCTCTTTGCGGCCTTGATCTGGTTTCGCAACATCAATTTTTATGTTGACCATGGCTTGTGGCAACAAGCAAAATGATAATTGTAGTCAAGAAAATCTACCAAGAGGAGTCTTAACTATTATATGGGTTGCTCACCTACTTGCATATTTATAAAAAATATTATAATAACTTACATTATTTATTCCATGCACATTCACTATCACCATGAACCTATCTCTTTGCGCCTAACCTTTCATCTGCAGTAAACTCCAAGCAATATTCTTACTATTTACTCCCTCCATCCCTAGCTTAGGGCGTAATTTTTTTTCGTTTTTTGGTCAGAGCTTAAGGCGCGCATGGTATAGAAACATGAGCTTGTCAACTCTACCCCTCCCTCAGCCTGGAAACAAGGAGGCGATGTGCATTGTCATTGGTTGCGTATGGTCGTAGTTATGGTTAGTTGGTTGTGTGTGGCTGGCCTTGAAATTAGGAGTTGCATGCAACGAATGAGTAGGAAAGATATCAACCGTCCTAGCTAATTAATAAGAGCAGGACCGGCCAAAATTAATTTGCATGCTTCTCCTTAATCTACGTGCTTAAACTTTTACGCCCTAAGCCATGGGAAGGAGGGAGTACGTTTATGTTCTTTACTTTTTACACTATTCAATACTCAATCCACATCCATTCATACTCACCCATTTTCATCTCAATTGTTGCATTCATAATTCACTCAAAACTAGTGACACCTTGAGTGGGATAGAAACGCCGTAGATAAACACTTTCCTAAACTCCTTGTTAGGATCGATATAAAAACTGGAAATAATACTTCCACGAAAACATGCTCTAGCGAATATGTGCTCTTGCAGGCTAACACACTACTGCAGAAACCCTCACTAGTGACAGGCACATTTTGCTCATCAGTGCCAGGCAAGGTGCCTGTCACTAATATGCAGTCACTGGTACCGCCTGTCACTAGTGATGGGAAGATTGCCTGTCACTGGTATGTGTTCTAGTGACAGGCAGAAAAGATGCATGTCACTAGCATGATGAAAGGCCGCAGCCATGTTGGATTCTCTAGTGACTGGTCTATTATTGTGCCCGTCACTAGTATGAATTTTGGTATTAAAGATTAATACATTTTTGACGAATATGCAGTAACAAGGTACAAGATACAATATAGCATTTTGTACGCAAAATCTCATATAAAATTCGATCAAAGCACAATACAAAGCATGTGTATTACATGGGACATGTCACTTCAAAGCCAAGTCTGAAGATCAAGCTATTTTCTGGTGCAGTTACCGGGGTGCTAAACCCTAAGCATTTGTTTCTTGACAATTGTTAGTTTTGAAAATGTAGATGATCTCTGTAGAAGATCTATAGAGGATCTACACATTCAGAAAAAACCTATTTGCCACCATTTTGAGTTATTATTGCAGGAGAGGCTCCTACTTCTCATATATTAAAATAAATTATTTACAAGCATTTTTACAATGAGACCATGGTCATGACATGGTCTTAGAAGAACCATTTATAGACTCTCAAGGTTGCTACAAAAGATGTTACGGTATCTCTAAGATCAGGTTTTGCCCTGCAACTTAGCAATTCAGAATCTATAGCGAAGTTAACAAGCCAACTTTGGGTTGAAGGGGTAATGCCATCAAAGTATTTCATGTACCTCTGCTTCCAAATATTCCATGCACCTATGATCACATATTCCAGGAATAAAGGACCCTCCAAATATTTGATGTTGTCTCAATTCTATCGCCCAATCGAAGAGATGAATCCCCAAAATATTCCAGCACTCCCTATTGAAGACACAGTCAAAGGACAAATGATCCCTGGTCTCCCTATCTTGGTGGCATTGCACATATTTAGCATCAGGTATAGGACATTGTCAGTGACACAACATGTCTCTGGTGTTTAATCTATCCACAACGAGAAGCCAAGCGAAAACTTTCTGTTTTAAAGCTTGGGTTTGACGACCTCTCCAAAATAGAACTCATAGAGTTTGTTCACTTTGTATGTGTCATATCCCCATACGTAAGTCCATTTGTCCGGCATCGAATTATCACTATCAGCCTGATGTAAATGCTCTGAAGCTGACTTAATTCCGTGTCGGCCTCTTCAGACAACGGAAGGAAGAAATGTTCAGATAACCGATCACTTCAAGAAAACTGTAACATTGAACAATCCTCATTCAACGCAAAGAAACAAATGTGGGTATATATCTTAGAGAATGTTTTCATCCATCCAACAATCCTTCTATTGTGTCTCCAATGTGTATATATCAAATAAGCTGCTCACATCTCTCCATCAGAAGGAACCACGTGGTTTATTAGCATGTCTTGAAATTGTTGAACGTGTACCAGACCATAGATGTCTATAAATTATTGAAAATCTTGCAAAACCATGTGATGTAGATCGACTTTGATAGAGTGAGTTCTTTGATGAAAGGACTATCCATTAGGCAGAAGGAGGAGGAGCCTAAGAAAACACTAAGAGAATGTGGTTCTTCTTCTGCACATGCTATGAGACAACCTATAATTTATCCTGATCTAGAAGGCAAGGAATATCATATTAATCATAAGCTTGTTTATTGCCTTTGTAGCAAAAGAATATGAAGATCTCAATCATCACTTAACAAAGGTGTATGATATTTGTGATACTTTTGGATCAGCATGCCAGACTACCCAAAGAGTTTGCCCTTCTTAAACTATTTTGTTGGCCTTGAAAGATAGAGCATTTACCTGGCTGCAATCCTACCTAATAATTCTAAAACTAGTTGGATGGACTGTATTAAAGAGTTTATGCAAACAAAAATTGATTTGATAAGATGTTGCAGATTAAACGTGATATAACCAATTTCTTACAGAAGACCAGGGAGATTTTTGTACAAAGTTGGGAAATATTCTCTAGGATACTTATGAGTGATCTCAACCACGATTTCCATGGTTATTCCATTTTGCAATATTTTATAATCAGCTTACTAGTGAAACCAAGCAAATGATTAAGTCAACTCATGAGGATGATCATTGAATAAATTAATGGGGCAGCAATTTTTGAACCTTTTCGTGGTAAGATATTCTAACGATGAACAATACAATTCATGTGGGAAAACTAAATTAAATAAAGGTATGCTCTTCATAACAACATCACTCATGCATGAGGTTAAGAAGTTAATAAAAAAGGTATAGCAGCTGAACTTATCCAAGAAAATAAAGTTGACATTCTCCAAACTTTAATAGCCGAAGATTAGTTGAACAAAGCATTTCAACAATGCAAGCTTCGACAAATTCAATTCCAATGTAATTTTAACAAACACATCATGCTTCATGAAAAAGACATAAATGAATTGACGAAAGATTTGGATGACTTGGGTCATGTAAGTAGTAGACTTTTCCCTTCTAGTGTTGGGCCGGGTGTTTTGAGATCTGATGTGTAAGCTACCTTGATCTATATGTTATGTTGTATGCTAGGATTAGATTGTTAGATCTATATGTTACATGTTGTGTATATTTTATAGTGCATAGTTTGATCTGTGTGTTAATTTGTATGACCGGATTTAATTTGGTGTTAATTAAATCACAAAGATGGTATTTTGGTGACACTACATAAGAATTTTATTGGAAGATTAGGGCCAATAGACTCAATCATGCTACTTCCCTTCTAAGTAAGAACACATTTCATTTGTAATTGACCAGTTTAACTCTAGCATCATGTATTTTGTATGTATATATATTCTAACTCCAAAGATATGTTTGCGTAGTATCTTAATGAGTTGGATAAGATCCTTCTGATAAGGAATTTTTTAATTGATAGAACTGCCCTTAAGGATACTAGTAAGTATATGTGTCGATGCAATGAAATTGATCTATTTTGCTTTAACGATTACACTGATTCGCCTCCATATTTCTATGTAACCAGTTGAGAAGCAATACAATCCACGGTCTACACTATACATTATCGTTGCATGCAGAACCTTTATCATGGAGACAACGACATAACTAAGAACATTTATAGCTAGTAGTGAATCTATATATGGAATACATGTGGTGTATGAAATATACAATGAAATAGAAATGAGTTTTGTTAATGTATTTCCATGCAATTTTTAGTGATGGGCTATACATAGATAAAACATGTTGGTTAATATGAACGTGTGCCATCTGATATAAATACATGCGACTACTTAAAAGCACATCGTATGTGTTCTTACAAGTTGCCTACGGTCAGGTGGAATAAAATGTTTGTGATGGCCCTTCCAATGGCAAGCGATTCCTGGAAAAAGACCGTGTGAAAGGAGGCCCCAGCACATGGTAAGAAACTATGTGTGCTAGAGAAGAGCATCACCAACTCTTGCGTATCACAGTTAAGTTTACCATGTGCGACGAGCTATTTTCGTCATTTGACAAAACTAATTATGTACTAGTCTAAACTTCTAAAGTAATATCACATAAACTTCTAGAACCTTTCTATAGCAATTGCACATAAACTTCTAAACCATTTCTATAACTATTGCACATAAACTTCTATACCATTTCTATAGCTATGCATGCTTGTTGAACTTACTCCATTCTTTTTTGAAAATCAATACCATGTATATTTATAGTAACAAATAGTACATGGTAGAGATACATGAGTTTTCGCCAAACGATTACAAAATAAAGTCTAAAAGATACTAGCAAATCTTCGAGGTCTTCAAACTCTTTCTTCTTACTAGACATAATCTAGAACTTTTCTAAAGGCAGCCAAAGATAGATAAAAAACCGTAGACCTATAAATACCAACGGACGTTCTTCCGTAATTTTAATTTGAGCCGTAATGCTAAGGTTGTGTACACACACGCAACCATTAAATTAGTCAATCAACATTAGCAAGAGTACCAACACCAGTATGTCAAGAAATAACAACCGACCAACTTTGTCGATGTTGCTGCAGAGCCGAGAGTACGAATCACCATTGTCGAGAACGTAGCAGCTGGGATAAAAACTGCAAGGATAATCCTCCTCGTGGCAACCATGAGAATAGATCCAAAATCGATTTGGTGAAGCAAGATTTGAAGGCCCATACCTCGAGTGTTGTAATCTTCTAACACCACCATTGACGGCGAGAAGGAGATCTCGTCGTTGAACGAAAAGCCGAAGATCACTTATTGTCGACAATGCCATCTCCATTGAGGGAAAACCATCAAGAAGACAGGCTACCAAAACCCTAACATAAACTACCGAAAACACTACTTTTATTGAAAGCTCCCCGCGTAGAACAGGTTTCGCACTCCTCCTGACGCCGGTGAAGCCAACCGGATAAGGGAGGACTGATCTATGGAGAAGGCTGAAGTGGAGACGGCTAGGATTTGCTCAGAGGCGGCGGTTGTCTTTGGCCATAGGCGGCAATGTTTATCATGTGCGACTGGCCATTTCAGCCATGTGAGAAAACCAATTTTGTACTAGTGTAAACTTCTAAAGTAATACACATAAACTTCTAGAACCTTCCTATAGCAATAGCACATGAACTTCTAAACCATATCTATAGCAATTGCGCATAAACTTCTAAACCATTTTTATAGCGATGCATGCTTGTTGAACTTACTCCTTTGTTTGTTGTAGCTCACGCAAAAGAGCGCACGTGGTGCATGGGTGGGCTTAAGAGGCCCAATGTGCCAACATGGTGCACCCTGCATCGTCACCAAGTTTTTTAGGCTCACATTTAATTCATCGATGGTAAACCCTACAAAATGAAGCACCACAAGTTCAACATGCATGCATCGCTATTCACAAGGCACTGATGAAAGAGCAAGTTCTCTCCATGAGTGTTTTGTGTTAATGATAACAACACTCGAATATATTTCACCGTGTGCATAGTTGCCTTGAAAAATTTGCAGGTGCATAGTGCCCTCGCTGAACACCTCAGGATCGGAAGACTCAAGAGTAGTTGATAGGTTTTCTGATTTTGTGTGTGTGTTGCAAGCCGACGTGGTTGGAGAAGAAAAGAAAATAAAATAGGTTCAACAAAATCGGTAGTACCGGTGCCAAGTTCGATAGTACCGCTACCACACTTAGCACCAGGTACACGTCAGCTGGAACCTCGCGGCTGTACTACCGCTCCCTTTTGGGACCGTTAGTACCGGTCTAAGTACCGCTAATGGTACAGTCTTTTGGGGAAATGCTTACTGGATGCAGGGCGGTACCATGGTGTACCAGGACCGGAAGTACCGCTTGAGTCGCCAACGATGGTGAAACGCGGTACTTCCGATCAGGTACCGGCACGGTACCGATTATGCAAAGCACGACGGTACCACCGCCCTGGTACCGCAATGGTACCGGGCAGGAACCCGGGGCTCCTGGAGACCATGTCGGTACCAGACCGGTACCGGTAGTACCGATTGATCCTCACGTGTCACTCGCGAGAGGCTAGTGACTGACCTAAAGCGGTAGTACCGCTCCCATAAGCGGTAATGCGGGTTGAGCGGAACCTGTGGGTAATGGTTGGATTCGTGGACCCCTATAAAAGGGGGTCTTCTTCCCCAGCTCGTCCCAAGTCTTTTCTCTCTCTCTCCTCCATTGTTGCTGAGCTCAAATCCTTGAGGATCTCCCTCCCCATCCAATCAATCATGCCCAGACTTTGAGGAGTGGTGGAGGAGACCCTGATCTATAGTTCCACCGAGAAAGATTTCACCAATCCCACCTAGTCCTTTGTGGATCTTGATGTTAGGGTTCCTATTGTGGGATATGTTGAAGATGAACTTCTATGGAGGCTAGCTTGGAGTGGTGCTAGCCTCATAGGGTGTTGGGAGCCTCCGTTGTTGTGGAGCTCGCCACAACCTTGTGAAGGAATCGCCGCCTCGACCGGCCTCGTTAATGGAGAAGGGAAAGCTCATTCGTGGGGTTTTCTCGACGAACAAGGTGAGACATGTGTGGCCGTTGGACCTTTGTGGTCCACACCTCCTCAACGCATACGTACTCCCTCTTGTGGGAGGAACTGTGGGAAACACATCGCGTCCCGTCTCTGCTACCCCGGTTGTCCCGCTCCCTCTATTTACCTGCTTATCGATTCCTTTACTTGTTGTATTGCATAGCATCATACTAGGTTCCGTAGTTGCTAAAGTTACCATATTTACTTCCGCATCGCCTAAAACTGAAAAAGACATAAAAATTGAGTAGCGACAATTCACCCCCACCCCTAAGTCGCGCCACCGATCCATTCAACTGACCAACTAGGCAGCATTAATGTCTATTAAAAACCAAATATAGCTTGCATGTTCACTAAACTAATTTTGTATGTCATACAAAAACATAAACGGAACTACTGCACGTACGATACCTCATGTACAATACATGTAGGATCCACCATCCGGTGGTGTGCTGCAACTTGCTGCCTCCCACGAAGGGACAGATCTTGTGTGCCGTACACGCATCGGACAAAAATTGTCATGTGTACCACAACTAGTCAGTTGTGGGTCACCCGCTGTGCATTCTTGTTCGCATACCCTACCCATTCGGGTCAGGTGTTCATCGGTGGAATAACCCATGGATCAAATTACCGGCCTTAGATGTGGGCCCGTGAGTAGGATCAGACGGGTAAGGGTTTATGTAATGGGATATTCACTTTGGCTCATAGGAGCATTTGCTCTCATTGTGTGAATCTATATTTCAAAGTGTCAAAAAATTCTAAACTAAAAAATTTCATGTACATCTACACATTTTATGTTCGTACATAAGTTTTCAAAAAAAACTATAAAAATTTGTGGCTCCAGTAAAAAAGACAAATTTTAATGCTATAACACGACTACGTACAGGATATTTTTTATCTTTTTTGTACACGCCACATAAAATATTGTTTCTCCATGAAAACTTGTGCACTAACATAGAATATCACGATGGACAACAAAAAATTTATATCAGAATTTTTTGACATTTTTAAAATTGTTTTTTAATTATTTTGTATAATAGGAGCATTTGCTCCTATGAGCCAAAACGCCACCTCTGTATGTAATGGGTCTACAACTCTTGTTTGGTTATCATACATTTATATGCAGCCGGCTCCAAACTCGCTACCATATGCGGAGTCGGTTTATGTTATGAAATCCACTCAGGTCTTACAAGCATATGAATTCGGGTCTACGTGTAAATCAACCGAGGTAACCACTTCTCGGTTGGTTGTATTTCTTCCCTTAAAAAAAGCACTCCTGTACCCGTTTTTTCACTACAGTACACTTGTACAGGATAAATTATGAGGAATTGAGGAGGCTATTCTGTGATCGCGCAAGCCGACTTTTACGACGGAAAGTGACTTACATGCGTGTAAACTGTTTAACGGCCACATTGTAACAGCAGTATATACCTTCAGGTGGAGTATATGGCTGTGTCAGTGTGTGCTGTTGGGGGGTTGCTCTTTTCTGGCTGCATGCATGCCTCACCGGCCGGTTTGGTGCCGGGTCCGGAGGTCGTTACGCGAACCGCCGTCGGCGTTAGATGAGCCGTCGAGGCGCGTCCGGCCGGCTAGCCGATCGCTCGTCGATGTCTCACCGGCCGGCCACCCGCCCGCTAGCATTCCGTTCCGTGTAGGCGCTCCGCAGGCACAGTGCATGCGCACCGGTCCAACTGTGACGGCCGACGGACTCTGCATGGATGGAGCCATGCAGCGCCCCGTGCATGCGATGCCTGACGTCTTCTGACGATGATTGTGCTAAAAAAAATTCAGGACAAAGCAATACACACACTGACACACACCTGAAGGCTGAAGCTAAGCCGATCGATGCACGGAGAGATAGCGATCGAATAACCAGTAGTTGCTCCCGTAACCAAAACTGGTGACAACCCAACGCACGCTCGGCACCAGCATAGACATGACTCCCCATGGCTAAGCTAGCTCTCTCCTTTTCTCACTTTCCTTTTGTGTTGTTCCCTTGTTGTTTTCTCTTGTCTGTTTTTTTTCTTTTCATATGCGCGTGTGTACCATCTTTTTTAATAACTATGATTTGTATGTTTTTTTTTGTTTTTTAGACGTCTTCAGAAATTACAAGATTGTGTCATGGAAGAAAAAAAATAGTTCGAAGACCTCAAAGATTTGCTTTTTTTAAAAAATCTATAATCCCTGGGACAGCTCGTGTATCTCTATCACGTACTATTTGCCACTATAAATATATATGATATTGATTGTAAAAAAACTAATAACTAATACTTCAACCTTGTAAAAAAAAGTAATTAAAACCGCGAACTCTTTTTTCGTGGAAAAACAAAGCTCTTCGTTCTTTTTTGGTACATGGTTCCGTATAGTAACTTTTAATAATGAGATGTGGAATAGGAGTGGAGATTTTTGGATTTTTGGGGATCCCTTTGTTGTTAAAAAATTCAAAATTCATACTTACAAGTTTCAAAAAAATGTAACTAAATACAGACATAGCCACTGATTTATCCCATAAACGTGCAAAATATCAATTTTAAATATTTTGTAGCGATACACAAAGAAGACATGAGGATCTAAGTATTTGAAATCTCTAAATTTTATCAGATCTCGTCTTTGTAGCACACAATATAAAGAATTCCGCATTGCGATTTTGCATGGGTGCCGGTTACATCATTAGTTGGCTATGTCTAGACTTTTTCAGATTCTCTTAAAACTTGTAAACATTATTTTGAAAATAAAAACGAACGGACAACTGAACATAGGGAGCCAAAGACACATTTTTCAGATTCTTCGATGTCGAGCACGTAGTACGAACTTTATTCTATTCGGTGTGCGCAAACCACCGGTAGTACTTAACAGATTTGACAATGACAGGGAACCTCGTGCCGCAGGACACCAGTGCGAAACTAACCTGACAGCTGCCGGGTCATGCATCTTGTGATGACGATATCTGCATGCAGGAAGAAAAGATCGATGGTCCCCAGCTCCAACAGGGAGAGAAACGTGAGCTCCGGCTTCCCACTTCCAACTCCTGACGTGGCTTTATCAACCTTTCGTTGCCATGGGAAAGTTAACACCATTAACCCACGGTCAATCTTTCGGTGCTTTAGAGCATCTTCACCGGCGCCTCCAAATAGGCATCGGAAGGGACGCCGGCACTGCATCCTCTATTTGGGGAGTTGTTTCCACATCGACGTTCCAAATCGGTGGATCCGATATGAGTTTTTTTTACACAAACTAAATATTTATACTTGTAGTTTTATTTTAATGTCATTCAGGATCGAGTAATGAATAATATTTTCGGACAAATCCGAGTAAAACATTATTCACTCCTCGACCCCGGATGACATGTGAAACCTGATTATCTCTAGCCTACTACCTACTGGCCACCCGGCTCAGTGGAGGTGGACGATCGCCCGCAGCTCTCTCCGATGCTCCCTCCCCTGCTTTCTCCGCTGCTCCTCCATCATCGATCCCCCCGCTGCTCTCTCCGCCACGAACGTCAAGTAGGTGGATCTATCCGCGACCACCGCCTCCTGACGCAGCTAGCGTCTGAAAGAACATCTCTCTTATTATGTTTTGTGTGTTTGATGTCAATATATGTGATACACTAATGGTTGTTTAAGTGATACAGGAATTACATAGATACATTTGTATGTGTGTTGGATGTGGTCAGTTTTGTCAAAAAGGCAGTTGCAAAAATGTTCATCAGGCCGGATAATCCGGGCCGGATATTTCCAAAATATCCGGCCCCCAGAATTTCGGCTAAGGACTTGAGGAAAATGCAGCTCAGTATAGGGGCCGGACTTTTGCCCGGATATTGTCCCGGTTTTGTACCTGAAGGCCGGATTATCCGGGGGGGGCCGGATTATCCGGGCCGGATATTTCAAGAATATCCGGCCCCCTCGAAAATGGCTAAGGACCTGAAGATTTGCTTCTCCGACTAGGGGCGGGACATTTGCCCGGACATTGTCATGGTTTTGTACCTGGAGGCCGGATTATCCGGGGGCGGATTATCCGGCCCTTACTTAGGGCGGATTATCCGGCCCCCGAAATGCAGCAACGGCTGGATTTTGGGGAGGGGTATTTATACCCCTCTTCTTCTTCCTTACCCCTTTGCTCAATCATTGCACAAGAAATCTGCCAAGCTTCACCTCCATTAGAGCCACCTCAAGAAACACAAGATTTGCAAGATCTCCTTCCTCCCCCAACCAAATCTCTTGATCTTTGGAGATTCGAAGGAGAAGCCACCGATCTACATCCTCACCGAAGCGTTTTTCATTTCCCCTCATTTGTTTGAGGGATCTCATGCTAGTGTTCCTATTTGGTTCCCTAGTTGATTTTTTGTTGATGTGTTGTTGTTGATTGTTGTATTGTTACAGATTTGGGAGCCTCCAATTCAGTTGTGGATGTGTGCCCCAAGAACCTTGTAAAGGCCCGGTTTCCGCCTCGAGGAAATCCCTTAGTGGAAGTTGAAAGTATAGAGATGGTAAACCTAGAGGGGGGGTGAATAGGTTTCTACAAATTTTAATTCTTTCTTTGCAATATTAGGCTTTGCGGAATATAAAGATGAGCCTAATGCAAACTAGGTGAAGCAACCTATATGAGGATACAACTAACTCAAGCACGAAGGCTCTCACAGGCGGTTAAATCACAAGTAAGGAGTTCGGTTAGAGATAACCGAGTAGCACGCAGAGACGAGGATGTATTCCCGTGTTCCCTTGCTTTGCAACAAGGTACGTCACGTTTGGAGGAGTGGAGGTCCCACGAAGGATTCCCCGCGCCACGAAGGCTCACCCTATTCTCCGGAGCC
>NC_061511.1:174430248-174445156 GCF_022539505.1 Lolium rigidum | reverse complement strand
TACTTGTTATGTTGATTATCAAAGTTATGCTTATGTGTTGTTTATGATCTTGCATGCTCTCCGTTATTAGTAGATGCTGCGGCCAAGTAGATGCTTTTAACTCCAAGAGGGAGTACTTATGCTCGATAGTGGGTTCATGCCGCATTGACACACAGGACGAGTGACGAAAGTTCTAAGGTTGTGTTGTGCTTGTTGCCACTAGGGATAAAACATTGATGCTATGTCTAAGGATGTAGTTGTTGATTACATTACGCACCATACTTAATGCAATTGTCTGTTGTTTGCAACTTAATGCTTTGGAGGGGTTCGGATGATAACTTTGAAGGTGGACTTTTTAGGCATAGATGCGGTTGGATGGCGGTCTATGTACTTTGTCGTAATGCCCAATTAAATCTCACTATACTCATCATGATATGTATGTGCATTGTCATGCTCTCTTTATTTGTCAATTGCCCAAGCTGTAATTTGTTCACCCAACATGCTTGTTCGTCTTATGGGAGAGACACCTCTAGTGAGCTGTGGACCCCGGTCCAATTCTCTTTCTTGAAATACAATCTCTTGCAATACTTGTTTCTCTTGTTTTCTCTGCAAACAATCATCTTCCACACAATACGGTTAATCCTTTGTTACGGCAAGCCGGTGAGATTGACAACCTCACTTGTTTCGTTGGGGCAAAGTAGCTTGGTTGTGTTGTGCGGGTTCCACGTTGGCGCCGGAATCTGCGGTGTTGCGCCGCACTACATCTCGCCGCCATCAACCTTCAACGTGCTTCTTGGCTCCTCCTGGTTCGATAAACCTTGGTTTCTTTACGAGGGAAAACTTGCTGCTGTGCTCATCATACCTTCCTCTTGGGGTTGCCCAACGAACGTGTGAAATACACGCCATCAAGCATATTTTAGGCGCCGTTGCCGGGCGAGAAGCTACACCACAAAGATTTCTAACTCCCGTCAACTACGCGCCGCCTATTTACGCGCCGTTGCGGAGATCAAGACACGCTGCAAGGGAGTCTCCACTTCTCAATCTCTTTACTTTGTTTTTGTCTTGCTTTATTTTATTTACTACTTTGTTTGCTGCACTTATATCAAAATACAAAAAAATTAGTTGCTAGTTTTACTTTATTTGCTATCTTGTTTGCTATATCGAAAACACAAAAAAATTAGTTTACTTGCATTTACTTTATCTAGTTCATTTTATTTACTATCGCTAAAATGAGTAATCCTGAAGTTGAAGTTCGTTCATTTAAGCAACAAGGGGAGAATGTTTAAAAGATGCTTGGTATAGAATTAGTGATGCCCATAATAGGTGCACTAAGAAACACTCCACCACTATCCTACTCGGGAATTTTTATGTTGGTATCTCTAGGCTGGAATAGATATGTTCTTGATTGTCTCGCGGGAGGTAACTTCCTAGGTGCTCCCGCTTTAGAAACTAGTTGCATTATTGAGAGTTTATTTGGAACACCACCTGTTAATGAAACTAAAAGTGAAACCTCCCTTGAGGATGTTATGAAAAAATTGGAAACCATAGAGAAAAATTGTAGCATTGAAACTAAAATGGAAATATTCTTGGATAATACTTGATAAACTTGATAAAATCCTAGGAGAAATTAATGAAAGAATTGCTACTCTAGAAACTTGTGCTATCCATGATAATCAAACCCATAGAATTGGTAAACTTGAAGAAGCTATGAGAAAATTGGGTTCAACTTTTTCTTCTCTTAAATTTAATGAGAAAGCTTATGTGGGTAAGGAGCAAAAATTCATGTATGTCTCTAAGGTGCCTAAACCAAAGAATTACTATAGGCCTAAAATTGATAAAACTCCCAACACCGCTGGTAATGATGTTGATGCTTCATCTCTCGATGTTACTTGATACACACTTTACGCGCCTAGCTGAAGGCGTTAAAAAGCGCTTATGGGAGACAACCCATGTTTTTACCTACAGTACTTTGTTTTTATTTTGTGTCTTGGAAGTTGTTTACTACTGTAGCAACCTCTCCTTATCTTAGTTTTGAGTTTTGTTGTGCCAAGTTAAGCCGTTGATAGAAAAGTAAGTACTAGATTTGGATTACTGCGCAGTTCCAGATTTCTTTGCTGTCACGAATCTGAGCCCACTGCCCTGCAGGAAGCTCAGAAAATTATGCCAATTTACGTGCATGATCCTCAGATATGTACGCAACTTTCATTCAATTTGAGCATTTTCATTTGAGCAAGTCTGGTGCCATTTTAAAATTCGTCAATACGAACTGTTCTGTTTTGACAGATTCTGCCTTTTATTTCGCATTGCCTCTTTCGCTATGTTGGATGAATTTCTTTGATCCACTAATGTCCAGTAGCATTATGCAATGTCCAGAAGTGTTAAGAATGAGTGTGTCACCTCTGAATATGTCAATTTATATTGTGCACTAACCCTCTAATGAGTTGTTTCGAGTTTGGTGTGGAGGAAGTTTTCAAGGATCAAGAGAGGAGTATGATGCAACATGATCAAGGAGAGTGAAAGCTCTAAGCTTGGGGATGCACCCGGTGGTTCACCCCTGCATATATCAAGAAGACTCAAGCGTCTAAGCTTGGGGATGCCCAAGGCATCCCCTTCTTCATCAACAAATTATCGGGTTCCTCCCACTGAAACTACATTTTTATTCGGCCACATCTTATGTGCTTTTTCTTGGAGCGTCGGTTTGTTTTTGTTTTTGTTTTGTTTGAATAAAATGGATCCTAGCATTCACTTTATGGGAGAGATACACACTCCGCTGTAGCATATGGACAAATATGTCCTTGGTTTCTACTCATAGTATTCATGGCGAAGTTTCTCCTTCGTTAAATTGTTATATGGTTGGAATTGGAAAATGATACATGTAGTAATTGCTATAAATGTTTTGGGTAATGTGATACTTGGCAATTGTTGTGCTCATGTTTAAGCTCTTGCATCATATGCTTTGCACCCATTAATGAAGAAATACATAGAGCATGCTAAAATTTGGTTTGCATATTTGGTTTCTCTAAGGTCTAGATAATTTCTAGTTTTGAGTTTGAACAACAAGGAAGACGGTATAGAGTATTATAATGCTTTCAATATGTCTTTTATGTGAGTTTTGCTGTACTAGTTCATCCTTGTGTTTGCCTCAAACAACCTTGCTAGCCTAAACCTTGTATCGAGAGGGAATACTTCTCATGCATCCAAAATACTTGAGCCAACCACTATGCCATTTGTGTCCACCATACCTACCTACTACATGGTATTTTCCAGCCATTCCAAAGTAAATTGCTTGAGTGCTACCTTTAAAATTCCATCATTCACCTTTGCAATATATAGCTCATGGGACAAATAGCTTAAAAACTATTGTGGTATTGAATATGTAATTATGCACTTTATCTCTTATTAAGTTGCTTGTTGTGCGATAACCATGTTTGCTTGGGAACGCCATCAACTCATTGTTGAATTTCATGTGAGTTGCTATGCATGTTCGTCTTGTACGAAGTAAGGGCGATCTACATTGAGTTGAATGGTTTGAGCATGCATATTGTGAGAGAAGAACATTGGGCCGCTAACTAAAGCCATGTTCCATGGTGGAAGTTTCGAGTTTTGGACAAACATCCTCAAATCTCTAATGAGAAAAGAATTAATTGTTGTTGAATGCTTAAAGCATTAAAAGAGGAGTCCATTATCATGTTGTCTATGTTGTCCGGTATGGATGTCTAAGTTGAGAATAATCAAAAGCGAGAAATCCAAATGCGAGCTTTCTCCTTAGACCTTTGTACGGGCGGCATAGAGGTACCCTTTGTGATACTTGGTTAAAGCATATGTATTGCGGTGATAATCCAGGTAGTCCAAGCTAATTAGGACAAGGTGCGAGCACTATTAGTACACTATGCATGAGGCTTGCAACTTATAAGATATAATTTACATGATGCATATGCTTTATTACTACCGTTGACAAAATTGTTTCATGTTTTCAAAATCAAAGCTCTAGCACAAATATAGCAATCGATGCTTTTCCTCTATGAGGACCATTCTCTTTACTTTTATGTTGAGTCAGTTCACCTATTTCTCTCCACCTCAAGAAGCAAACACTTGTGTGACCTGTGCATTGATTCTTACATACTTGCTTATTGCACTTATTATATTACTCTATGTTGACAATATCCATGAGATATACATGTTACAAGTTGAAAGCAACCGCTGAAACTTAATCTTCTTTTGTGTTGCTTCAATACCTTTACTTTGAATTATTGCTTTATGAGTTAACTCTTATGCAAGACTTATTGATGCTTGTCTTGAAATGCTATTCATGAAAAGTCTTTGCTTTATGATTCACTTGTTTACTCATGTCATCACCATTGTTTTGATCGCTGCACTCACTACATATGCTTTACAAATAGTATGATCAAGTTTATGATGGCATGTCACTCCAGAAATTATCTTTGTTATCGTTTTACCTGCTCGGGACGAGCGAGAACTAAGCTTGGGGATGCTGATACGTCTCCAACGTATCGATAATTTCTTGTGTTCCATGCCACATTATTGATGTTATCTACATGTTTTATGCACACTTTATGTCATATTCGTGCATTTTACGGAACTAACCTATTAACAAGATGCCGAAGTGCCGATTCTTTGTTTTACTGCTGTTTTTGGTTTCAGAAATCCTAGTAAAGAAATATTCTCGGAATTGGACGAAATAAAAGCCCGGAGGCCTATTTTCTCACGAAGCTTCCGGAAGTCCGAAGGAGAGACGAAGAGGGGCCACGGGGGCGCCAAACCCTAGGGCGGCGCGGCCCCCCTTGGCCGCGCCGGCACGTGGTGTGGGCCCCCTGTGCCGCCTCTTGACTTGCCCTTCCGCCTACAAATAGCCTCCGTGACGAAACCCCCGGTGCCGAGAGCCACGATACGGAAAACATTGCTGAGACGCCGTCGCCGCCGATCCCATCTCGGGGGATCACGGAGATCGCCTCCGGCACCCTGCCGGAGAGGGAATCATCTCCCGGAGGACTCTACACCGCCATGGTCGCCTCCGGAGTGATGAGTGAGTAGTCTACCCCTGGACTATGGGTCCATAGCGGTAGCTAGATGGTTGTCTTCTCCCCATTGTGCTATCATTGTCGGATCTTGTGAGCTGCCTATCATGATCAAGATCATCTATATGTAATTCTATATGTTGCGTTTGTTGGGATCCGATGAATAGAGAATACTTGTTATGTTGATTATCAAAGTTATGCTTATGTGTTGTTTATGATCTTGCATGCTCTCCGTTATTAGTAGATGCTGCGGCCAAGTAGATGCTTTTAACTCCAAGAGGGAGTACTTATGCTCGATAGTGGGTTCATGCACATTGACACACGGGACGGTGACGAGAAAGTTCTAAGGTTGTGTTGTCTTGTTGCCACTAGGGATAAAACATTGATGCTATGTCTAAGGATGTAGTTGTTGATTACATTACGCACCATACTTAATGCAATTGTACTGTTGTTTGCAACTTAATGCTGGAGGGGTTCGGATGATAACTCTGAAGGTGGACTTTTTAGGCATAGATGCGGTTGGATGGCGGTCTATGTACTTTGTCGTAATGCCCAATTAAATCTCACTATACTCATCATGATATGTATGTGCATTGTCATGCTCTCTTTATTTGTCAATTGCCCAAGCTGTAATTTGTTCACCCAACATGCTTGTTCGTCTTATGGGAGAGACACCTCTAGTGAGCTGTGGACCCCGGTCCAATTCTCTTTCTTGAAATACAATCTCTTGCAATACTTGTTTCTCTTGTTTTCTCTGCAAACAATCATCTTCCACACAATACGGTTAATCCTTTGTTACGGCAAGCCGGTGAGATTGACAACCTCACTTTGTTTCGTTGGGGCAAAGTAGCTTGGTTGTGTTGTGCGGGTTCCACGTTGGCGCCGGAATCTCCGGTGTTGCGCCGCACTACATCTCGCCGCCATCAACCTTCAACGTGCTTCTTGGCTCCTCCTGGTTCGATAAACCTTGGTTTCTTTCTGAGGGAAAACTTGCTGCTGTGCTCATCATACCTTCCTCTTGGGGTTGCCCAACGAACGTGTGAAATACACGCCATCAGTAAGCTTCAATGATGAGTAATGGTTTGGGCCCAAGATATATCTTCGCGGTGCCATGCCATAACACTCATATATGGTGGCCTATGCCACCACACTCTTCTTTGTGAAGAGTTGGAGTTATTTGGATCTTAATGATTTTATTTGACATCTCCTTGTTCTTATGGGAAATCACTCTAGTTTGGCCTTATTTGCTTGTACCTTGCAACTTGAGTGATCATGTACCATCAACGGTTTGAGATTTCTAAACCCAAGCCTACGCTCATCTATAACACATTTCCATCTTGCTCATATGTCATGTTTTGGTAAAAACTTGGAGTTTGAGGAATTTCGGTCGGATGATCTAGTGTGCCCCATCTTATTGGTCAATATGCATCTTATATGTGACGTGATACTTCATTGCACCACATATGGGCTTATGCAAATAACCAACAAAAGATAGGCAGGATTTCCGGTGTTCTGGAATTTTCCAGAAAACCGGATAATCCGGCCTTTGGGCACCCCGGAAAATCCGGCCCGGCCGGATTATCCGCCCCAACTTTGGCCGGATTATCCGGCCTGGGCAGGTCATGAAGGTCTTGAGGAGGAGGCCGCGGGGGTGAACGGTTCACAACCAGACCCCCACGCGCCTCTCTCCTCTCTCTTCCCTCAAGGCCGCCGGAGCTCCTCCTCCTCGCCGGAGCCGTCCCGTCCGCTCCCTCTCGGAGTTTTTGGGTGGATCGGGTGCCCCTCCTCCCTAGCTCTCATCTCCTCCAAGCGGCTCCTCCAATGGAAGAGGGTATGGCTCACAATCCCTAACCCTAGGTGTTGTGATTTGTATGTGCTATTTTCTTGGTGGAGATGGTGTTTAGTTGTTCCAAATCATGTGTAGTATACTCCTTTCGCATGCTAGGAGGCCGATCTGGGTTTTAGAAAAGTTTTGCTTGAGATTTCTGCAGATTCGCAGGGCCGGATTATCCGGCCCCCGCGCCAGCCGGATTATCCGACCAGGCCGGATTATCCGCCCCTCGGGGACCCCGGATTATCCGGCCTTTAACTATGTTGCTGCTACAGTTTTGCTTCAATCTTTCATGTCTAAACTGTTATCGACTCACAGTATGTTTCTAGAGTACATTACTGTATCAATGCATGACTTATGAGCATTATCTTCTCTTTGCTATCCGTCTTTGCTCCTCACAGGTAGTGGTACTCGGAGGCGCTCAAGGCATAACCGGTCAAGTGATGAATTTGCTCAAGATGTTCCTCGCAAGTCCGCCACTCTCAGGCGAAATGGCAAGTCATCTAGGGAGAACTACAAGGCAATGGATAGTGTCTCTTATGCAGCTATCCGTCAGAATAACTGGTATGAAGACATTGAGAGGGATGATGTGCTTGAGGACAAGCGCTTCTGGTGCATGGAGCAGGAGTTCATTTTCAAGGATATATATGAACCCATGAAGAAAGTGAGACCCATGCAAGCAATCAATGTGGATCTTCTGGTTGTCAATAATCACTTTGAGGATGCCATCTGGGTCACTGATAGGATGGGTTTGCAGGAGTTGATGAAGATTCAGTGTGACTACAGTCCCGAGTTGATCAAGCAGTTCTTTGCTACCCTTGCCTTCAAGAAGGATGCTGAACGCACTTTGGAATGGATGACTGGCTCCACCCACTGTCAGGCTACCTTGCGCCGCTTTGCTTCGATTCTTGGTGTTTCCATGGGAGGCAGTCACCGCCTTCATGGCCCCCAAAAGACTGACAAGATGGTGCTCTTTGATCTCTATGACTCATCTGGAGCTGTTGGTTCTACCAAGGGGCTTCTTCCTATCTACAGCCAGCTGCTCCGTTTCTTTCGAGCCACCATTGCTCCAAGTGGTGGAAACAATGATGCAATCCGTGGAGCTCTTGTGGATCTTATGCACCTCGGCTTTCAGTGTGCTCGTGATGGTAATGAGGAATTAGACTTCACCCTTGACATTATGAACTTTATCTTCAATGAGATTCATGATGCCATGGTCTCCCAGACCACCATGCCCTACGCTCCATATATCCAGCTTCTCATCAACAACACTGCTAGTCTTACTGAAGACTTGGGTAGATTCCCAAAGGAGAGCCACACTGTCAAGAAGGCTTACAAGAAGAAGCCAGTTCCCCATGCTGCACCTGCTTTTGACTCCTTTATGGGAGATGCTCGCTCTAGTGGCTTTGCCCCTGCTCGCCATGTTGATATTCCTGTGATGAAGAAGCATGTGAAGAAGCTTAGTTGGTTCCAACGCAACATTCTGTGCATGAACATTGAGATCCACAAGGAAATCTTTGAGGCCAGCCGTCAGCGTTCTGAGATTCAGCATACTCAGGCGGTCATTCTTCACAAGCTCAGTGGTGAGCAAGGACCTCCGCCTCAGCCTCCAGTTCATCCAGGTTACAGTGGGTGGCACTCTTCTCAGGTTCCTTGGAATGATCTTGAGCAGTGCATTCAGAGGGTCGTCTTCACTCGCGACTCTCCTCCTGCCGCTGACACTGAAGATGAGTACCAGTCCGAAGAGGATTCCGAGTGATCTCCATGGGGCGAGTAGCATCGCACTTTTCCCCTTTTTGGCGTCTCGATGCCAAAGGGGGAGAAGTGTTCTATTAGGTCTTCTCTCGGGGATTTGCATGGTTACGGCACAAGCATATGCGTTTATCATTCCTTTATTGCTTATGTCCTTCTTTATGTCGTTTATTTGAACTATTTGGCTTGTTGGTTTGTTTGTTCAAAACTATGTGTTATGTGTGGATGTGAGACATTATGTTAAGGATTTCGGATTTCTATATGTTGAGATCAAGGTTTATTATATGGTGTGTGATGTTATATATCCGGAATTATATATCTCCATATGGGTATGATTTCTATCACCTTGTCTCAACTTCATATATGTCTATGTCTCTTGGTTGAGCTCATGTTGGATACCTCTTGTGTTGAGGCACCTCACACCTATATGTTGTGTATTTGTATTCAAATGCAAATTACTTGTATGCACACATGTAGGGGGAGTGCCTCTATGTTTTGCCAACATGCTTGCTCTCTATAGTGATTTTCTTGCAAATCTGTATATTGTCATCAAACACCAAAAAGGGGGAGATTGAAAGAACATCTCTCACAATATGTTTTGTGTGTTTGATGTCAATGTATGTGATACACTAATGTTTGATGAATTGGTGCGTGGATTATATAGATACATGTATATGAGTGACTTGTGTGGAAAAACGAGTCAAAAGGAAGCTGAAAAAGTATCACCAGGCCGGATAATCCGGGCCGGATATTTGCAAAATATCCGGCCCCCAAAATTTGGCAAAGGACCAGAGGCGACACGGCTTAGTATTTCCCTGGCATGGGGCCGGACTTTTGGACGGACATTTGGCCGGTTTTTCTCCAGGGCCGGATTTTTTTGGGGGGCCGGATTATCCGGCCCCAACTCAGGCCGGATTATCCGGCCCTCGAAAGTCACCAACGGCTGGATTTTGAGAGGGGGTATTTATACCCCCCTTCTTCTACCTTCCTCCTTGCTCAATCATTGCACAAATTCTGCCAAGCCTCACCACCATTAGAGCCACCTCAAGAACACAAGATTTGCAAGATCTCCTCCCTCACCCAACCAAAGCTCTTGATCTTTGGAGATTCGAAGGAGAAGACACCGATCTACATCCTCACCGAAGCGATTTACATTTCACCCTCATTTGCTTGAGGGCCCTCTTGCTAGAGTTCCTCTTTGGATCCCTAGTTGTTTGTTGTTGATGTATTGTTGTTGATTGTTGTGTTGTTACAGATTTGGGAGCCTCCAATTTGGTTGTGGATGTGTGCCCCAAGAACCTTGTAAAGGCCCGGTTTCCGCCTCGAGGAAATCCCTTAGTGGAAGTGGGCTAGGCCTTCGTGGCGTTGCTCACAGGAGATCTGAGTGAAGTCTTCGTGGCTGTTGGTTTGGCTTTCGTAGCAACCACACTCCTCCAAACGTAGACGTACCTTCTTGCAAAGGAAGGGAACTACGGGAATCATCTCCGTGTCTCCGCGTGCTCCACTCTCGGTTACCTCTATCCTATTCTATCTCCTTTATATTGTGTAGCTATATCTTGCTTAGTTGTTAACCTTGTCATATAGGTAAATTCACTTAGTTGCATATCTAGAGAATTTACCTTTGTGTCAAGCCTAAATTGAAAAAGAACTAAAAATAGCACCTATTCACCCCCCTCTAGATGCGGCATACAATCCTTTCACCCCCCCCCCAATCTAGACGGCACCCATATCCTTTCAATGTGGCATCGCGGCGTGGCAGAAACCCTTACATATGTAGTCCCGCTTAGCACATTCCAAAGCTCAACCTCACACATAAATAAAATTCCATTTTTAGCTCTAGCGTTAGTGATATCTTAATTGTGTTTACTTCTTCAGTTTTGCTCTTTGTGTAACTTTTAAGACGTTGCTTAATCATGCATAAAAAATTAAGAACTTGCGCTTGTGATGTCATTTAATTTGCTACACAGCTACAATGAAGATAACACAACTTTCTTGTCAAAATGTTGGCAAATAGCAATCACTGTAGGTTGAGATGTATGTGATTTAGTAGCTAGTAACTGAAAAGCTTCTTGTAAAACTAAACTGGGAGCTTCTTGTAAAATGTAACTGAGAGTATATTCATAAGAAACACTGACATCTATATTGTGAACTGAAAGGCAGTTCATACGTCAAGAACTCTAGTTCTCCCATTGGTTTTTTTGAAATAAGCATACAAATGTTGCATCGAACAGAGTTCTATGGTGCTTGTGGGTCGACGGGTGATGTTGATAAACTAGGGTGCATGCGTGCATTGCCTCTCCAAATGGAGACATGGAGTTGGTGCCAACAGGTTGAACTCTTGCCTATGTTTTACTTAATTCTTTTAACATGTTTGTGATCAGTTCATCCGCATGAACTTCTGATTTGATCTGATTTCTATATCATGTTTCTGTTGTTTCAACCAATGCATTTATATTTTAGTACCAGGTATGTTTGTGTGCAAATTTGCTTGAAGATCTAGGCTCGCTCGGTATAAATTTATTTGTGATGTGTTTGTCCTGTTAAGTCCATATCTTCATCATGTTTCTGATATGTTTTGTAACATTTATCTCCTTGAATCCTCCGATATCCTCTTATTTAGCAGTAATTTTCGCAAACTCTTCACCTCGTATAGTCATTATATCCCGATAAAAGGGCAAGGTCTCTCCTTACTATTTATTTGGTCTAACTACCAAGTGAGAAAGATATGTCGACTATAGGGAATATTAGGAATTATTTTAGTAGACATATATTTAATGACACTAATTATGCTTTTTGGAATTATTTTAGTAGACATATATTCACCTCAAGGCCATCGATGAATATGTGTGGAGAGTTATACTAACTAGTTGAATGCCCGTGCGTTGCTACGGTTTCTTTACTTTTTTTTCACCGCATTTGTGAATATGATGTACTTGAAATTTCTTCATGTCTAGAAAAATAGCTAAGTACTTAAATGATTAAGATTTCACTTTTTCTTGAATGTTGTAATTAGCTTTATTTGCATGGTACTTGAGAGACAGAACATTTTTTGTCATTTGCACGAAGACTTCATGTAGAAGAACATCGTATGAGACTACGAGATCAGTCTCCCTCTCCTTCATGTCATCAGATGACGTGAAAAACACACCAAAGTGCCGATCCAACGGTTGGAAGTGCATATAACCATCTATCTAAATATAATATTCGACTCTAGATCTCTCAACAATAATTGAACACTAAAATATCACGAGAATCAACATGTATTATCCATGAATATAATCTCAAATGAGTGCAAACGTACTTATGTAGCTCCACATGATTATTCAGTCATTCCAAAATGCGCAATAATAGTAGGTCGTTAGTATGTTATGAACCAAGGGCACCAATCAAGTCCAAGGACCCACTATCTTCTTCAATTCTTTTGCAATCTCACTAAATAATATATCAGTACATATAAGTGTAAATTCTGAAGTCCCTGGAGCATCAAACTTTAGGGTCCCTTAAAATAGGTTACATTTGAATGTTCTTAATAAGCAGAGAAAAAATTCATAGTCAAGAAATAAGGTAATTTGGAGTTCAAGAGGCACATCATCAAGCTCAAATCTGGGGGAAAACATCAGCTGGTTTAACTCCTAGCTTTTCATATTTCTAATTAACGGATTCCACTATAGTAAGGGAAAATTGGTTCTATACCATTAAACGATCATATCTTTAGAAAAATACCACCGAAAGTTTTGGACTTAGAAAAGTACCACCCAAAGGCTGTTCCGTTGCTGCTTTCTACCATCACCGTCAACTCACCGTTTCCTTGCTCAAAATAACGTTTGAAGATATATAACATCACCATTTCAGCAGCCGTTGATCTCCAATTTCAGCACCATAATGCATGTATTCCATCCTAATTTCCAGCAACATTTCAACACCAAAATTTAGCAGCACTGCAGTCTGATATAACAAGACATATGAACACAACTTTCAGCACCACATTAGGATATATAAGAGCTTCTCCACCGGGAGCCCAATAGCGCCCCCAATAGAAATTTGGGGCTGCCGGCAAAATTAGGCTCACACCCGCGCTTTCAATAAAGTGACGACATTGTTTTGAGCCGAATAAAAACGCCGGTAACCCCATGTCAGCCTCTTCACGCGGGGTGCCGAACGGGCGCGCTGGCGCATCGCGCCACGTCGAACTTCATCCGCGGACCTGGTGGTACGGCCGCGACATCGACGGGACACTCGCTACGTACGACCACGGCGTCGACACGGGCTGCATCAGGCGCTTCTCGATCTGGTTCGTCCGGGTCCGGCGGCCAGTAGCGCTCCGTGTTGTACGCGAGGCCATCCGGTTGCATCATCATCCGCGACAGCCCGCGAGGCAGCTCCTCCGCATCGACGAGAAGGACGGTGCCGGGCTCGCTTCCACGCGGGCACCTCGACCTTCGCCGCCCCAAGGAGGAAGCCGTGCACCCACCGGCGACGACGGCGAATGGAGCTCGAGGCGCAAGCAGCCTACCGCGGCCCCGACGACCTGAAGAACGCGCCGGGCGAACGCCCCGGACGGCCCGGAGGACTCCCGTAACTTCGTCGACCTCGCCGCCGCTCCTTCTCCACCACCGGGAGTTCTCCGACAACGACAGCGACGGCCTTCAACCGCTAAATAGACTGCTGTTGGTGCCTGTGGAGATGTTCTAACAGCACCAAATTAGCAGCCCCGCGGCTAGATATATAACACATATTGGACACAAAATTCAGCAAAAGTAACAGCTAATTGTTCGCAATTTGACCACGGCATGACGGTTCCATCCTCAATGATCTACTCAGCAAAACTAACAGCAGAAGACCGCATTTCATAGAAAAGTACTATCTAATCATCTACCGTTGATTCATCCAGGTGAGGAGCGTTCGGAGGAGCCGGCGCCGGGGAGGTACGCCGCGGCGGATGCACGTCGCCTGGTGGTCTCCTGGGCAGGGTGAGTTATGTGCGTGTGGACTGCGTGTGTCGTGTGCTGGGATGTATTTAGTCTTTTTTTCCTGTATGTAACTTAACCGGTTTGTTTCAGTTGACGTGCAGCTGACCGTGGTGGTAGAAAGTAGTAACGGTGCTAGGTTTAGATGGTAGTTTTCTAAGTCCAAAGTGGTATTTTTCTAAATATCTGATCTTTTAATGGTATGAACCTAATTTTCCCATATAGTAACATACAAGTGGTCTCAGAACTTGCTGACAAACCTGAATACATAAGGTAGCACATACACACACTTACGAGCATGATTCTGGACTCTGATAGCTTTCCTCTAATGACAGTCCCAAAAAGGCCTCCATTTTTCCCTTGAGTCTTGGTCAACAATGCTATTTGACACAAGATAAATTTTTAGTTAGGAAGCAAGTACTAAACTACATACATTGTTTGAGATGTACAACTGAACCTTCTCGAGTGTGTTTCAGTATGTATGATAGTTCAAGATAATGGTAAATTTTGCTGCCAATTATTTCATGGTAACTGGAATGAACCTAATTGTCACACCCGCTAAGCATTGCATTGGCACATCAATGTGATGTATAATAAACTTGTGACGCCTGAATACTGCCAACGGGATGTATGGTCAAAGATATCTTATAAATGACAATCTCTGAATATTTGGATTTAGGCCCCTCAAAGACTACAAACACAATCAACACCTATCATTGCAGAAAAGCAATAGTAATGCAGGTCAAACACACCTCATGAAGAACTGATCAGACTGTATGGCAGGCCACTAATATTGTGATACATACCTGTAGCCTTTCTTGGTGAGCATGGTTGTATTGTTAATTCAGTAATAGTTGGGATAGATGATAATTGATACAAATGCAGCCATGCATCTTATCTTGGTGCTGCAAATTTGTGGTGATCTAACAACACATGACCTCACCTCAGCAATAAGATGACTACTGGCTTCAGAAGTTATGTTGTAGTCACATGACACTTGAGAACAAAAAAAATACATAACAAAAATCTGAAGATGTAAAAGCTGACACAGGATATAGACAAAATGCACAAGACAAATGTACCTATCCTAATGGAGATCATCGCATGGTAAGTATATATAAAAATGTGAAGCTGTATTTACCTTCAATCCATATCACTTTGTCCATCTAAAACGCAAGAGGTCATTATTCAAGGTGGGCTTTGTTGTATTCTTACCAAGCTTTGTTCCCCACTTCCCAGGAGAAAAAATAGGTAGCTGTTGCACAATGCTTCCGTGATTTATCCACTGAAGAAAAAAATGAAATTAAATAAATAATGCATTTGCATATCATAAGGGAGAACTG
>NC_061511.1:174375136-174430148 GCF_022539505.1 Lolium rigidum | reverse complement strand
TTTCCCTTTACTCCAAATCTCTGAAGACCTTTCATCGGGCTTACCTTAAGATATACCATAACTCCAACTTGTGGCTCCCATGTCCTTCGCTTCTGATCGGCATAACTCTTCTGTCGACTTTGGGCTATCTTGAGTCTATCTCTTATAAATATCTATGATTTGTTGCTTTTCCTTGACATAATCAGGATTGAACTCTTTGCTTGCTCCAGCTTCATACCAGCATATGGGTGATCTACACTTCCTTCCATACAGAGCTTCGAATGGTGCCATCTTGATCTTTGCTTTGATAGCTATTATTGTATGAAAACTCTGCTAGTGGCAAGTGCTCCTCCCATGATCCTCCGAAATCTAGGGCACAAGCCCTAAGCATATCCTCTAGGATCTGGTTAGTTCTCTCTGTTTGTCCACCTGTCTGAGGATGATAGGTGGTGCTATAATCTAGCTTGGATCCTAAAGCTTCATGTAGTTGCTTCCAAAATGCTGACGTGAACACGGATCCTCGATCCGACACGATCTTCTTGGGCACTCCATGTTTACTCACGATCTCTTTGATGTAAAGATCGATGAGTTTCTCTCCTTTGTCCTGCTGGTTTCTTGCTAAGAAGTGTGCACTTTTCGTCAGCCGGTCCACGATTACCCATATCATATCCTTCTTTTTATTGGTCATGGGTAGTCCGGTGATGAAATCCATTCCTATCTCCTCCCATTTCCATTCTGGGATTGGTAAAGGTTGTAACTTTCCTGCCGGACTTTGATGTTCAGCTTTCACTCTTTGGCAGGTATGGCATTCCGCCACATATTGTGCGATTTCTCTCTTCATATTATTCCACCAGAATAACTCCTTGAGATCCATGTACATCTTGGTACTTCCCGGATGTATGGAGTATGGTGTTTGATGGGCTTCCCGGAGTATTACTTCCTTGATCTCAGCAATATCCGGAACGCAGATCCTTTTCTGGAACCATAATGATCCCATCTCTCCTCGGTGAAATTCTGATGGTCTTCCCTCATCAATCCTTCTCATCTCCTCCACGATGAATGGATCGTCCAATTGACCCATGATTATCTCATTCCTTAAATTAACACTCAGCTCATCGGCTACTTGTAAAGCCGAAAGTCCTTCATGGGCTTCTTTCTCCCAAAGTTGTATCTGGGCTTGGCTTATTTCCTTCCTCAACTCTGGTGATAACTCTTGTTCCACTCCTCCAGTGCTCTTCCTACTCAAGGCATCTGCTACTACATTAGCCTTTCCTGGAGTATAATTGATGGTTAGATCATAATCCTTGATTAGTTCAAGCCATCTTTTCTGCCTCATATTGAGTTCCTTCTGAGTGAAGAAGTACTTGAGACTCTTATGATCAGTATAGAGCTCACACTTGGCTCCATAGAGAAAATGTCTCCAAGTTTTAAGTGCAAAAACAACTGCTGCTAACTCTAAATCATGAGTTGGATAATTTACTTCATGAGGTCTGAGTTGCCTCGATCCATAAGATATTACTTTCCGATCCTGCATGAGTACACATCCCAATCCATGTTTGGATGCGTCGCAGTACACGGTGTAATCCTTGCCAACTTCCGGAACTGCTAACACCGGTGCTTGTGGTGAGTTTCTCTTTCAGAGTCTGAAAACTCTTCTCACACTCATCAGACCACACAAATGGTGTGTTCTTCCTTAACAGCTTGGTCATTGGTCCTGCTATCTTGGAGAATCCTTCAATGAACCTCCGATAGTATCCTGCCATTCCGAGGAATCCTCGAATTTCTTTGACAGTCTTTGGTGCTTCCCAATCCAGAACTGATGCTACTTTGCTTGGGTTTACTGCTATCCCATCCTTGCTAATGACATGACCAAGAAATTCTACTTGATCTAGCCAAAATTCACACTTACTGAATTTGGCGTAAAGTTGATGTTCCCTTAGTGTTTGCAACACTATCCTTAGATGTTCAGCATGTTCAGCTTTATCCTTGGAATATATCAAGATATCATCGATGAATACGATGACAAACTTGTCCAGACATGGCATAAAGATCTTATTCATGAGATTCATGAATATTGCTGGGGCATTGGTTAGTCCAAAAGGTACTACGAGATATTCATGATGTCCGTACCTCGAGACAAAGGCTGTTTTCGGAACGTCTTCCTTCTTGATCTTTATCTGGTGATAACCGGATCTTAGATCAATCTTGGAAAAGACTCCCGCGCCTCTAACTTGATCAAAAAGATCTTGGATTCTAGGAAGTGGGTACTTGTTCTTGATAGTAACATTATTCAAATTCATGTAGTCTCCGCACATCCGTCGACCTCCATCTCTTTTATCCACAAAGATCACAGGTGATCCCCATGGTGAGATACTCTCCTAGATGAATCCTTTCTGTTCCAAGTCATCCAATTGTTCTTTGAGTTCCTTTAACTCCTTCGGCCCCATCTTGTATGGTGCTTTAGCAATGGGAGCTGTTCCCGGAATTAGGTCGATAGTAAATTCTATCTCCCTATCTGGTGGCATTCCAGGTAATTCCTTAGGAAAAACATCCTGAAATTCATTTACTACAGGTATATCCTCCAACTTTACTTCCTTCATACTATTCAACTTGTAGCTCTACTTCAATCTGTGTATGCTTGTCTCCTTGGTAGATCATTCTACTTCCATCGGGGCTTTTCGGAGACACTCGTCTTATGGGTACAATCTATCGGTGCTCCATTTTCCTCTAACCGAGTTCATACCAAGAATGACATCAATGTCCTTCATCGGTAAAATGAACAGTGTCTGCGTCAAACGCACACTTATTGATCATAATGACTTGTCCAGGTTTAGTGTGGGTTACTAATATCGTCCCCCCCGCAGAAAGTATGGTTATGGGTTTATCTAACTTAGTGCATCTAATCCCATGTTTGATGATGAATTGTTGGGAAATGAACGATGTAGTTGCACCAGTATCAAAAAGTACTTTGCCAGGATGAGTGAGTATCTGAAGCGTACCTATCACTGCTTGATCGGAGTTCACCACCTCCTCCAAGCTGGTGCAGTTAAGCTTGCCGAAGGGTTTCTTGTTCTTCCAATTCCCTCCGGTGTTTCCTCCTCGGCTTCCTCCTCCTCCTGACTGACCTCCTCCAGTATTTCTCTTGGGGCAGTCCTTCAGCATGTGCCCCTCCTGACGACACCCAAAGCATATTATTTTGGGCTTCTTGCAATCCTTTGAGAAATGCCCTGTGAACCCACAACTACGGCAAACAATCTGGCTTGTCGCCGGGAATCCTTGATTCCTCCTGCTGTTGTTGTTGTTGTTGTACCTTGGTTTGAAACTTAAGCCAGTGTTGGGCTTGTTGCTAACAAACCTCTTAGGCTCAAATTTAGCCTTCTTCCTCTTTTCATCTTGCAGTTGCTTGAAATCATCTTCCAGAGTGATGGCTGCATCCACCAACTCCTGGAACTCGGTTGCTCTTAGCATCCTAAGTTGTACCTTAAACTGAGGATTCAATCCTCGCATAAACCTCTTCTTTTTCTTGTCCTCGGTGTTTACCTCCTCCACGGCATACCGAGACAATCCCGAAAACTCCCTGACATAAGTCAGGATAGCCTTATCCTTCTGCTCGAGACTTTCAAATTCTCGACGCTTTAGCTCCACAATACTTTCAGGGACATTGGATTCCCTGAACTTCCTCTTGAACTCATCCCATGTGAATACCTTATCAGCCGGATAAACGGCTACTATATTATCCCACCATGATGCGGCGGGTCCACATAACAAGTGTGTTGCGTACCTGACCTTCTCCAGGTCGTTGCATCCCACAGTGTTGAGCTTACGCTCAGTGTCCATCAACCAATCCTTCGCGTCCATAGGTTCGGGCGCGTATGCAAAGGATATAGGCTTGGTGTTTTGGAAGTCTGACAGAGTGACTCCCTGATTCTCAGGTCTTTCCACCTTGTTCTGTTGCAGCAGATCGTGAAAGAACTTATTCTGCTGCTCCATAGTGATCCTCTGTCTTTCCTCCATCATCTGCATGTACTGGAGGAAATTCTGCTGCGTCATCGGTGGTGGTGGTGGTGGAAACTGGTTTCTGGCTGCTTCATCCGCCTCCTCTCTCTGTTTCGCCTCGCGCTCGAGGCGCTGTTCTTCGCTCTCCTCACCCGGCGCTCCCGACATATCCCCCTAGTTCTGCAACACAAAGTGGTACTCATAATTACTCCATGCGCAAGTTTTCTGAGCTCAACTTTGTGCACAGAACTAGTCACGCAATGGAAATCAAGAAGAAAATCCAAATCATACAAAACATATACCGTATATATACATACTTAAGTGGTCTTATTACAATACTCAGTGACGTTGTGAGTATGCAAACTCACTTATTGAAGTGTATGTACAAATTATACAAATATTACATACTACAATACATGTGGTACAACTGTATTGTAGTGTCGCCTCCCATGGTAGTCTCTAGTCGTGCTTCACTCCCGGTACATTCCAGGCTTCCATCCGGTCGAACGTGTAGTCCTCCTGACAAAACCTGGAACATAAGGTCTCCCCGTCGGCTGGTAGTCAGAATCAGAGGATGATCCCAGGGAGAAATCAGTGTTCATGAACTGATCATTCAGTGCATCATAATCCACCCATCGGGTGTACTCCCCTGTGACTCCGCCATAGGTATTCCCAACATTTGTATCCGAGTCGATCTGTATCGGATACTCTCCATCATCTTCGCCAGTATGAGGATAACTCTGGTTCTGGGTTGTGGCATCTTCATTCATCTCCGGATCATATCTAACTGATTCACTATGGGTTCCAGTATCTGATCCCCAACGCCAACCTGTGGAGTTTTCTATAGGAGTCTCAGAACGCTAATTGTTTCCGGATTCCTCTCCACCCTCATAACCTCCATGGGAACTACTATGAAAGTATCCGGGTGTAATGGGTGTGGTTTGTTGTTCGGGATGGTCAATACTAATGTAATCACCAGCTGAATAAACTGGTGTGTGAACCTCATTCCCCACTGGTTCCTTCCCCTTAGTCTCCTCCTTGGGCGCAGTGAACTCTTCAAGCATTGTATCAATCGCTCCCGACAGATGTCGGTTCAATTGAAAAAACAATGACAGTAAGTTGCGACTATTGTCCATATACTTAGCTGCTTCTGCTGGTTTGCGTTTTGCGTACTTGAAGTGGTTAAGCATAGGATCATCTTCCTCCTCCATATGAGGAATGTGAGTGAATTCGGAACCAATAAGCTCTTTCGTCTTATGTTCCCGAATGTCCGTGATTGCTCTCATGATAGCTATGTGGTAGGCTGTTTGGATAGTTCTTGCCTCACCTGCTGGCATCACTACACTCATTCCTAGGGATTCTGGAAGTCTTAGCGCTACCCTACACTTTGCCAATACTGGACCGTCATAGTACCAGTATTTCATCACTTGGATTTGGGGATCGCACCCAAATTCAAGTAACATGGCACGAAGAATGTTTGCAAGTCCTCCGTCGTATTCACTCAAGTTTGACGTCTTCACTTTCACATTACGTCCCTGGCGTGAACTTGCCATAGCTGGCTGTAGAAAAGAAAGAATATAAGATTAGTAATAATGCATCATAATAGAGATAATAAAGAATTATCGCACTAAAACATATGATTGTTTTATTCTCAAGTGAATATACACCATATTTTTAGAGAATTCCTTACTAATCCTATTTGACTCCTAACGTTTTCGTCCCATTTACTAGGTTCCAACTTAAGGTCAAAGCTTTTGCTCTGATACCAACTGTGGTGACCCTGCATACCACTGCATGTTGTAGTATGCCAGTCGTTGACATAACATTCACGAAGTACCAATCCGCAAATATTACATCCCTCGAGTAGTACAACGGAACATAGCAGGTCCATAACTCATTCACTTATTATTACAAGCAACATGTACATATCATCTCGGAGCTCCTCTTGGGTCCTAAGAGGGATACTCCGGGTTCGAGGCGAACCCAACTTAACTTACAACATAGAAGTCCGACTAGGTTATACATTTTATTCCCACGAGCGGTTAAGTACTAAGAGTTCGTACTGCTCGGATACTACTACTACTAAAAGGTCTAAGCTTGTCCTTCTCCGGAACCCTCCCCGGTTCCGTAGACTATGAGGTAGTCTACACCTTCGACACCTCCAGATAGATCTGGTTCTTCATAGCCGATGATGTCGGCTCCTTCAGGGTTGTCGTTGTCCTCCTCCAGATGGTTCAGACAATCTAAGAAGGGGATTTAAGAGTGGTATGAGTACGAGCGTACTCAACAAGTTCATTATAGGAAAGAGGTGTTTAATGCACTAGCTACGGTATTAGACCAGAAAGTCTACTACCAATGCAAGTTTTTATAAACATTTCTTCAAGAGGTTGCTTTTATTTCAAAGAACTATGTCCGTCAGCCTTCACCGGTTTACTAGAACTTCATGGAGTTCCTTTCCGGCCGCGTTCGCAGTTCCAAAACCCGGAACAAGGAGTGACTGGTCACGATTCGTTACACTCTGCAGAGGTGTGTTGCTTTACCCATAAGAGATCTTAACCTTGGTGCCAACCGGGCAGCTTTCCCGTCCACACTTCCAATGGTGTGAGGCCCGGTATAAGGTCCTAGTCAATCATGTTCCTCCGCTACCTCGAACACCCACCCTTTGTTGCAATTCCGACCTTGGGTCCTCGCCGGTCAGCGTATCCAAAGGATCCTTCCGACCTCGACTATTACCAGGTCGCAACCATGGTCCTTCGCCGGTCGTTGCAACCCCTCATAGACCGCATTACCGTGGGGAATTAGAATGGGATCCCCACCCTCCGGTTGTTCTCGCAAGATACAACTGCTACGGTAAGCGCATCCGTTGATGAACGAGAGGTGGAAACACTTTTGACTACTCCGTCCCACTGCAGATCTTATGGTTAACACGGGTATTACGGCACAAGAATCACTGGACGACATTTGTTGATTAATCCTAGATGGATATAAACCCATTGCAATGGAACCTCCACCATGTCAACACAATCCATGGTTCCATTGCCAACCACTTAGTCATATTCATAGTTATGAAAATAGTGGTTTTGTTTTTTATGCAATAGTGATAAACATAGTACTTTGCAAGTAATTTGGTAAAAATACTCAAATGACATGAGCAAGCGATGAACTTGCTCGAACACTGCAAAGTGTTGCAGTTGGATGGTGTGGACTGACCCTTGTCCTCTGTTGCTGAAAAATAGCATCATTGTCTGATAAGGGCAATGGTTAAAGAAGCAATTATGCATGATTCAGCTTTTAGGGTTGTTCCCCCCCCTTTCCGGTGTTTTATTATTTTATGTGGAAGGTTAATACTAAGAACAATTTAGGGATACTCTGTTTAGGGTAAAATACAACCTTGAAATGTTGTCAAGGTGTTTTTATAGTCCAAAGGCATTATTGAACTAATTTTCATTATTGAAAATAATATGAGTGATTTAAATGATTATTTAAATCATCAAATTAAGACTTATTCTTAGTTGTCTTCCAAAATTCCCTTTGATATTTTATTCAGGTAGATAATTTTATGCTGATCAATTTTCATATTTTTAATTATTTTTTAGAGTTATTTAAATATTTATTGTGCTTTTCCAAATTCATGTATTTTAATTGAATTGTGAAATGGCAAAAATGCCCCTGGGCCCACCTGTCGGTGCAACCCAGTGGGTTAGGTTGAACAGACCGGCCTGGTCCGGCTCGACCAACCCCACTTCTCTCTCTCCCTCTCCCGCGCGACCGAACCCTAACCCTAGCCCGCTCTGGCGACTCGCGTCGCCTCCGACGTCGCCGTTCGATTCCGGCGAGATTCGCCGGACCTGGCCCCCGCCATGGTGCGCAATCGACGCGCCCCACGACGGCGGTCAATCCTATCCGCGTCGATCTGACGCGGGCGACCTGCTGCTCTCGGCCTCGACCCCTTCTGGTGCTAGGGTTACGGGATCCGCTCGATCCCGCCGTTCTCGGCGCTCCCTGGTGCTTGGACTCCGCGCCGGCTTCGCCGCCGTGGTGCGGGTGGTGCCGTGGTGCTGCCATGGCCTGGCTTGGCTTGGCGCCGCCGCGCTGCGGCGTGTGCCGCCGTGGCCGCCATGGCCGTGCCTATCTGCTCGACCACGGTAAGTGCGCCACTCCTTCTTCTCCTTTGTGTTCTATTTCTTCTCCTCCTAGCTTGAGATGCGGCTACTCCCCTTCATGGAGAGACCATCTCGTGCTTGCTGCTATTGCTATACTAGGCTGCTGTTGCCGTGCTTGCTGTTGCGATGCTTGTCGTTGCTTGTGCGCATGCTTCGCTAGGCTTCTCGTCTGCTATCCCGGATGCTAGCTACTGTCGCTCTCTCGCTATGCATCTGCGCTGGCTCGTGCTATTACCATGGCCACTGCTACTGTATCCACACTTGTGCTTGTGCTTGTGCTTCTCTGTGCCTCTGTTCTTGATGCTATTCTTGCCAATTACTCAAGTGTATTCATATGTATTGCCCTGGCTTGATTGCAGTGTGCAATCCTTGCAAGTTTGCAAGAGCCGGTGCCTTTTGGTGCTATTCGATGTGCTACAATTCATAGACATGCTCCCTTGAGCATGCCTGTGGGCTAAACAACACCATCCCTTGATGGTGTGCTTCTGCATATAATTATATGTCATATTTATGATTATCTGCTTTGCCATTGTTCCTGTTCTGTGGCTAATTCACTTGTCTGACATGTGTTGGTGCTATAATTGATGTTTAGCATACTGTAGCATGCTCTTGCATGCTTATGGTGGTCATATGATCACCAGTTGCTTGTAGAAACTGCTCTATGTTGTCTGTGCCTCACTGTGGTTCACTCTGGTGCTCATCCAGTGCTGTTTGTGCTACATACAGGCTTAGCCTGTGTGTGTTGTTGCTGGCTCAAGCATCATCTGATGCTTGCAGTGAGCCATTGGTTCACTGACAAGATGTTGGTGCTTTTGTTACTGGACTGTTTCATTTATCTGTAATTCCTTGTTTTACTAGATAGATAAATGATGTGAACTGATTAACAGTAATGATCATATGGATGAATTGGATGTAGCTAGAGGGATGCCAACATCTGTTGGGTACCCTAGCTCTTACTGAACCCTCTTGGGTAAGGATGTGATGGCTGGAAATGTTGGCTGTGGGTTGAGGTGGCCTTGACAGCCACTTGGTGCTGTCATGGTAGCTCCCCCTTCTCTGTGGCTTGCTGTGGTGGATTGTTGCTTACTGGCCTTACCATATTTGGTTGCCAAATGCTTTTGATGTTGACAAACCTGGATAGACACATGATAGTCTATCATGTCTGATGGTGTAGTGGCCATAGGTGCTGAGTGAATCTGGCTAGCTAGATAGGATCATCCCTTGTTGGATGTCTTTGTTTATGCCACTGGTTTGGCATAGCCAATGTTCCCAGGGTGCCTCCTATTGGTTTTCCTCTTGTTTACTTGCACCAATTTGGCTAGTAGCCATATGATGACTCACATATAGGTTTTCTACCCACCTTGCTTCTGTGACTTGTGCATATGATGGATTTATATGAGCAAAACCTTGCTTGCTCATGATTTATGGGTATACCTCACTCCAGCTCCAAGAAATGGGTGTTAGTGTAGAGGTTCAGCTGCTGGTTGATTTCTTGGCTTGCCCTACTCCTCCTTGTAAGCTTGATGTATTGGTTTATTTTCTGGTGATTGGGGAATAGGTGAGACAGCTCTGGCTGTTCACCTGTTCTTGGTGTTCTTGCTATCTGGTGACTTACCCTGCTGCCTGTCGATGGATGGAGCTAATGGCTAGGGTTTTGGGCTGTGGAAAGCTTTTATATGATCCTTTGTTGGCTCCTCTGGTCGACAGCTTGGCCTGGCATGTGTTGGTGACTCACTAGCTGTGTGTGTGTGCTGTGCTCCATGCACAGTGCCTGGTGAGCAGGCAGTGTGTGTGTGTAAGCCTGATGCTGTGCACTTGGTCTTTGAGAGGATCAGCTCGGCAGAGTTGATCATATGTTTTCAATTCCCATTTCTTTGCTAACCTGCCAAGTGGCAATGCCACTTGGCATAATGCTATGTTTGATTGGTGTTTTATGCAGGGAACTAAATGATGATCCAGATGGACATGAAGATCATCAAGTCCAAGATCAAATGAAGATTAGCTTGTAGTATTTAGGATAGAATCTTTCCTTGTACTTTTCTTTTAATTTCTTTTTCTATTTTTTTCAATTTGTGTAATGTGTTGTAATATTTCATATTTCTATTCGAATATTGTAATTGACAATGTATCATGTGTGATTATCAATAAAGCTCCAATTTTCCTTAATGAGCTTTATCTAATTGTTGTACTATTTATATTCTTGATTACTTATAATTGTTTATTGAATTATCTCAAGTTTGAATTATGAGATATCAATCTGATGTTTGAATTTGAAATTCAAATTCAACTTTGGTTTGAATTCAATCATGCAACTTAAGATTGTGATGCAATCTCTCCCCTCTCTTCTCAAAACCCTAAACTAGCTGGGTGAGATGCAAGTTTATCGCACTCTCGCTACCCTAACCCTGTAAAGTGTCGAGAGAGAAACTTGTCCCCCTTCTATGCAGTTTTTATTTAAAAGCGCGAAATTTCCCCAGAATTTGCAATGCAATGCACATCCCTTTCTAAAATCTACCCCTCGATCGTCTCTAAACATGGGACATTACATAAGGTAACTTCATTCTCTTTCTAGGGAAGTGTTCCATACCTTTCTTGAGAGGAAATTGATATTTAATATTACCTTCCTTCATATCAATGGTGGCACCAACAGTTCGAAGAAAAGGTCTTCCCAATATAATGGGACAAGATGCATTGCATTCAATATCCAAGACAACAAAATCAACGGGGACAAGGTTATTGTTAACCATAATATGAACATTATCAATCGTCCCCAAAGGTTTCTTCATAGCATTATCAGCAAGATTAACATCCAAATAACAATTTTTCAATGGTGGCAAGTCAAGCATATCATAAATTTTCTTAGGCATAACGAAATACTTGCACCAAGATCACATAAAGCATTACAATCAAAATCATTGACCCTCATCTTAATGATGGGCTCCCAACCATCCTCTAGCTTTCTAGGAATAGAAGCTTCACGTTCTAGTTTCTCTTCTCTAGCTTTTATGAGAGCATTCGTAATATGTTTTGTAAAGGCTAAATTTATAGCACTAGCATTGGGACTTTTAGCAAGATTTTGTAAAAACTTTATGACTTCAGAGATGTGGAAATCATCAAAGTCTAAACCATTATGATCTACAGCAATGGGATCATCATCCCCAATGTTGGAAAAAATTTCAGCAGTTTTATCACAGGCGGTTTCGAGCAGCTTTAGCGGTTTCCGGCAGTTTTGCAGGCTTTGCATTAGAAGTGGAAACATTGCCAACACCAATCCTTTTACCATTATTAGTAGGAGGTGCAGCAACATGTGGAGCATTAGCATTGCTAGTGGTGGTAATAGTCCAAACTTTAGCTACATTATTCTCTTTAGCTAGTTTTTCATTTTCTTCTCTTTCCCACCTAGCATGCAATTCAGCCATCAATCTTATATTCTCATTAATTCTAACTTGGATGGCGAGTTGCTGTAGTAACAATTTTATTTTCAATATCCTTATTAGGCATAACTTTCGATTTTAAAAGATCAACATCAGAGGCAAGTCTATCAACCTTAGAAGCAAGAATATCAATTTTATCAAGCTTTTCCTCAACAGATTTGTTAAACGCAGTTTGTGTACTAATAAATTCTTTAAGCATGGCTTCAAGACCAGGGGGTACACTCTTATTATTGTTGTAAGAATTTCCATAAGAATTACCATAACTATTACCATTAACGACAGGATATGGCCTATAGTTGTTACCAGAATTATTCCTATAAGCATTGTTGTTGAAATTATTACTTTTAATGAAGTTCACATCAACATTTTCTTCTTGAGCAACCAATGAAGCTAAAGGAACATTATTTGGATCAACATTAGATCTACCATTCACAAGCATAGACATAATAGCATCAATCTTATCACTCAAGGAAGAGGTTTCTTCGACAGAATTTACCTTCTTACCTTTGTGGAGCTCTTTCCGTGTGCCATTCAGAGTAATTAATCATCATATTATCAAGAAACTTTGTTGCTTCACCAAGAGTGATGGACATAAAGGTACCTCCAGCAGCTGAATCCAATAGGTTCCGCGAAGAAAACTTCGACTCCGCATAAAAGGTTTGGATGATCATCCAAGTAGTCGATCCATGGGTTGGGCAATTCTTTACCAAAGATTTCATTCTCTCCCATGCTTGAGCAACATGTTCATTATCTAATTGCTTGAAATTCATTATGCTACTTCTCAAAGATATAATTTTAGCGGGAGGATAATATCTACCAATAAAAGCATCTTTACATTTAGTCCATGAATCAATACTATTCTTAGGCAAAGATAGTAACCAATCTTTAGCTCTTCCTCTTAATGAGAAAGGAAGAAATTTTAATTTTATAATGTCACCATCTACATCCTTATATTTTTGCATTTCACATAGTTCAACAAAATTATTGAGACGGGCAGCAGCATCATCAGAACTAACACCAGAAAATTGCTCTCGCATAACAAGATTCGAGTAAAGCGGGTTTAATTTCAAAGAATTCTGTCGTAGTAGCGGGTGGAGCAATAGGTGTGCATAAGAAATCATTATTATTTGTGCTAGTGAAGTCACACAACTTAGTGTTTTCAGGAGTATTCATTTTAACAGTAGTAAATAAAGCAAACTAGATAAAGTAAATGCAAGTAACTAATTTTTTTGTGTTTTAGATATGGAGAACAAGACAGTAAATAAAGTAAAGCTAGCAACTATTTTTTTTTGTGTTTTGTTTAAGTGCAGCAAACAAATTAATAAATAAAGTAAAGCAAGACAAAAACAAAGTAAAGAGATTGGAAGTGGAGACTCCCCTTGCAGCGTGTCTTGATCTCCCCTGCAACGGCGCCAGAAAAAGAGTTGTTGCCGTGGGAGTTTGGCAATTTCCGTGGTGTAGCTTTTCTTCAGCTCCCCGGCAACGGCGCCAGAAAAAGAGCTTGATGGCGTGTAATACACACGTTCGTTGGGAACCCCAAGAGGAAGGTATGATGCGCACAGCAGCAAGTTTTCCCTCGATAAGAAACCAAGGTTTATCGAACCGGTAGGGAGCCAAGAAGCACGTTGAAGGTTGTTGCTGGCGGGATGTAGTGCGGCGCAACACCAGGGACTTCGGCGCCAACGTGGAACCTGCACAACACAACCAAAGTACTTTGCACCAACAAATTGCGAAGAACAGTAAAACAAGTATTGCAGTAGATTGTATTCAATGTAAAATAATAGGACCGGGGTCCACAGTTCACTAGAGGTGTCTCTCCCATAAGATAAATAGCATGTTGGGTGAACAAATTACAGTCGGGCAATTGACAAATAGAGAGGGCATGACCATGCACATACATGATATGATGAGTAGAGTGAGATTTAATTGGGCATTACGACAAAGTACATAGACCGCTATCCAGCATGCACCTATGCCTAAAAAGTCCACCTTCAGGTTATCATCCGAACCCCTTCCAGTATTAAGTTGCAAATAACAGACAATTGCATTAAGTATGGTGCGTAATGTAATCAATAACTACATCCTCGAACATAGCATCAATGTTTTATCCCTAGTGGCAACAAGACATCCACAACCTTAGAACTTTCCGTCATTCGTCCCAGATTTAACGGAGGCATGAACCCACTATCGAGCATAAATACTCCCTCTTGGAGTTAAGAGCAAAAACTTGGCCAGAGCCTCTACTAATAACGGAGAGCATGCAAGATCATAAACAACACATAGGTAATAGATTGATAATCAACATAACATAGTATTCTCTATCTATCGGATCCCGACAAACACAACATATAACTTTACAGATAGATGATCTTGATCATGTTAGGCAGCTCACAAGATCCGACAATGAAGCACATAAGGAGAAGACGATCATCTAGCTACTGCTATGGACCCATAGTCCAGGGGTGAACTACTCACTCATCACTCCGGAGGCGATCATGGCGGTGAAGAGTCCTCCGGGAGATGATTCCCCTCTCCGGCGGGGTGCCGAAGGCGATCTCCCGAATCCCCGAGATGGGATTGGCGACGGCGGCGTCTCGGTAAGGTTTTCCGTATCGTGGCTCTCGGTATCGGGGGTTTCGCGACGAAGACTATATGTAGGCGGAAGGGTAGGTCGGGGGCCACACGAGGGCCCCACACACCGAGGCCGCGCGGCCAAGGCACGGGCCGCGCCGCCCTGTTGTGGCGGCGCCTCGTGGCCCCACTTCGTAAGTCCTCCGGTCTTCCGGAAGCTTCGTGGAAAAATAGGCCCCCGGGCGTTGATTTCGTCCAATTCGAGAATATTTCCTTACTAGGATTTACGAAACCAAAAACGGCGAAAACGACAAGCGGCTCTTCGGCATCTCGTAATAGGTTAGTGCCGGAAAATGCATAAATATGACATAAAGTATGCATAAAACATGTAGATATCATCAATAATGTGGCATGAAACATAAGAAATTATCGATACGTCGGAGACGTATCACACACCCAATAGCTGATTTGGAACCAGGCTTAGCAGAGAGATCCCCTAACCCCTTCGGCGTGGGAGTCACCGCCAGCTATGACGAGGGAGCAGGGGTGGAGGCGACAGTGCTAGGGTTCCCTAGTGTTCGCTTGGACGTATTGTTGCATCGCACTCGACTCAGGTTTTCCTACGTGGAAGATAGATCATGTTTGTGTAGTAATATGGAAAATGTTGAGTCAAATTTAGCGATTTTTTTTGGATTTTGTTTAGAACTCCGTAGAATCCAATACTAGAGGGTCGATGCCATATCAACCATCACAACAAGGCTTTTTTTTTGCCATATCCACATCCAAATCTGACGCTATATGCCGACCTGGTCGACCGGGGGAAGGTGTCGCGCTCCTCAGGCTGGGTGACGGGCCGGCCTAGTGTGTGTTGTTGTTGTTTGCCTTTTTTTGGGTTTTCTTTCCTTTTTCCCTTTTTGCGTTTTTATTAAATTTGAACATAAACAATTTTAAGCTAAAACTTCTTAAAAATCTAAATACTTCTAAAATTCATTTTTTTGTGCATATGCACATATTTATATTTTAACGCTTTATTTTTTTTAAAAAATTCATAATCTAACATATTTCAAAATATTTTTGTTTCAACATTTTTAAAGAATATTAACATTTTTCATAATGTAAACAATTTTTCAAATTTAAATATTTTCAAATCTTATTTTTTAAAAAAAGGAACAAAAAAGAAAAATAAAGAACAAAAGAAAATGAAACAGAAAAGACAAAAAAAACAGAAAAATGGTAGAAAAAAAACGTGAACTGGGCTAGGCTGATACCAACGTGGGGGTGTGGACGTGTGGTATGCTGGGTAAACACTTACCTAGTTCGCCAAACCTATTCGCCGCTCTATGCGACCCTTATCTAGAGCGCAGCACCAGCGGACTCATTTCGGGTCTGGCCCGTTAGCGTGCCACGTTGGTTCTTGTCTGATTTTTCTCTTTCTGGTTTTGATGTTTGTATATGGTTTTCTTTCAGTTTCTAGGTTTCTGCCATTTATTTTTATTTTTGAACTTTTAAAATCCAACATTTTTATTTTTATTGATTTTTTCCAATTTTGAACTTTTACAAATTTGAAAATTTAAATTTTAAATTCAAACATTTTTAAATTTAGACATTTTAAAATATGACCATTTTTTAGTTTGAACATTTTTCATGTTTTGAAGTTTTCAGATTTGAGTTTTTTTTTAATATTTCTAAATTTAGTACACATGCAGTTTTGAATGGTTATCAAATTTGAACTTTTTCCACGTTTGAACTTTTTGAAATTTAATCAATTTTTAAATTTGAATAGTTCTTAAATCTTACTAGAAAGAAAAAATGAACAGAAAAAACCTAAAAGATCGAAAATAGGAAATGATTTTGGCGTTGGAGTTCCATGTTCTAGGGGCTTTCCAGCGGTTTTGGCGTCGCTTGGGGGGGGGCGATGTCCTTGTTGGCTATCTAGGATGGGTCCCTCGGCCGCCGCATGCTTGTCAGGTTGGCAGCATGCCCAATACTGTAGTTTCCCCCGGCAGTTGTAGCCTGGTTTTTTCCCCTCCGACCAGTTTGGTCGTGCTTGTGCAGGTATTGACGCCCTCGGGATGGTGGGTCATCGGCTTGCCGCCGACCTAGCGTCCTTGATGTCTAGATCTGGGTCTGGTCGGGTATTGCCAGCCAGTTTGCGTTGACCTTGCCATTGAGTCTAATTAGGGCTAGTTCATTGTGCGGCTTTTGTTGGGGGCGCGACAGTGATTTCTGCTTTGTCTGCTCTACGTCCTCGCGATGGTGTCCAGAACTTTGATCGGGTTTTGGACCTCGGCGAAAGCTGCACATGGCTTTGGGCGGCTTTGCTAGGTCGGCGTCTGGTCGTGGCCCTTGCCGGTGTGCTTATCCCAACACCAGGGGAAGATGATGTGTTCTTGGTCTGGACCTAGCTCGTGCTCCAGGGTTGGTGGCTGATGTCTACGCACGCTTCTATTCCTGTAGACAGTGTTGGGCCTCCAAGAGCAGAGGTTTGTAGAACAGCAGCAAGTTTCCCTTAAGTGGATCACCCAAGGTTTATCGAACTCAGGGAGGTAGAGGTCAAAGATATTCCTCTCAAACAACCCTGCAATTAAGATACAAGAAGTCTCTTGTGTCCCCAACACACATAATACACTTGTCAGATGTATAGGTGCACTAGTTCGACGAAGAGATAGTAAAACACAGGTGGTATAGATGGTGGTAATATTGCAGGAAGTAAAGATGCGATAGAAACAATAAACAAGCGATGTTTGCAGTATTTGGAAACAAGGCCTAGGGATCATACTTTCACTAGTGGACACTCTCAACATTGATCACATAATAAATAAATAACTTCTCCTCACTTGTGCTACATTCACACTCTCTTGTTGAATAACAAACACCATTCATTGTGTAGGGCTACAAGAGCTCCCTCAAGCCGGAGTTAACAAGCTCCACAACATTCGGAATTCATATTTAAGTAACCTCTAGAGTGCATAATAGACCGTTGCAATTTAGACCGAGTACTAACATAGCATACACACCGTCACCAATTGCTATGAAAAGGGGAATAGATCACATCAATACTATCATAGTAATAGTTAACTCCATAATCTACAAGAGATCAAAATCATAACCTACGCCAAGTACTACATGATGCACACACTGTCAACATTACATCATGAAGGAGGAATAGACTACTTTAATAACATCACTAGAGTAGCACATAGATTAATAGTGATACAAAGCTCATGATCACATAAAGATCACATGGGAGAGAGAGATGAACCACATAGCTACCGGTACAACCCTTAGCCTCGGGGGAGAACTACTCCCTCCTCATCATGGGAGACAACAATGGCGATGAAGATGGCGGTGGTGTCGATGGAGATGCCTTCCGGGGGCAATTCCCCGTCCCGGCGGCGTGCCGGAACAGAGACTTCTGTCCCCCGAACTTGGCTTCGCGATGGCGGCGGCTGCGTAACTTTTCTCGTCCCGTGGCTTATCCCTTTAGGGTTTTCGAGGCGGAGAGAATATATAGGCGGAAGGGCAGCCTCGGAGGAGGCGCAGGGGCCCCACACCATAGGCCGGCGCGGGCCCCATGCTGGCCGCGCCGCCCTATGGTTACGGCCCCTCGTGGCCCCACTTCGTATGCTCTTCGGTCTTCTGGAAGCTCCGTGGAAAAATAAGACCCTGGGCGTTGATTTCGTCCAATTCCGACAATATTTCCTTTGTAGGATTTCTGAAACCAAAAACAGCAGAAAACAGGAATTGGCGCTTCGGCATCTTGTTAATAGGTTAGTTCCGGAAAATACATCAAAACGATATAAAGTATGAATAAAACATGTAGGTATTATCATAAAACTAGCATGGAACATAAGAAATTATAGATACGTTGGAGACGTATCAGTGGCTCTCGGGTCTAGGTGAAAACTTTGCAGGACCTTTGTCTCTGCCGGCGACGATGACGCATTCTTGCGCCATTCACCTTCTTGGAGATGGCGCCGCAAGATCCCTCCCATCTCCTTTGGTTCCTCAAGCTCTGCCAGGTGGTTGGCAAGTCATTGAGTTCCCCGTAGATTGCAATCTTGGTGCGGTGGAGGTTTGTTGGTATGGACATGGCCGTGATTGCTCCACACAAGACTCCCTCTTCTTGGATCAAGTTGGCGCTTCAACGGGCTTTTTTTTTGCGGGTAAAAGCGTGACTTTATTAATCAATATGGTTTACAAGGAGATCATGATCAATCACCTGAAATATGAAGCAATCAGGACCTGAAGCACGCCAAGTTACAGTTCTTCCTTCTGCACTCACGTAATTCACGAGGCAGTGACTAACCCTATTTTGAACGCGATCCACTTTTACAAAAGAAATGGTTCTACTTTTCTTGGACAAGTCCTTAATCTCTGAAATGAGATTAGTAAACGCTGAACGGTCCAGATACTTCTCCACAATTGTATCCACCAGACCAGGACAGTCCAGCTCTACCAGGATTGGTTTGTCGCTCCATTGCAAAGCCAGAATTAGGCCTTCATGACATGCCATAGTTTCTGCTTCTAAAGGATCTGAACAATCTATCAGATTTCGACATGCTGAGTAGACCACCTGTCCCACCTCATCTCTCAGTATCATACCTGTGTTGGTAGTATCATCTTCCAGTTTAACCGATCCATCACACTTCAGTTTTACCCATCCATGAGGAGGTCTCATCCAATTCTTGTCCGGCGCTTCAGCGGGCTTAACGGGCTTAACGTTATATGTGTTGTCTTTTGTTTGGGTTTCGGTTTGCGTTTGGCGCATGTGTGTTGTAACTCCAAGTGTAACTCATAGCCGGTTGATGGCTTCGTTAATTTCAAAGCCGGACTCATTTCGAGCCTTCAGTCTAAAACTAGGAAGAATGCCCGTGCGTTGCTACGGCAGAATAAATTTAGATTTTGACATGCAGATAAAAAAAATTATGTTTTATAGTTTCACAAACAAATTAAGAAGTGCATCATGAAAGACATTAGCCTTCGAATATTATTATTACCTCTACTTCCCAATATAAGATGTTTTGGTAAGCTATTTTAGCAAAATAAATTTTTTTATATTTAGTATCGGAGGTCTTAAAATGCCATGTCTCCTATAGACATTTTTCTTATTCTAACATTATAAAAGAAAATAATGTGAAGTGTGATATGTTTGTGTCTTTATTTTGGAGATAAAACTTTTAGCAACGTGCCATGTATTATTGTATATTGTATTAAATAAATATTTTTAGGAACTTGCCATGTAATATTGTATATTGTATCAAATAATTTTTTTAGGAACATACATGGATCAAACTACTGGATTCTTATTTCACATCTCGAACAAAACCAATAGTGAAGTAAGGATTTTTTTGTTCTTGTTGTTTGTACATTCCCGAGAAAAAAATCTTTTCAGAAATATTACATGCGCTTATTTACTTGCAACCTTCTATTTAATTAGCTTACACCATATATACTGTCTTTTTTTGCTTCCTGGCTCGGCTTGTCTCCAGCAACTTGCCACCGTACATGAATCGGTTAGTCTTGACGTAAGGCAAAGGTGGACTAAAATTTTCCCTCTATTAGGCAACTATTCATGTTAGTGATTGTCTATTCGGTAGTACCTGTATCAATATCGGCAGGGGTTCTAAAAAAACTGGAGAGACCAAAGTGAAAGCTTTTTATGCTTAATTGTACATGCTTCCACAGCTCTGTCTCACTTCGTCTGATGGTAGTAGTAAAATGGTAGATACATACACAATCGTAGGTATTCTAACTTCCAGTTCTTGCCTTTCTTTCCGCCCGGCAATAGAACCGCAGGTGAGCGGAGAACGCAACGCGCCGAGGCTTGCCCGCATCGAATCCGCGGAGCGGACCGTCCACGCAGAGAGGCTCGCAGCACCGGCGCACACCGGCGTCGGCGCCGGTCCGGAGCGGCGCAGCGCCATCTCGTCGCCCGCCCGGAGGGGCACATCTACCTCGTGGGCCGCCCGCCGGTCTCCCGACCACGATCTCGGAGCCGCCGGGCCGTCGCTGGTCTGAGACCATGGGTCGGGGCAGGAGGCTTCTGGGATTCTCCCGTGGCACGACGGCCGGAGGAACCGCTCGGCGCTGGCCTGACCGGAGGCGGCGGGCCCGGCGGCTGTGTGACCAGGGGAGGCGTCCCGATTTCGATTTCCTGACGAGTTCGACTGCTTAATTTCCACCATCAGAATGCTCTGATTCCTTTCGTTCTTTTCTTCCATTCCGATCCCGAGTCTTTCCGCTCATATAATTGTTGGATAATTAGGCATAATTTCCATGATTAATTCCAGAATATTAAGCATGACGACAGTAACTACTAACATGTGAAACTCGAACATACTAGATGTAGTGATCAACATGAACAGTAGCATAGCAAACAGTACAACATCCATCGCTAAACGGATCGAGATATGTCGCACGTACCGATCCGGTGGAGGTGGCGGTGGAGGTGTAGCGAGATGATGTCGCAGCGAGTAACGTTGTTGATGACAACGTTGTTGATGACGGGGACGACGGGTCGAAGTAGACGGCGTTGTAGACGACGGTAGGCAGCACCGCCCGACTTGGACGGAAGGCGACCCGTGATGAAGAGCTTGAGCGAGTCGCGCGGAGCGCTTCCCAAAACCTAGTCGCCCTCTCCCGTACAGGATCGCAAGGACGAGCGGTTCCGGAGACTCGCTCTCCCGTTCGCCGATGCACGTCGGCGCGCGGGATGGAGTAGGCTACGATGGCGGCGCAAGCGAGAGAGGTGGAAACCCTAACTCGTGTATTGGATGTGTTTCGCGGTAGCCGGGCGGGAGATTATATAGGCTCGGGAAACCCTAGGCAACGTGGGCCACGCCCACGTCGCACGAACGTTTTGAGTCGGTTACGGATAGCCCACGATCCGGGAGCGACCCGAACCGACTAAGCTGCGACGCGTCCGTCTAGGACTCCGTTCGTTTTCTCGAGCGCAAAAATAAGGAAAGTCTCGGCTCGAGGCTCAATCCACTCACCACGAGCGCGGCGCGGCGCGTGTCGAGTCGAGTCGAGTCGAGTCGAGTCGAGTCGAGTCGAGTCGAGACGAGCGAGCGAGGAGGAGGAGGAGCGCGCGTGTAGCACTCCTATTCTCACTCACTTACTAGTGGTGGAACAACCCACCTTATAAGGTGGTCTAACTTCCTCCCAACTTTCCATGTGGGACTAAACTTCCCACCTCTTGCCACTCCCTAGTGAGCTGCCACCAACTTGGGCTCAAACTCACAAGGCTGCCACTATGTGGGCTTTGAGATTTATAGGAAAAACTGAAATCTAATTTGGGCCACTAAAAGTGGGCCCAATATTTCAACAATCCCCCACCGGATCTCAAATCCCCATTTAGAGATTTACCAATACTCGCCGCTTGTTTATATACCGGTGTTTCAGTGTGAGACTGTTAAGTTGAACTTCCGCCTAGAACCTTAAGCTACATCCACTCACACTTGAACAATGGACTAAGCCTTGAATTGCAAGTTTTGCGTGAACGGGGTTTCACTCAAAGTCATGACCAGTACATGGCTGCCAGTAGCCTACCCCGCGGGTGAAGCATATGCGTCATACTTCATGGTCTCTTCATGAGTTTACTAGAGATCACCCAAATCTCATAGATTGCGACGTTTAACAATCGGACTCATATAGGTGTGTTATTTCAAGAATGCTCGTAGGACGAGCATCTTTGCTAAAATAGCCAACATAAACACATTAAGGCTTGTTGCCAACCTCGCCTTACAGAGAATCGAGAGTTGTGCATCACCGATAGAGAGGGTTACATAATACTCTCCTCAATTAAACCACTAGTTTGTTCTTCCCAGGTCCTAATTCACGGGATCTCCGATCACAAAGGTTGGGTTACCACTATGGTATAACATCAACGGGTCTCAAACCCATCTCCCTCGATGCACTTTCTATCACATTACGTGATAGTCCCTTTGTAAAGGGATCTGCCAGGTTTTTGTCTGTTTGAATATATGTAACAATTATTACTCCGGAGTTTCGCAATTTCTCGACAGACTTCAAACGTCTCTTGACGTGTCTTGATGACTTCGCGTTATCCTTAGAATTGTTCACTTTGACAATTACAGTTTGATTGTCACAATTCAAAATGATTGCCGGAACAGGTTTTTCAACCACAGGCAAGTCCATCAAGAGCTCACGCAACCATTCTGATTCAACAGTGGTTGTGTCTAAAGCAATAAGTTCTGCTTCCATAGTTGACCTCGTCAATATGGTTTGCTTACAAGATCTCCATGACACTGCGCCACCTCCAAAGGTAAATACATACCCACTTGTGGCGTACAGATCAGCTACATCTGAGATCCAATTCGAATCACTATATCCTTCAAGCACAGGCTGGGTGCCCCGAATAGTGAATCCCATAACTCATTGTACCACATAGGTAGCGCATGACCCTATCAAGTGCATGCCAATGATCAGTGCACCGGGTTTGACATGAACCTACTCAACTTGCTAACGAGCAAAAGAGATGTCGGGTCTAGTCGCGCTCGCTAAGTACATGAGTGAGCCAACGATCCGAGAATATCTCAATTGATCTATGGCAATCCTCCGGTTCTTGCGTAGTGTCACACTCGGGATCATAAGGTGTTGAAGAAGGCTTGCTATCAATATAGCCGAACCGGCTCAAGATCTTCTCAACATAATGGGATTGCGTTAGAGTAATCCCACTCTCGTTCTTAATCAGCTTGATGTTCGAATTACATCGGCTTCTCCCAGATCTTTCATATCAAAGCACTTTGACAAGAAAGACTTGACCTCGTGTATTATTTTCATGTTTGTACCAAAGATCAGAATATCATCCACATACAAACATAGTATAACACCTTCGCCCCCACCATGGCGATAGTAAACGCACTTGTCAGCCTCATTGACAACAAAGCCTACAGAAGTTAAAGTTCACGTCAAACTTCTCATGCCATTGCTTAGGTGCTCGTTTTAGGCCATATAAAGATTTCGAGCAACTTGCACACCTTTCTTTCTTCACCTTTTACTACAAACCCATCGAAGCTGATCCATATAGATTTCCTCTTCCAACTCTCCATTAAGGAAAGCTGTCTTTACGTCCATTTGATGAACGATAAGACCATAGGAGGCAGCCATGGATAGTAGTACTCGAATGGTGGTAAGTCTAGCGACAGGTGAATAGGTGTCGAAGTAATCTTCGCCTTCTCTCTCGTGTGTAGCCTTTCGCTACAAGCCGTGCCTTGTACTTTTCAATAGTACCATCAGGTCTTAGCTTCTTCTTGAACACCCATTTGCAGCCCACAGGCTTGCATCCATGGGGTCGTTCTGATAGCTCCCAAGTTCCATTAGAAAGAATCGAGTCCATCTCATTATGGACAGCTTCTTTCCAGATCATCTGCATCTGGAGATGCATATGCCTCTGCAATGGACGTGGGAGTATCATCCACAAGGTACACAATGAAATCATCACCAAAAGATTTTTCAATCCTTCGTCTCTTGCTCCGTTTAGGAGCTTCATTGTCATCCTTCTCAGTAACATTCTCATGTGATTGTTCAAAATACTCATTAGATGTACTAGACTCGGGAATTATCTCGGTAGAAATTCTAGCAATGCTATGCATATCTTTCATAGGAAACATATTCTCAAAAAATGTTGCATCACGAGATTCCATAATAGTATCAACATGCATATCAAGTACCTCGGATTGAACTACTAAAAATCTATATCCTACACTCCGAGGAGCATAACCTAGAAAGATACAATCCACTGTCTTTGGTCCAAGTTTGCGCTTCTTAGTAATTGGAATATTGACTTTCGCCAAACATCCCCATGTGCGCAAATACGAAAGTGATGGTTTTCTCCCAGTCCACTCCTCGTAAGGGGTTTTATCTTTATTCTTGTTAGGAACTCTATTCGGGACATGACATGTAGTCGGCAAAGCCTCCCCCACCATGCCTTTGATAAACCAATCTGTGGCTAACATGGAATTCACCAAGTCGGTCGGCGTGCGGTTTTCCTCTCGGCAACCCCGTTTGATTGGGGTGAATAGGGAGCGTCCTCTCATGAATAATGCCATGTTCCTCACAGAATTCATCAAAGATTTTAGGAAAATATTCGCCACCACGATCCGACCTAAGACGTTTGATCTTTCTCTCTAGTTGATTTTCAACTTCGGCTTTATAAGTTTTAAAGTAGTCTAAAGCTTCATCTTTAGTTCGCAACAAATAAACATAGCAAAATCTAGTCGCATCATCAATCAATGTCATGAAATATCTCTTTCCACCTTTTGTCAACACACCATTCATCTCGCATAGATCGGAATGTATGAGTTCTAGAGGTGCCAAGTTTCTCTCCTCGGCCGCCTTGTGAGGCTTCCGAGGTTGCTTTGATTGCACACAACTATGGCACTTAGAACCTTTGGCAATGGTAAAATTCGGAATTAAACTTAAAGCTTGGATAGCCGAGACATTAAACCAAAACTAATGTGACATAAACGAGAATGCCAAACACTCGGTATCATCACTAACATTGCCACAAATATGGTTCACAAACTTATTACCGAAATCGAAAGCGAAAAGCGGAACAAGCCTCCGCACTCATAGCCTTTACCAATAAATTGTCCAAACTTGGAAACAACTACTTTATTCGACTCTAAAACAACCTTAAACCCATCTCCGCATAGAAGGGAGCCGCTAACGAGATTCTTGTTCATAGTAGGGACATGTCGCACGTTCCTCGGTACGCACGATCTTCCCGAAGTGAACTTCGGATCTACCGTGCCAACACCACGAACAGAAGCATGTGACCCATTCCCCATCAAGACGGAAGAATCCCGGGCGACCTGGTAAGAAGTGAACATGGATATGTCGGCACACACATGAACATTAGCACCCGTATCAATCCACCAACATGGAGATTGAAATACCGAAAGAACAATAAAGAGATTACCGTACCCATCGAGCATTGCTAGCGGTCACCGTGTTGACTTGCCTCCCCTTTTTCTTGCGGTCGCCCTCTCCGGGCCAGTCCTTAGAAAAGTGGCCAGCCTCTCCACGGGTAAAGCGGCTCGGATCTGCTTTGTTTATCATCTTCTTCTTCTTGAAGGTTGTAGTCTTCATAGGCTTATTGAAGGAGGGCTTGTTATTCCCTTTGTTCTTCTTGTAGGGTTTCTTCGCACCATGTTGGCGCTAGGCCGACCCTCTCCTTTCTCGGTATTATCCTTAGCCCGAGCTTTCTCCTCAACATCAAGAGACGCTATCGGATTTTCAACTGATATCTCCTGTCTCTTGTGTTTGAGAAGTTGTGGCAAAGTTCCTTCATGAAGGGGGCAACTTAGCGATGATGCATCCAGCCACAAACTTGTCGAGTAAGGCACACTTAAGGAGTTCAAGCTCTTTCGCAATGCACTCGTATCTCATGAGCTTGTTCGACTACGAACGGTTGTCAACCATCCCGATGTCATGGAAGCTCTCCATGATGTACGAGTTCACTCGTACTGCATCGGTTGCACGAACTTAGCATTCGGTGCATCCCGCAGCTCTTTACCATGCGTTAAGTGCATGTACACATCACACGGACGATCGGCAAGAATACTCGAACGCATCCGACGAAGAGAGTATTGTTTTCCTTGAACTTGTTACGATCTTGGTCGGATATAGTTCCTTCGGGTAAACCATCGGTAACTCGAACACTTTCGGATGAGTAAGCCGGAGCATGGCCTTATACGCCACCTCTTAAAGTGCACACCGGTAAACTTATCCGGCCTCGGTGCATCGGCAAAACCAGCCATTGTTAACTCAGGAAATTGCCTACAATTAGGTTTTTGGATTGTTGGATAATTAGGCATAATTTCCATGATTAATTCCGAGAATATTAAGCATGACGACGGTAACTACTAACATGTGAAACTCGAACATACTAGATGTAGTGATCAACATGAACGGTAGCATAGCAAACAAGTACAACATCCATCGCTAAACAGATCGAGATATGTCGCACGTACCGATCCGGTGGAGGTGGCGGTGGAGGTGTAGCGGATGATGTCGCGACGGTAACGTTGTTGATGACAACGTTGTTGATGACGGGGACGACGGGTCGAAGTAGACGGCGTTGTAGACGACGGTAGGCAGCACCGCCCGACTTGGACGGAAGGCGACCCGTGATGAAGAGCTTGAGCAGTCGCGCAGAGCGCTTCCCAAAAACCTAATTCGCCCTCTCCCGTACGGGATCGCAAGGACGAGCGGTTCCGGAGACCTGCTCTCCCGTTCGCCGATGCACGTCGGCGCGCGGGATGGAGTAGGCTACGATGGCGGCGCAAGCGAGAGAGAGGTGGAAACCCTAACTCGTGTATTGGATGTGTTTCGCGGTAGCCGGGCGGGGAGATTATATAGGCTCGGGAAACCCTAGGCAACGTGGGCCACGCCCACGTCGCACGAACGTTTTGAGTCGGTTACGAGATAGCCCACGATCCGGGAGCGACCCGAACCGACTAGCTGCGACGCGTCCCGTCTAGGACTCTGTTCGTTTTCCTGAGCTGCAAAAAATAAGGAAAGTCTCGGCTCGAGGCTCAATCCACTCACCACGAGCGCGGCGCGCGTCGTGACGTGTCGTGTCGAGTCGAGTCGAGTCGAGTCGAGACGAGCGAGCGAGGAGGAGGAGGAGCGCGCGTGTAGCACTCCTATTCTCACTCACTTACTAGTGGTGGAACAACCCACCTTATAAGGTGGTCTAACTTCCTCCCAACTTTCCATGTGGGACTAAACTTCCCACCTCTTGCCACTCCCTAGTGAGCTGCCACCAACTTGGGCTCAAACTCACAAGGCTGCCACTATGTGGGCTTTGAGATTTATAGGAAAAACTGAAATCTAATTTGGGCCACTAAAAGTGGGCCCAATATTTCAACAATAATCACACCACTGCCGCCATCGATGGGGTGCGCTACCGCACCTCGACGAGCTTTTTCCTTTCTGTTCCTTGGATGCTTGTGGATATCCAGAAAACCTGCGTATATAAACTGGTAAAACTCTGTTTAATGAAGCGAGGTGGTACTAATTTAAGCTCTTTTTAGATCGTTAGGCTGTGATTAAGATGGGTTCGATGCGGAGCTGGCCCAGCAGCGGTCAGCGCATCTTGTGGCCCATGGTGGCGCGAGCGTGGAGGCAAGGTCAACCGGTAGATAGCAGGAAAACTAAACGAACGGGTACGGTGGCAATGTGAAGTATTAAGTGATTTGGTGAGAGGGTAAAGGTCCAAATAAAAGTTGGACGAAAATTTTGGCAGAAACCTTAGCTTCTTTATTATTAGGTATAGATAAAACATGAAACAATACTTACAGTTTCCTGAGCGAACGATGGAAAGTAGCGAGTAAATGGGCCGGCCCGGCTTTTTTTCCCCTTCAGGCGGCGTCATGCTTCTGGGGCCGCACAAAGCGGTATACAGGAGCCCCCCGAGGCCCCGACCTGGTTGGTGTACAGCCGCACGCGCGGGTCACGTGATGCTCCCTCGCATTTGCCCTAGCCGCTTCAACCCGCCGCCCCCAGACCCGAGCCTCCGCTTCCATTCTAATCCGCCCCTCTCGTCACCTCAAAGCCTCCAAACCCCTCCTCCTCCCAAACCCTAACCCTAAAACCTCCACCCTCCCGCCGCCGCCGCCGCCGGATTCCCCTCTCCAGCCTCCGCGCCCCCTGTTCGGATCGAAGCGGTGAGGAATTCCCCGAACTCTTCTCCCGTATCCGCCGCTCGATTCAGGCGGCCTCGCCCCCTTTCGCAGCAGTTTTCACCGCCGCTTTCTAATTACCCTCGGTGCTTGTCCAGATGTCGTCGGACGAGGAGGTCAGGGAGGAGAAGGAGCTCGACCTCTCCTCCAACGAGGTCGTCACCAAGTACAAGACCGCCGCCGAAATCATCAACAGTAACCTCTCGCCTCCCCGAACTATCCCGTTCCCTGTTCGTTGATGATGTCGCTTTCGATGCGGTTGCTGGTGTGCTAGGTCGCGAAAATGGCCCTGCCTTTGTTGTCGAGGAGGTTATGCTGTGTATTGGTAGCCGTAGCTGGATTTAGCTGCTCGCTCAGTAGGTCTGCAAGTGTTCGTGTTTTTAGGATATTGCGCATATACTCAGTTTAGAACATTAAGGTGTCAAGTAATCCGTACGGACCCTTTGCAGCAGAATTTGGGCATCAACATGGTTAGTGGACTGCTGGTCTTGGTGGCATGTTTTTATCCCAATCAGGACGACACTCTACTCTGTTATGTTTACCTTTGTGTAATTGTAGGGTCAAGGCTTACACGTACTATTGATTTCTGTGGGCTGAGCCATTTCATATGAATGTGCAGATACGTTTGCATTGATGTATGATGGCATCAGATATCTAACGCCCCGTTCATTTTTTTTTGTTGTGCAACAGAGGCTCTGAAGTTGGTCTTGGCCGAGTGCAAGCCGAAAGCCAAGATTGTTGATATCTGTGAGAAGGGTGACAATTTCATCACAGAGTAATGAATCCAGTTCCGTCCTTCACAATATCTTTCTTACAGTTTCCTTGCTGGCTTCCTGGTCACACTGGATTTTCTGTTGAGAGCAGGCAGACTGGGAATGTCTACAAGAACGTGAAGAGGAAGATTGAGAGGGGCATTGCTTTCCCAACATGCTTGTCTGTGAACAACACAGTCTGTCATTTCTCCCCACTTGCCACTGATGATACAGTGCTGCAAGAAAATGATATGGTCAAAATGTATTGTCTTGCTTCAACTTTTTCTGCCATGCATGTTTTTATTTTTATTTTTGCCACGATCATTGAGTATTCTGCTCTCCTTTGGCAGAGACATGGGCTGCCATATTGATGGTTTTATCGCTGTCGTGGCTCATACACATGTCATCAAGGATGGCCCAGTTGCCGGGAGAGCAGCTGATGTTCTTGCTGCTGCAAACACAGCTGCAGAAGTTGCTATGAGGCTTGTTAGGCCTGGAAAGAAGGTACTTTTTTCGACTAAGCACCACTGTTATTTCAGAGTATTTTCTCTTTACAATTTATCCTCCTTTTCTTAGTCATGGTTCTGCATAGCCCTCCCTAGATGTACTAGTTTTACCCTTTCTCATTGTCACGGTCTGCTGATATGCTAGTTTTGCCTACTTATAATTTCTGCAGAATAAAGATGTTACTGAAGCAATTCAGAAAGTTGCTGCTGCTTATGATTGCAAAATTGTGGAAGGAGTCCTTAGCCATCAGCTCAAACAGTTTGTCATTGATGGTAACAAAGTTGTACTCAGTGTTTCCAATGCTGATACGAAGGTTGATGATGCTGAATTTGAGGAGAATGAAGTCTATGCTATAGATATTGTCACCAGCACTGGGGAGGGGAAGGTGAGAATTGATTTTATTTGCACAATGTTATCTCTTTCCTTGAATATTTGCTTACATTTTTTTCTTGATCTGTACCCTGCAGCCGAAGTTGTTGGATGAGAAGCAGACCACCATCTATAAGAGAGCTGTGGACAAGAATTATCACTTGAAGATGAAAGCATCGAGGTTCATTTTCAGTGAGATCAGCCAGAAGTTCCCAATCATGCCGTTCACTGCTAGGTATGCTACTGGACATTGATTTTTCTGATGCACTTTCATTTTGTTTGCTTGCTGACATATGTAGTGAATTGTGGCAGGGCGTTGGAAGAGAAGCGTGCACGCTTAGGCTTAGTGGAATGCATGAATCATGAGCTGTTGCAGCCGTACCCTGTTCTCCACGAAAAGCAAGGTAGTCAAGATAACCCCCTGACTGAAATTGTTTATGCAACTCCTGTTCAAAGTCTCTTCGATTGTGTAGATCTTTTGAACTTCGTATGGGAATCCGATGAGTACTTCTGAACTCATCGGATGTTTATTAGTTCTTCTCTCTTAATTTGTCTCACTAGTTATTGCTCTTTGCAGGCGACCTTGTTGCACACATTAAATTCACAGTGTTGCTGATGCCCAATGGATCGGACAAGGTAACATCACATTCACTTCAGGAATTGAAGCCCACGATATCTATTGAAGACAATGCTGAGATCAAAGGGTGGCTTGCTCTGGGTACAAAGTCAAAGAAGAAAGGTGGTGGAAAGAAAAAGAAAGGTCTGTAAGGCTATCTTGGTTCTTCTGCGTTTTGTTACTCTTTGATACATTTTGTAGCTGATTCTTTTCTCTCGTGGTATGTAGACTGGTTTACATCTTTCTGGTAACTTGTATACTTACAGAACTTACTTTTCCCATCTAATAGGTAAGAAAGGAGACGCAGCAGAAGCAGAGCCTATGGATGTTTCAGAGCAGAGCCAAGAATAATTCAGTCTTTTTTCCTTTGCTTCCGCTGCTTCTGTACCTGCTCCTTCGCTGCATCTGATTGTGTTATATTACATTCAGCTGTGGGAATTTGAGTGTACTTTTTTTTGAAGAGTCTGAAGAAAATGATCGATCCTTCTGCACACCCGTTCACTTCAAAGCACGAATTGATCATTATCTATGGTGTGCTCAATGTGTACTTGTCAATTCTGCTTATAAGTCTGCTTAACTTGAGTTTAACTATGCTGTGATGTTTGTCTGTTTGCTAACATTCATAAGGTGTGAGTTGCTGAAGTTACGGTACTTTTATGTGTATGGCCTTCTAGAATAACATGCATCATTTCAGGCGTGAATGTCTGGGATTCTGTGTCTATTCCCGAATGTCTGTTGTATGTTCATATTCATTCTAGTCATAATAGAATGCAAGATGCCCGGTAACGTGCTACTACCTTCGTTTCAAGGAATAAGGCGCCCTCATTTTACGAGTTGTTTGACTAAGAATTACTTCAAATAGATAAAGATTGTTTGTATGAAAATAATACATTAAAAAGTGTTTTTCAATACGAATCCAACGATACTAAATACATATAATATAATCAAGATTTTGTTGCTCAATTTTTATGGTCAAAGTTCGTCTTGAAATACGGGTGCGCCTTATTTCTTGAAACGGAGGTAGTACTATTGTTTCAGTCTCCTTCATATTAGTTTTCTTTTGAAAGAGTGGCATTCCGTGTTCAATATCTTGACTGAGGCCATTATAAATAATAATAATAATAATAATAATAGTGAATGTATAAAAGAGAAATCCTATATGTGATAAGGGGGGATGTAGTGGATCATGAATACACCACGCTGGTTCAATTCTTGTGGATCTCCCATCGGATTATTGCAAATTTCAAGAATTTAAAATTTCATATTCAGCTATGTGTTTTTACCCGAGGTGACAAAGAATATCGTCATCTACCTAGCCAACATTTATGTCTGGTTTCATCATTTGGGCTTGCTAGTTTTGTCTTGCTTGCTAACAATGTCTTTGTTACCGTAAGGATAACTCGTGGAGCTTCGAGCGTGAAGCAAACAATATTGGAATGAAGATAAAATGCAGACGAACATGATTATTATGCCTTCCGCGAAATAACTGATTAAATGAAGATAAAAGGCAGACGGACATGATTGCTATGCCTTAGAGAAATAACTCAATTTTATACCGTTCATCGGTATTCCTCATCTTCAAGCTTTCATATTTTGGTGTAATTTCTATGTTCCATATTGTTGAAACTTTTTTCTCCCAAGTTATCTTTTGCAATACTCTGGATTATGTGGTAGTGTCTTTTGTTGTTGTTGTTAATTTAGTGTGTTTATAAGATATCAGAAAATTCGACTTGAATACCCTATCTTATCAGATGAGGCCCCAAATATTTCTAGAAACATTTTGATACGACTACCGTATCTATTCCGCCAGTCAAGGATGCCCCGTGAGCCCTTCAGGTGAAGGGCCATACTCCTCCGTCTGGAAATACTTGTCACAATTTTGTCTAAATTCGTATCTATCCACACAGTAAGATGCGTATAGAAAAACTCTATGACAAATATTTCTAGATAGAGAAAGTAGTTCAAGTAGTACTTCACAAATAAACAAGGTTGCAAAGTATCATTTGACAAAGAATGAGTAATAACTAATAAGTAGGAGTAAGCCACATTAGGGAGGGAATGATGAGTGCACGTAAACCTGATGTATCTGCCCGAATTAAAAGATTCCACAAACTTATAGTAGAAAAAAGGTAACAAAGTACGAGTAAACTAATACTCCCGTACATGAACTGTTGATTTCCGTGTAGTCCCATCAAGGATTTAATCTCTAGGTACATTTCAAATTCGCAAGTCCTTTTTGCCGCTTACCCATCATAAACTGTATGTTGTTACAATTGCATCTTTTTCTTTTATAACTTCAATCAATATTTCCGAGTGTGACATGAAAAATCAAATTTGCATTTTGTCGTAATTCGTTACATCAAGAAGCTAATCCATGTCATAAAAGCTGCATAACAACAATTTAATGACATGCAAGCAGTTGTATACAAAGAACTTATAAGTGCACAACATTAATTGATAATAGGTGACCGACTTATCGGTGTAGTTTAGAAGAAAAAAAACTAAGTCTTTTTTTGGAATCCTACGAGAAAAGTGTCTATAGACACAATGTTGTTTTTTCAAAAATAAATGTGCATGCCCTCCAAACTTCAAAGGCAGGTTTTAATGGTTATTTTACTGATATGCAAGCAAGTGAAGCAATCATATGCTAGAAACCTTTTTAACCATACATTCTCTACTTGTCGTCTTGTGTTTGAAAAACATCTTTGAACACCATAATAGTTTCTCATTACAAAGTGTTGAGATTTTTCTTACGGAATATAGGTCTTGGGGAATACATTTTGAACATCTTGTAAAGGGGAACATGCGTGATACCAATTGTTGATATGACTACGGTTTGAAATTAAATCATTTTAAATTCAAAAAGGAAGGTTTGAATGTCGTTGACGTCATCTACTTTGTTTGTGTATGTGATGCTTTTGTGGTGCCATTGAACGGGAGAAAATGAGGTGGACAAGAAGGTGAAAGTAGATGTTGTGCTACAGTCATGGAATACAAAAGTGTGTGCGACTTTTAGAAGTGTCCATCTTTTATATGCCCTGTTGTATTACGAGTGTAAGCAGGGTTATTTGGCTTTTTAAATGGAAAATATAGAGAAAAAGTTCATTTAAGTCCTTTTTGTTTGGGTTGTCTTTGGCTGTCTGTGCCGATGTGTAGGAAAAGTTGATACGAAGAAAAGTTATTGTTCAGAGATTTACTATTTGACAATTTAGCTGGCCATCTGGCTTTGAATTGGAAAATTGCCTCACACACTCTCAAAGTTATGAGAACATGTATTTTTCTGTTTATGTATAATGAAAAACACATGAATCACTAAAACTTACAAGAACTGAGCGACGTGGATGAGGGGAATTGGGTTGCGCGGGCGGTTTGTCGGCAACGGGGCAAGCGGTGGTCGAGGCTGAGGCGTGGCGGCACACAATGGTGTCGGGTCTACGGACCCTAACCCCTCTTGCTCGATGGACACAAGATGGTGAATACTCCGTTTCGGGCAAATAAATAGTTTTCGCTGGGCTAGGTGGCATTCTCTTGTTATTACTCGAAACAAAATGGGCAAAAGAGTATACCGATTTAAAAAGCCGCGGGAAGCACCTCAATTGGTGCTTTCTCTCACCTATGTTTCATGTTTAGAGGGTGGCTTCGGAAATAACCAAACCTTTTGTTTCGCTTCCTCTGCTTATTTTCGTGGAAAACCAAAAAACCTAAACAAAAGGACTCTTTAAAATACAGAAAACCATTGAAAAACTGAAATAAAATTATTACTTGTACTAGAATAGAATAAAATAAAAATCCATGGAGTAGTGGCGTAGTTAACACGCGGTACAGCCGATGACACTATGGCCAGGGTCCCACCTTTCACGTTTCCAGTGGGCCCAACGTCCGTAGGCGGCGGCTCTCCCTCCGTGGTACACAAAAACCCTAGCACCCTCCCCCTCTTTACGGCCCCTCCTCTCGATCGACCTCCCAAAACTCTTCTACACGCTCCCCCTCTCGCCGCCGCGTCCAATCGCAAGTAGCAGCCGCGCCGCCGACCAAGCCTTCCGATGGCGGACAAGGAGCCCGTCGTGGAGCGCCACGTCGCTGAGGAGGAGGGCGAGGACTCCTCCGCCGCGGCCGCCGCCGCCGGCGAGGAGGAGGACACCGGCGCCCAGGTCGCCCCCATCGTGCGGCTCGAGGAGGTCGCCGTCACCACCGGCGAGGAGGACGAGGAGTCTCTCGTCGACATGTAAGCTCACCCCCCGCCTTCTCTTCCCTTTGTTTCGGCTCGATCTGGTGCTGATTTTCGCGCGGCGATGTGTAGGAAGGCGAAGCTATACAGGTTCGACAAGGACGGGAACCAGTGGAAGGAGAGGGGCACGGGCACCGTCAAGCTGCTCAAGCACAAGGAGAACGGCAAGGTTCGCCTTGTCATGCGCCAGGCTAAGACTCTCAAGATCTGCGCCAACCACCTCGGTTTGTAGCTATTTCCTCCGATTTTCCTCCCACCGTAGTAGATTCCCCCCGATCGCTCTGTTGCTTCGAGTAGATTCAGGACAGGATCTGACGGTTGTGGCTTTGTTGCTGTGTGCAGTTATCTCGACCACCAAGATGCAGGAGCACGCAGGTAGCGACAAGTCCTGCGTCTGGCACGCGGCCGACTTTGCTGATGGAGAGCTCAAGGATGAGATGTTTGCCATCCGGTTCGGCTCCGTGGAAAGTGAGTTCTCAGCTCTATTTCCGCGACTCGCTCATGATGCAATTTTTGTCTTGTGGTTTGCTTGGTTGGATAACATGCTATGTAACGATGTTTGTTCCATGTCCTTGTTCCCAGTAGTAATAGTTGTTCCTTTGTATGCTTTTGTGAGATGCATGTGCTACACGTGTTCGACATGAAGTGGTCGCATTCTTACAGCAGAACGGCGTGTTACGTCATCAGGATGTGAGGTTCAGCAATCTAGGATTTATGGTGCTCAATGGATCGTCAACACTATCACTTCATTGTGATCTATAGCAATGTAGTCGTTTTGATGTTCGATGGATCAAACATCGTACTTACTTGAGGATTAGGAATGGGTGGATTTGCTATAGCAAGTGCCATGTTCCAAGATGCAAAACCATTCCTTATCATAGTGAAGGTGGCACAATCACAACCCATCATTTTTTGTTCTCTTATTATGGCCTTGTTTGAGTAATTCGAACCACAGAAACAGTTTATTAGTATTATTTGGGTTAGCCTCTTAATGTCCGTGAAGTTGGACTATTCAAGGTTTGCCTGAATTTACGTCGCAACATCATAGTTCTATCATGTCTCTCAAACCCTAAGCTTCTGCTGTAGATCCATAGTACTGAACACGGTCTGCACATCAGCATTGTTCTTTCTGCCACTTGCCTTGATTATGTCAGTGGTTACAAATTGACATCTTTTCCAGTTGTCAAGTATTTATAAATTAATTAGAGATCACCGAACCGCCCTGCTTTTCAAGTGGCAGAGTAGCCCTATGTATGTGGCTAACCATAAATGTCTGGTTCTAACTTGTTGCAACTTTTTTTGCAGCTAGAAGTTGCTTGTAATTCTATAGGTTCCTGTCATATTATATAAAACTTTAGGCTTGTCCCAGTTGTTTAGCCTGGTTTGTGGCAATAGCAGTAAGCACAAGGTTGCTTTCCACCAGTAGCCTTAGATTTGTGATGAATGGTGGGTTTGTCGTTCGTGTGATTAATGCTAGGCTGTCGCCCACATCAATGTTGGGCATTCTGATTAGGAAAATATTTGTCTCTTTTCGCCTATTGTCTTAATACTCTATTACAGTATGAGGAGTATTTATTCCGCAGTATATAGTATTTCTAGTTTGTCCAAGTCAGTGGTTGCTTCTTTGATATAAATATTGTGTTGCTACCTATAGCTGTTGCTTAATTTTTATCTATAGCTATAACTTCTCTCCTGCCAATCTCCCTGACTGCCTGTTCAAGTAAGTCATATTTACGCTATGTAGTGAGTGTTGGGTTCATTAGCTTACCATGCTTAAATAGACTACGGGTGTTGGGTTCATTAGCTTACCATGCTTAAATAGACTACGGTCCACTAGCCTGTTTGAGCTATAGCCTGCCCAATCATAGAATTTGCTTGGCTACATGGTTAGCTAGTCCAACCTGAGCAACGTAAGTGTTAGTTTTCATAGCAGGACAGCAGTTTGACTCTGCATTTTTCTAACTTCTCTCCATCGGAGGAGAGCTGAATATTGCCTGATTCTAGCCCATACAAGCTAATTTGCTTGCTAAGTTAGTTAATAATTACTATACCTCCATTCCAAAATATAAGCCTTTTTAGAAGGCTATAAACTAGCTTCCTAAAAAGGCTTATATTTCGGAATGGAGGTAATATCTATGAATCATCTATCTTTGCCTAGCAAGGCTGGTGTTAACTGCTCAAAAACCAAACATACCAGTAGATTTGCCATCTGTTGACAGGGGTTAATTGAAAATCATGCAATTTCTTATGCTCTTGGCCACTATAGTTATAGTGGCTGGTGCTCAATATTTTTGTTACACCAGGTGCAAAATTTGTTAGTCATTTGGATCTTCTTAAATACTTGATTGTCACTGCTAATGATGTCTTTTTCTTTATCATTTTATAGACTGCAAGAAGTTCAAGGATTTGGTTGATGAGATTGCGGAGTCGCTTGCAAAGACTGAAGGTGAAAGCGAAGAAGGTTCATCCGCTGCTGGGCTACTGGAGAAACTCAGTGTAAGCGAAAGCAAACCTGAGGAATGCGCAAAAAAGGAGGAATCAACTGATGCCGGCAAGGAGACCAAAACCGAGGCAACCCCTGCTGAGTAGTGGGCGGAGCAGAACCAAACACAACGGTACTGCTGAGCACTGCTTGGTGGAAAGAGTCAGTTTGTCGGTCCTTCCTGTCTATGGAAGTTGGTATCCAGTCAGAAGGTGTCTTGAGCAGAGTCCATTTTCACCCAGTTGGGGGGCCTTCATGGGTTTGAGTATCTACTGTTAATTAAGATATCTGCTCACAGTCTGGGGTTGGCATTTTGGATCTGGTGTTGTCTTGCATTTGTCAAGAACTCGAAATGTAGTCCATGAGTATTGAGTTTGGAACATTTTGGGTTTGATTTGTAGGTGTTTTTGCTGCATCGGTCGGTTATGGATTGCATACAGTTCATATAAGTTAAAATGTTACATTATCTTTTGCACATTTGGTATAACCGTTAATGGTTAATCTTAAAATTAGAACATTTTCGTGGGCCTTAATTCTTCCGAGGAACTATGATTGTGCCATTGTCCTGAAATCTCGATTCTCCTTGATGAGCACACAGATTGCGTCGTACTTGCGTCGCCTGTTGAGGGCCAGAATCATTTTCTTAATGATGAGGATGTCACCAACTCCTGAATCATCTAGCCCTTGAGCTTCATTTGCGATCTTCATGGGTCTGGAGTACATGCTGGCAGCTGATTCACCCTTGAATGACTGGAAGCATTGAAGTTGGGCCATCAGGGTGTCGATATGAGCGTCTTGACACACTCAATGCCACGAATTGACTGCTTCAAGAGTTCCAGATTTCATGTGATGAAGGTTGACGATGTTGGCGACCTTGTCTTCAATTCGTTGGACGTCGAAAACAAAGATGTCCCAATATTTTTCTTTCCTTCTGGCTTCAACAACACCATCAATTGGAACAATTTTGCTTCCTTGTCAACAATGGGAGACTCGTGCCTTCTCATCTTTACTATTATACTAGTACAAATGCCCGTGCGTTGCCACGGGGCAACAAAACATAAAATAAGTCAACATTTTATTGAAATGTTTGTTTATTTTCATGGCCCTTTCAATTCTTTTCTTGCCACCCATGTTTAAACATGATACACATGGATATTTACGTCCGTAGGAAAATATAAGCAAAAAATATTCAAAACAACATTATTTCACTAAAATATAGTTTAATAAGAATCTAAAATTTAATATCATATGCATCAAAGAAACAGCCCAACAATTATCTAATATATCCTTTTATGGATAACATAACACATGTGTTCTTCCAATTTTTCAAAATATATCCAGTAAAAGCAATATAGTTATTAGGCTGAGGGTAAACATTTATCTCCAAAAAATGAGGATATTAGAGATCTTAATGTCGAAAAAGAAGTCAAACCGATATCCTTTTCAGTCCATAGCCCATATGCAGATTAAAGCCCACCTCAACCAGCTGAAGAGAACCGTCTCAAAAAAAAAAAAATACTCTCACACTATTCCCCCATTCCCTCGCCGACCATCTCTTCTTCTCTTCACCGTCTAACCACCGCCGGTGTCCACTCCTCTCCCTCCCCGCGGCTAGCCTCGACGACCTGCTCTTCTCCGCCGGTCTCGTCAACCCCGCGACCCAGCGCAGGTCGTAGTCCGGTGGGAGATCGCGGCCGCTGGTGCTGGTCGCGCAGGTCACCGATTTGTGAGGTCTCGGCCACCGGCGCTGGTCGCTCACGCCACCAATCTGCTAGGTCGTGGCCGCCGGCGCTGGTTGCGGCCGCCTTCGATCTGCGAGGCCATGACCTCCGGTGCCCCGCTAGTGATTCGAGCACTCAATTGGCTGGTCACCCTTGTTGCGGGCGCTCCCGGTCTGCAAGGTCGCGACTGCTGACTCTCGTCGCTCCCGGTCTGCAAGGTACTACGCAAGCACATTTTTCATCTCATCAAGGATAGGATGTGGCTGCAGCAGCAAAGATCCAAAGTACACCCAGGCGCGCTTTTGCGCCATCCCACGTGCCAAACTTGACACGCCGATTACCGCGCGCGCACTCAACCGCCCGGAACATTCACCGCGTGTCGCTTCGCCGCCCTCCACCTCGCTGCACGTCACCCTCCGCGCACCACGTCGCTCGCGCCGCCACTCCGCATCCACGCCGACGAGATGCAGCCCCGCCGCCGCTTGAGCTCTGGCTACCGCGGCATCTGCGCGCGGCCGAGCGACACGTTCTACGTCGAGATCCGCAGCGGCGATGAGCGCATCGGGCTCGGGACCTTCGAGACGATGCACGAGGCGGCGCGCACGTACGACTCCGTCGCCTGGCATCTCGGCCGCTCCCGGCGGTCGATAAATTTCGATGACGTGTGGACGTGGCAACAAGCGGAAGCGCTTGCGCCGCCGCCACCGGCCGTCACGCGCGAGGCGAGGCAGGGCAGCCTGTTAGAGATGCTTTTAGGCATGTATGTGTTGTTGGCCTAGCGTTTTCTTGTTTCTAGACTCTTGTGTTGTTATAGTTGCTATATTAATATATATATTAATATAGCCGGGTCGAAGCATGTTTCCATATTAGTTACACACATTTTCTCGAGCTTTTAAAGCATGACACTACGGATAGAAAACCCAAAAAAAAAAGGCACAGGCAGAGATAGGGAGAAATGCGTTGACTTGCTTTGTTCCGCTCAGGCTTTCCCTTTCTTCTCCCTGGCTTCATCCGTCCCCAACCACTTCTCCGACGGGCCACGGCCGCGCTCGCCGTATTCTCTCCCCAGCCACCATGGACTTGCCCCGCCGCCTAATCTTCAGCGCTCCCGATCCCTCGCCGTCATGCTCTGCTCTTCTCCCGCGCTCGCTGATCCGGTGGAGGCAAGGTCCACCGCTCCGGCGCTCGATTGGTCGCGCCAGCCTCTTCTCCTCCACCCCCATAATCCTCGGCGCCGTCAAATACTCCGCCTTGATCTCCTCCATCATGCAAGATCTTCTACGCCGCCCACCATGCCGGCGTTGCGCGGGCCGGGCCTGTCTCCCACGGCCTCACTCCGTCGTATTTTCTCCCCGGCTGCAACTGCGTCGGAGCAAGATGAGCTCCATCGCCTCGGGCTCCATGTCCCGCCGCCGCCCACCTTCTCGTTTGTTTGACTCGCCGCTGAGGCCTCCTTCCGGCGAGAGGTCGATCTGCCGTTCCGAGGTGAGCAACTCGACTTTGTCGGAAACTAATGATGCTCGTGATTTTCTAACTAATTGGTGCTCTCTGCTTGCGACATCTCTGATGTGCCTGTAGATGCTATTTCTAAGTCTATTACTCTTGAGGTGATTGCCAAAATAATGCAAGACAGAGGTTCAAGATTACAGGTAGTAACGTTAGTAATCGCATGTTTTTTTCTGCTAGGGCCATCAGTTTAGATTGGATGTAATCTTGCATATCTGACCGATCATGGTTGTCTATATTACTAATAGGCAGTTCCTGCCAGGACCTACCGAAGGAAATGATGAGCAATCAAATAACTCCAGGTATTGTGAGTACTGTCATAAGCACTGGAAAAAATATTCTATTTTTTGTAATGATGAGAGCAATGGCGTTCCATTTTTCTGTCTTAATTCATCTGAAACTGACACAGAATTTTTTAAAGAAGGCTTAATTCTCTGTGAAAAAGAGAGGATGAAAGGACCTCAAGGAGTAGGCTTAGATGTACTGGTCGGCATATTACCCTGTCTTGAAAAAGAGATGGAGGAAATTGTCCTTCATAAAACATTCAAGTTGGCTGAGAAGGTTGCATCCATAATGGAAGAACCAGAACCTTTCCTTTCATGGGTATATTCTTCTGTCCAATTCTTTTGTAACATTTAGCATCTTTTGACAAACTTCTGAAATTTCTGTGAACCCAATGCATTTTACTCAATACTGCTAAAGTGCTAAATCGGATTTCATGGTTTCAAATTCAAATGGCTCCCATGTAATGAAGTTCTATGAAGCATGTTGGCACTCCGAAGTCTTTCAATACTGTTTCTCAATCTAGAGTAACTCAAGTGAGCAACAAAGCTGGCAGGTACACCCTTTGTCCCTCTCGGTGTAATTCAAGATGTGCATGCACACTTCTTTCTGTATTGTAAGAATGCATTGTTACTGATATCTGATAGTGGATATCAATAATATTTTTTTAACATGTGCAAAGGCAATAAATACTTGGTGCGCCATCAACTTATATAAAATCTGCTCATAGCATTATCCAGCATTCAAACGAAAACCGCTAAGGTCTTTTACAAGAGTAGACTATAAATCCACAAACTGGGAGTGTTCAAAATACCGAAACAACAACTTTTCAAAGAAAAAAATCTGACCCAAGCATTTTGACTAAATCTTTAACATGTTGTGGGATGTTGGCTTCACACTCGTTGTCCATGTAGGACAGCATGTGTATCACCGCTTTGTTCCGCAGAGTGTAACCAACCTACACATGAATTATATGTCAATACTGCCCAAGAGTTCAAATTTACAGTTCATAATATGTTAGCACCAAAATTTAGTACCCACCTTGACATTTGCTGGGACTTCTTGGCCATTCCACCACCGCATATATGATAGCACCAAAAATCCTGACATGAGGCTATAGAGAAAGCATACATTATTGTTAGCGAAATTGTAGACAAGATCTTGAAAATCAGTAATAACTACATGGATTCTAACCTGTCATTGTTGATTGGCAACCCACATGGTGTGATGCGACGCCAAAGAAAAACGTCATCTTTCCAGCCTTTGATTGCATCTCCAAGAGCAATGTTCAGGTAGAATGATATCTCTTTCAGCTTAAATATATATTTGTGATGAAGTCCTGGTTTATACATTTCCGGTTCAGGATTGGGATCAATTAGAGTAACCGTCCGTTTATCCAGGTTGAACACAAAAAGAATGTAGCATTGTGGAGATGGGCGATATGGTACCAAAATCTGCATAATTTTGAATTATGAAATATTAGGACGTAGGTAAATCAAGAGACCAATAAGTTTATCATCTTGGGACTCAGACTGCATGAAGAATTGACCAGTCTTACCGAGTTGCACTCTGACACATGAAACTCCATCCCTGGCCAGCGTTCACACATCATTGCCATGATCTCGCGCTTTTTGTCAAACGGTAAACGTTTCTTTGGGTCGATGGAGGAGTCGGTCACTAAGGTCCGAGATGAGAGAATTATTAGAGTTAGATGAAACATGACATGTGGTTACCATGTAAGATGAATTTAAACAGAACCACTCACGCAAAATCTGAGATCGACAATGTGATAATTAGTCTCCAAAAACAACCGCGCTACGTCGATAGCATTTTACCCGTACGGCCATGTTGAAAGAATCAGTGTCTATACCATTTTTATCGTTTAGCAAGTCTTTCAATTGTTTAAGACTGATGCTAATCGGATATGGCTGAGAGCTCTTCACCCATATTTGTCTACAAAACAAACCAGAAAGTTAACTACAGGATAAAACTCAAAATTGAAAATGGCGCAGTTTGGACTTACTTCATGGCATCGTTGTCGCTAACAGATAGAATATAATTTCGCAGTTCAGAAAGTGCTTCATTCTTGTTAAACGACTTCTTGATAATCTTCAAGGGAGGTGTGGGGGCATTGGCTACCTGAGGTAGTTGTGTAAATTCAGTGGGAGGAGGACCATTACTGTCCCACATGAGGATATCACTTGGGTCTCCCTTCGTATCAGGTTGTTCAAACTCCGGGGTTCCTTTTAACATATTCGAGGCAGTATTATGTAGGATAAATGGTAACTGTTTCCTGAAGAGTTTGAGTCCATTCTGCAAATTAGGGAGTATAATTAATTCATGGAAGAATTGATCTTCATACTTATCATACTTATATAATATAATATTTGAATCCTTGTGCAAATACCTGAGTTACAGGATGAGCTAGTTCTTGGCCTGTCCACTCTTCCATGAGTTTGAGGACAAACAAACCACATGATGAGCTGCAATAGTGTAAAAAACGTTGGTCTACATGGATCTACAAGTATAAGAAATTATCGAATAGTCCAAAAGGTAATACGGCTGTAACATACCTATCTGTCTGTAATGGTTGCTGAATACACTCCACCCACTTCCATGTAGTTACCTCCAGGTCTTGCCACTTTTGACCTAGATTAAAATCACTCATCTGAGCAGCAAGTTGAAGCTGATTTTGAAGACCTTGTAGCTGTTAAATAGAAAAGGAAATGACATGGTGATATAAAAGGTAGACGTTATTTCACAAACAATTATAATGATAAATATGAGAGTATAAAGTGATTACCGTCCGTTGTAAGTCGGGGCGGTCTTTTGCTGAACCAAAGGAGTCAAGAATTTGTATACGGCGGTTGCGCACATCGACGTTACAGAAAACCCAATGATTTGTATTTTCGTTAAACGGTATAAAAATCTGATCACAAAAAAAAAGTAAGTGGTAGCAATAGTATTTTTATAACTAAATTGAACTCGGTAAATTATGCTGAACTTACCATGTCATGTTCTAGGTAGATACGCACACGTTTTATAATACCATCACAATCTTTCTCGCTTATGTTATTGTTGGCGTCTCTTCGCATTAATTGAGAAATATGTGTGCTTTCGTACCAAACTTTTCCACCAGCCTTATTGGTTAGGTGTTCTTTCGCCCTCAAGCAGTAAGTGTAAGCATTAATGCACTGTAAGATCAAAGAAGAAATTGTCAAATTATAACATTGATATACAATAATTACATGATGTTCTGAGTAAATGTGGAAATAATGTGGACATAAGCACTCTTCAAATTATAACTTTACTCACGTCTCCATCCAACCATCCATTGTTTGGAAATAAGCACTCTTCAAAATCACTGCGCCTTAAGCATGAGTCATGTATCCGGACCAACTTGGTCGTTAGAGGGAAAGACATGATGTATTTTTTAATATCTTCAAGCCTCTTATCATCTCCTGTAATCTCTTCCATCTCTCCATCGGTTGAGCTCATCTATGAAAGGTAGTAGAGTTTAAAAAAAAACTTAGTCAGCAACATTCTATTCAATTCACTTACCTGAGCGCTGCCTACCATGTCAATTTGTTTATTATCATTTTCTTTAATCTCTCCCACCTCTCCGTCGGGTGAGCTCATCTATGAACAGTAGCCATAGAGTTAAAAAAAAGATAGTCAGCAAGATGATGGATTGTTTTTTTTTAAATGGGATGTGATAATGTGCAATAACATCATTTTCTATTCATTGCCTTACCTGAGCGATGGATGCCGTTTCACTCTTTTTCATATCAGTTACCTGAATCTCTCCCATCTCAACATCGGTTGAGCTCATCTATGCATGGTAGTCATAGAGTTAAAAATTAGAAAGTTAGTCAGCAATATGATGAATTTATATTTTTATATAGTGGCAGATGTAATGTTCGCATAAAAGTAAGGGACCGTATCAGAGGTCGGATTCCATACATGCATATAACAATAAACTGAACATGGAAGAGAGTAGAAACAGCATACGACCTACTGATTTATGCCTACGTATCAGAGTAGAAATAGTTGCAGTTGTATCCATAATTTTAATATATCATAATATTTTGTTGCCAAAGACATATTGTTCTACTGATGTATTTACCATTGCCTTCTAATATGCTACTTGTAGTAATGGTAAAGCAGCAGTAGCAAGCTCTCTCATCTCTCTCTCAAATAAGAGCAGCAACAAACAATAGTGCCTCATATTCTCTAATTCAGCAATTAAATTACGATAATTGCTGCATCTCAATTATAGCAAGCTCTAGTTTTTAAGTTTACCCTAGTCAAGATGCAGCAATATAGTCCAGTTTGGCTTTGAACCAAATGGCTGTTCTTGAAATTTCGAATCAAACAAGGGATAATACAGCTAATCAGGCATCTAAATTTCACCTAAGTTAAAGAACAGATTTAGACGATTTCTAATCCAGTAGATGGCTAATGAACAGATTTATACCATGAAAGACATTACATAGGGCTAGGATTAATTTTACTTGGTGTACATTTGGTTTACAACAGCACAAATGAATGGAGAGAGGGTGATGGTGCATGAGCTTGTATTATAGAGATTTGATTACATACCTTGAACGAGATGAACTTCTCTGCAGGTCCGACTTTTGATGTCCCTTGAAACTTGTTTGAAGAATGGGCAGGTTAAAATCTCTCCCCGGTGGTGCTTGAGGGTACCTTTTATATGTCTGCTTCCTTACCGCAATTTTGGTAAATGTTTTAATTACCATTACAATAGCGGGATGGTATCAAACCGGTAATTAGGGGAGATGATTTATTACCTACTGAAGCGTGATTTACGAAGATATTTTATTTATGGTAGGGAATATTTTGTGGGTCTGATGGAAATCAAATTAATTCAATTGCAGGCGTGTCTCCGGTTTCCTTATTTGCTTCTTTTACCTAAATGGATATGTGCTCGTTCCCTGATCCGTGCTTATTAATTTTTCGGGCCTTGTTTCTCCGGGTTTAAATGCGCTGGAAATTAGGGACTAATCCCGCCAGAAATATTTCACATGCCTTTTTTTCTGAATAGTGCGAGAGAAAAAGAAAAGACATGATGCTGCGGGATCTCCGGATACCATTTTTATGTGTGCACAATTATCTTAAATTAAGTAATTACATAATCACCATTACTATAGCGTGATTTATGGGCCGAGTTGATTTTAGCATCCGGAGATCTTATTTGGGTCGAGTTGACTTACTCATTGATTTGATCCACGTAACTTTTGTGTTTATTAAATGAGAGCATCTGGAGATACTATTTGGGTCGAGTTGAATTACTCAGTGATTTGATCCACGGAATTTTTGGGTTTATTAAATGACAGCATCGGGAGATACTATTTGGGTCGAGTTGACTTAGGCACTGATTTGAGCCACGTAAATTTTGGGTTTATTAAATGAGATGCTTTATTACAAATATTTTATTTTATTTAAATTTGTCTATTATTGTATGCAAGTTTTTGCTTAGTATAAAATGTTGTAGGTTTGCCTTGGAAGCTCTACCAGTTTTGCTCACATGTGTTTGCTAGAAGGTTCAAGTTTTATTGATGCATGTTTTCCTTTTATAATGTGTCGCAGGGATAAAAAAGATTATAAGCCAAATCCCCTATTTGACCGTGTTATAGATGTCCTTTTTTATTCTTCACGCTGAACACAAAATGAACTGCTCTACAGCTTCATGTCTTCAAGATAAATCATGTCTTCCATTATCCGCGCAAGTAGTAGGAGTAAATTGGTGCCTAATTAGAAATATTTATGTAGTGGTGTCGATGTGTTCACTGCTCTTTCTGGTGCTGTTGGAGCTCTATATGGTACACTGCATGGTGGCGCAAATAAGGTAAACTTTATTGAGCTTCCTCCTTGTTGATGCATTTAAGCGATACATTATTCAGGATCTATTAGTCTTTGTTGTTTAGGAGAATAGGAACCCATCTCATGTACTCACTGCCTTCCGAGACGTAGGGTTTTATAGAACCCCAAGTACCGGTTGCCGTACTTCCGCAACAAGGCCATAGCACCCATGTAGCGACGCATCTTGTCACGTGGACCACCGATAAATGTTCCCGGCAACATGGTACGCTTTCCAATAGCATCGGCACTACCCTGAACATCTGTTGAGCTCACCTATGAACATGTGGTAGTCATAGAGTTAAAAAAATACTAAAGATAGTCATCAAGATGATGATTGCCTTGACATGCATTAACATCATTTTTGAAAGGTATCATAGAGTTAAAAAATAAAAAAGAGCTTAAGCAAGGAGATGAATTGCCTTACCTGAGCGTTGTCTCCTGATTCACTCTCTTTCTTATCATTTTCCACAATCTCTCCCATCTGAATATCAATCGAACACATATGTGAAAGGTAGTCATGGAGTTAAAAAAATAAGATAGTTAGGAACGTGATGAATTAGTTTGTGAATAGTTTAATTTATACTGTTGAATTTCTTCTCTAATTCTTAATCACACATATATACCTTTATATCTGAAACAGTCACCTGATTTTGGGTGAAAATTAGCACACTTAATCTGTGTTTCACAAGTGATTTAAAACTTTTATATGTGATAAGATGTTGATGATAAGGTCAATTTTGAGCTATTGGGCTGCAGTCAGTAAGCTCCTTGATTAGTATGTTAAACACGCTAGAGTTTTCAGACATCTTATATACTATTATTACTGTATAAATTCAGAGATTCAATACAGTAGAGCATTGGACGCTTGGTAGCACCCCAGAGCAAGTGGTAAGGGTGAATACATGTACGAGTATAGAGTATGGACCTGGAATCATTTTGCTCGGACGGGTAGAAGCCTTATACATATGGTTAGTGAAGTTTGATGTTAAGTGCAGTTTAGCGACTTCATTGCTTTTTAGTATTTAGTACTACATGGTTACCGAATTTGACGATGGTTCATTCCAAAATTAGCTTAAGTTGCCTTTTGTGTGCAGGTTATAGCATGAAATTAGCTGAAGTCGACGACAACATCAACAGGTAGTTTTTCCAGTAGCACCATTTCTGTATTTTGTTCATATTTGTCTGGGCGGTTCAAAATTTCTGGGCAGCAACTTGATATGTCATTTTACCATTTCAGAAGTGCTCAGATTTGGATATAATTTGAACAGTAGGCTCATATTAGTATGTTTGTTTTTCTGTTATTTCCCGCATTTCTCTTCCCAGGATCTTCCCTTGAAGGCGATGCCGCCAAGAAAGCGGGGAAAAAGGGGGTGACCACCGCTACCAAGCAGCAGCAACCGCAACCGCCCGACCCGCCTGGACCTGACGCTCCCGTGCAGGAGAAGCTGCGGTGGCTTGCTGACCAAGAGAGTAAGTGCCTCAGAGCCCTAACTCCTTACCGATATGCTTTGCTTTTTATTCTTTTTTACTGATTTTGATTTAATGCTTGATTTATCAATTTTGTTTCCTTTGTATTTGCATAATTCGTAGTGGCATTATACTATTTATAGTTTTTGACCTGGTCCGTGATACGCTAAAGACAAGTTCTATCATCTGGTATCTTGGCACTTCAAACGGGTAGAAGCCGGGGTTGGGCAAGCTTGTGGCTAGTCCGACCTCGATCATATACTCTATCGGGCATTGGGCTGGGCCAAAAAAATCACAAGCTTGCCCCGAGTCCCGGCTCTAGTCCCGGGCCCCGGGTGAAAACCTAGTTGCCCCGAGTCTCGTTTCCACCCTCGAATTCAAACCCCTCAAATTATAATTAGGAGAGGCTAAATGGTATCACAACGAAATTCACTCGGGTTATAGATGGTCATGTACATGATCTTTTCTTGCTTTTTAGTTAAGCAAGAGATTCATCTCGAAATCATTACAGCTGATATTCACGCATTATGATTATAATGACCGTAATGGTGCTCGTACAACTCTACTTAATTCTACTCCTGGTGTTAAAAAATAAATTATTATTAATACATCGCTTGCTGCCTCGATGGAATGATGCTTTGCAACGTAAACGATTAAAAATACTTCAGTTCTTGCGTAGATTCGTAGGAACTGCTTGTGAAGCTGTGTCTTTTGGGGTTAAGTGGTGTGTATTTGGGCTTGGCGTGACGTGATTGCATGAATCCATGTGTCAACAATACATTGTGTTTCGTTGTTATGGTATGAAATCAGGAGGAGCAGGGAGCTCCTTAATCGAAAAGAGAAACTATCTGGGAGATTATCTAACTACCTATATTCACCAGCTGGATCGAGTCCCCAATCAGAAAAACTTCAGTACAAGTTTTTCTTTTTTTTGCATAAATCAGATATCAAGCTGTAGAAAGCAACTCGTTAAAATTATCTGCAGGAATCGCTTAAAAATTGTCTCGAGGAGGTAAGAAACATTCCTTAATGTTGACTTTAGTTTGAAGGATGCAGCATCCACAATTTTACAAAGATGTAACGGCACCATTATTGTTGTACTCGCAGTTCGTAGGCTACAGTCTGGAACCGATCTTGAACTCGAAATTTAATGTTAATGGCAAGGTTCTCTAATTCTTCAAAAGTATTCCAGAAAAAAGCATGCCTGATTCGAGACGGGGAGAGGATGTTACATACTTGAACTCCCAGCTCTGATGATCCGCCTTGTGACACACGATTGATCTACAGAAATGAAGCCATAGCTTTAGAATAGTTTTAGAATTCACATGTTTAAGAAGTTTTTTAAGCCTTTACGTACCTGAGAACGGGACAAACCGATGAAGATCTACAGGGAAATATCTTGATAATACTCCTGGTGGTTTGGGGAGGTGCTAAATGAGGACGTGTTGTTCTGGGCTGGCATTCAGATTTATAGGCAGCGTTCCATATATTGGGATCTGATTGGATCCAAATCTTTTTAAACGTGGAAGGGAGAGATATCATTCTGCAGTTACGTTCTAATCGTTCCTCTCAAATCTCTACGCAATTAATGCTTGATATTCTTTTAAGTTTTGTGAGAAGGATGTCCTTGATCCGTGGTTAACTGATTGGCCATTTAGTTTAGAGGCAATTTCAGCACCTCCCCAAATGTTCCGATTTTTTTAATCAGAGCTATGGCATGCAGTTTTTCTTTATATTAGTAATCCCTCGCTTACTTGGGCATCATAGTAAGTGTGGACACATTCTTGGCACGTCTTAAACTTTACCAATTAAAATTCACAACAAGTAGAAAATAAAAGAAATTGCGAGAGAAAAATGTGGATGGCCAACGAAGGCAGCATCCCCTTAACCCTTTAAGAACTTGTTCTCACGAAGCTGATCCACTCGCTAGCCATAGCCTGATTCCCACATTGGACTTCGGAGACTCAATATATAAACCGAAACGCATGGGTGATTTCAGAAGCTATCTTAAACAAAAGGTTAACAAAAATCCGATAATTTTTTTTAATATTTCATTCGTAGAGCCTGAATGCTTCCTCTACCATATTGTTATACCACAAGACCAACACATTATTTTTAAAGTGTAATGTTGCACAGTTGTGCGCCACCAATTAAGCCAACGAGCATACAATAGAAATAATCCTTTGAGATGGCGCCAACTCGTAGTTTCCTAATACCTTCCCTGTGAGCAGCATCTCCTCCAGATATATCTACCATCCGACCATGGTGCCCCTGCTGTTGGAGAACGGCCACCGCTGCAAGCCTGCAACGATGGTGGTGGTGATAGGTGATGGATGCAAATCTTCTAAGTGAATCAAAATTCAGTCCAATGACCTTTTCAAGCTAGCCACCTGTTTAATTAAACAGAAAAAAGATAGTGAGATAGCAGCACCCATGTTGAACAGTTCAAGCACACTTTATAAAACATTCCAGGAAGCCATATATAGATCAATAAATTTATAGATGAAATGATTACCATAATGGAACTGATCTGCACAAATTTTAAAAGATAGCATAGTGAAGTACAAGCGCAAAGTATCTCACCTAAGATGTAAGGATCTCCTTCCAGACTATGTTCTTCGTGTAGGTATTGACAGGACGCCTCTTCTTTTTGCTTTCATCAGAGTTTGTTTTCTTGTTATCAACATCTGTGATGACAAGAATCTTGACGTTCTTTCTAGCAGTAGATCTAGATAGCGCGACATATAACTGCCCATGAGAGAACACTGGCTCAGACAAGTAAATACCGGCATTAGGTATAGTCTGCCCCTGTGCCTTGTTAACAGTCATAGCGAAGCTGAGCCTAACAGGAAACTGCTTCCTCTTCAATTGAAAAGGGAACATCTCATCATCGGAGGGGCAAAGGGGGATCCTTGGCAAGAAGATTCTCTTTCCAGCATGTTGGCCTAGCACAATTTCTGCATCGATGATATTCCTTTGGAATCCTCGAACCACCAGCCTCGTGCCATTGCAAAGTCCGTTTGCGGGGTCAATGTTTCGGAGCAATATGACGAGGCGCTTAATCTTGAGCTTTAGCAAATGTGGAGGAAGACCAGTAGGGGTCAATGTGTTAAGAAAGTCGGTGGGTAGTAGTTATGAGGGTCGTCCACCGCACAATCAAAGCTACGGTACACCATCTCTTGTCCTTGGAATCGATTAATCATCTTCAAATTAACCCTATCAACGCAATCATTTCGTGTCGACAAGATTGCTCTGGAGGTGATGTAGTTTGGGTCTGACATGTTAGCACCAAGGCTGGGAAAAACGCAGTCTATTAGTTTATCAAGGTCGGAGCCCTTCTTCCCAGAACATGGCACACATATCTCGTCAGGAAGACGGATGTCACCATCACCATTGGCCTCCTCCTTACCATCACCGATGCGCAGTAGGTACTCCGCAAACCAAGGGTCACTATGTGCCCTCATATTGCGTTCAAGCTTTAGGTGAGTCATGCAATCCCAAAGGTAAGACCTACGTAGCGACGCATCAATTATCTGAGCCCTCGACCCCTTACGGACAACAGGGAGGACCTGCCTGAAATCTCCACCGAACACGACCGTCTTTCCACCAAATGGCAGGTCTGGACGGCTCATTATATCGCGCATACCGTTGTCCAAAGCCTCGACCGCTCGTCTCTTTGTCATGGAAGCCTCATCCCGAGATGATGAGAGAAGCCGATCGTAGGAGTTTGGCAGTACCGCTCTGTTTAGTGAAGGTGCAATACCCACCATCATCAATGCTCGGTGGTATCTTGAATCGGGAATGAGCCGTTCTCCCTCCGGGCATTATGGAAGCCGCAACACCGGATGTAGTCGTCGCTACGACAATCTTTTTCTGACTGCGAATCGTTGCGAGCAGTGCTCTATACAGAAAAGTCTTTCCGGTACCACCAGGTCCATCCACAAAGAACACACCACCCTCATCGCCATGAACAGCAGACATAATTTTTTCATATGCGGCCTTCTGATCCGTATTAAGTGAGTCTGATAGATTTATGTCCTCCTTGTTGGGCTCAATCACAGACTCCTCGAAGATCTCCCTTTCCACACCGGTGGCGTTGTCAAATTCCTCATCAATATCAGGAAGAGGAAATGACTTTATGTCCTTCCCCATTGACTGTAGCATATTTCTGATATCTATCAAAACCTTCTGCTCAGCTAAAATATTGGATGGATCGTTGCGGCGATAGTCTTCCGACATTGCGTCAAAGTGCTTATCCCAGAGCCCGCGCACATCGCTAGGCTCGCAGAATACCAATATTGTCGCAAAGAGCCTTCGTAGAGATGAAGGCATCTCGAAGAGTGTAGATTCGGTAAGGGAGTCATCCAATGTGTTGTCCCCTTCGATCAACCCCCTTCTCTCTGCAGCTTCACGAAAGGATCCCAGTAGAATGCCATTAACCGTCTTTAGGTCATCGTAGCGAGTGGCCCCGGTGACATGGTTTAGAAGGACACGCAGTAATAGCGATCCCCTTCCGCCGGGTGAGCCGACACAATCCTTCCAACCTCGTATCCTTTTCGTAGGTGTACCATCTTTTTACGGCCCTTCTCTCGCAGTGTTTATCCTCGCCCTTTCTTACCTTTCTGCCAAGTGTACCATTCGGGGAAATCCCTGTACAAGATACCACGGGCCTCCTCATGTAATTTGTTTGCCGCAAAGTACTCTGTAAGCATCGACTTCTCAACACCTTGACGGTTAACTACTTGTTGGATATCTTGGCCCTGTTTGAACGAAACCATGTGACGAGCTTTTCTAGATGGAGCTGCAGCTGCATCACGGTGGGTGATTTTTACTCAACTCAAAGCCGTATATCCTCCACAAGGCTTCGGGGGAGTCACCCACCTCGCATCTCTATATTGGTTGATCTCATCTATGTTCCCGTTGGTATCCGCCTTGTTAGCCTCGCTCACTGTGATAGACGCCCGATCATGCCCCTTGTATATATACTTGAATAGGTACTTAACTGCCTTTATGCTTGAGCATGCCTCGACATTGATGTGACAATTCAAGTGACGCAAAAGGTGAGGGTTGTATGGGACAACCCACCTATTATCTAGCAACACCTTTCGAACCATCACTTTACAACCATCGTTACGTCTTCTGTATAGAGGGTATGAATCCTTTCCCTGTAAGGTAGCCGCATTGAAAGGTCGAGGGTACTGATTCTTGCAAGCAGGACGGCCCTTCGTGCATGGACAATCAGGGTTCAAAACACCACATGGGCCATGCATCATATGTTTCACTACCATCTTGTACAGTTCTGGGTACTTTATTTTATTAGGCAACTCTGCTGAGATAAGCTTGTCATACTGTTCAGGGCATGTGAGCTTGAATCTCCCCTCCATGATGAGCAAGAAGTGTGCATGTGGAAGGCCCCTCTTTTGGAACTCCACCACATACACATATGCTTTCACCTTCCCGAGGATGTCCTTGTGAAGCAACTTATTTTTGAGTTCCTCCAGTTTTGCCCTGAAGACACGCACAACAAGGTCTGGGCGATCTTGAGGTGTTTGGCCAGGGTAGAGCTCACGCTTGATCTCATCCCAGTTAGGATTGCATGTCATCGTGAGAAAGATGTCCGGCTTGCCGTACTTGCACACCAAGGCCATAGCATCCATGTAGCGACGCCTCTTGTCACGTGGACCACCGATAAATGACGTAGACAACACTGTACGCTTTCCAATAGCATCGCACTACCCTCACCGGCATGCAAGCCGTCCATCGTGCCTTGGTACAGGTCCGCCCTTATCTTATCTTGATGATTCCAAATATAGTCCAACCGTGAGTTCTCGATCTTGATATACGTGTCGACCGCGAACCGCTGAAAAAGACGCTTTCCGTGGAGGATTGGGTTAAATATCCCGAGACGCATCTGGAATTTGTAGCAGTAGTAGTCCCGCACTGACACACATTTACTTCCTCCCGAAGCTGCATAGAGAATTTAGAATGAGTGGTGTTAGAAACGGAAGATCATATGTCTTAGCATGGACTGCGCATGTAAGAAATAATCAAAACACATACCTGGATCATTATCTTCGTCGCCATCATCATTGTTGTCGCCGGGGGATTCGTGAGGACTCGTCTTTATTACGACGAGCTAGACGAGCCGCACGAGCTGCCATCACAAGCATCATAGGACACATTTTCCTTCGGGATATCGGTATGCCACCCAAGCTCGCTCTAGGGAAGAATAGTGGGTACGACAAAGGCGTCATAGCATCCATGATATGACTTGATGCCAAAAATATCTCTGTTTTTCCCTTGCAAGATCACGCCGTGGTCGAACCGTCTTCTTCGTTCGCTTCCTTCCACCCACACCGCGGCTACTTCGTAAGTGGTAGGTGCATTGTATCTCCTCCGATCCATCCTTTGGTCGAGGTTTAGTGTGATACGATAATCATCAACATCCTCAACCTGTCCCATACTCCGTAGGTGTTCGTAGTATGGGTTTTCACGAAGTATGTTCACCATCCGTGTGATTACTTCTTTGTCTTTTGCGCATTGCTCTTTGCGGCAGCTTCTTCGATACTCGTGTTCTAAATTGGGGTCGTCATCAAAGAAGTAAAGCTCCGGTGACCGCCTTGCGCGACCATCTATTTTGCCAAATGACCTTATGTTGTGGTACATTTGGCCATGAGCACGAAAAGTGTAGATAGGATGCTTTGATGTGTTAGTGGTATCACCATCAAGGTTGCGATATAGTGAGGTGAACGAGAAATGTCCATTGAAAAACCTTATGTTATCACGGAAATGCCTAGCATCGTGGTCTTCACTCGTCCAAAGCCTCTCGAGCTCGGGTGGTGTAGCCGTGTTGGCTAGCTTGATCTCGCCCATTACGACAAGAAACCCCGGTGGCTCATGCTCGAACCTCTTTGCACCATAATGTTTATGTATGCGATTGTCAACCGTACTCTGAGCATGTGTGTTTCAGCTTGGTATTTTGTTGTACACCATGTCATATGGATCCGAGACGTTTGGAACCGAAGCAGCAGCCATCATTGACCTCATCTCCGTTTCCACATCCTCATCGGTATCATCTTCTCGAAATGGTGGATAACAACATTAGCCATAATATTATGTGCAATATGTGCATGATATGGCCTCGGAACATGATCAAATTACCTTGTCCAGCAAACATGTATCCTTCCTCATCTTCGGAGTCTTCCTCCAATATGACACCCTCGTCCTCACCTGAAGTATAATTATCTATTTATGAGAACATGTTTCAAATAGGCATTAATGAATAGTGGAAAAACAATTACCATTAGCTGGTGACTGTGTTTGAAGTTGTTGAACAATCTC
>NC_061511.1:174333087-174375036 GCF_022539505.1 Lolium rigidum | reverse complement strand
TGCGAGCGGGGGCTAGGCCCGATAACCTTGTGGGCTGCTAATGAAATGTGTTTTTTTGTGGAGTGCTAATTAATTTTAAATTGAAATATCTATTGAAAAAAGGCTGACTTTAGCTAAGAGCTAAGGGAAGGACGCTCGCTATACGTCCAACTGAAAGGACGAGATGTCGTCTAGAGGGACGAATAGACGTTTTAAAAACTCTTACAGATTTGGCTTGTAAAAATCCGGAATTAAATTAACATTTATTTTACAAGCACAAAACCTAAATATGTTAGCCTCAACTAAGTGCAACAACAATAACTAGAGCTAAGCAAGATATGCACAATATATATATATGAAAAACAAGTGATAGAAAGATATAATAAATACTTCAAGCTCGATGGCTATCACAAGGAAAATTATATCGGGTATAGAAATAACCGAAGCACCGCGGAGACGAAGATGTATTCCCGTGTTCCCGGGTACGCCACGTTTGGAGAGGTGGGGATCCCACGAAGGCTCACCTTCTTCTCCGAACCTATCCCACGAAGGAATAGCCACTTTTTTTATGGTTAGTTTTTCCTCCACTCTGGAGATGGCAAGCTCCAAAGGAGAAGCCCGGGTCCCTTCACAACCTTCCACGAAGAGGTCACCGGGACACCAACCAAGCCAACTAGGAGGTCACCCTCCAAGAGTAACAAGCTCACGGTCTCTCACTCGAACTAATCGTGGTGGAGAGCTCAACACTATGCAATGATGCAAAGCAAGAACACCAAAGGTGTTCAAATCCTTCACACTCAAATCCCACCAAAGTAACAAATGCTTGGATGAGATTAGAGAGGAAAAACAATGGATGAAATCAACAAACGACTCCAAGATCAGATCCAAAGGGTTCCCCTCACTTAGAGGAGAAATGGATTGGTGGGGATTGTAGATCTAGATCTCCTCTTTCAAATCCCTTAATAATATGAAAGAATCATGGGACGAATGGGAGGGGAAGCAAGCTCAAGAAGGTCAACAATGACGGTCAAAACCGTGCCAAAGAACCCTAAGAACAATGGGGAAGAAGCCCCTTTATAGCCCCTAAAAAATATGACCGTTTGGGATAAAATCGAGCCAACCCGGCACTGGACTCGGCCTGCCGGGCTGGCTGCCGACCTACCCGGCAGCAGCACTCGGCATGCCGAGCCAGACGCCGAAAATGCGACAACTTTTGCATCCGGACTCCGATTTCGATGATCTTGGGATCGTTGGAATCACAAAAACGAGCTCTACAACATTATGCATAGAAACATCATAGTCCAACCATTGAGTAAGAAAAATAATATAAAAGGTTTGGCATATCTATAAAACATCAAACCGGTAAAACCTCAAAACATGAAACCGCGATAGAAGATGCATGCACATTTTGTTTTCGATGAACTTGGGATTGTTGAAAATCTAGCAACAAGCTCAAGAACCTCACACAGAGAAACACCAAGAAGCAACAAGTTTATGGAATGCAAAGCATGCAAAGGGTTGAGCTCCCTAAGACGACGTGATCAAGTTACCCAACCGAAAGCCCCTCTTGATAGTGCGGCTATGTATCCTATAACCCGGTCTCCCAACAACCACCTTGAGACCGGTAAAAGAAAAACCTAGAAAGGCCATATCTTTGCCTTTCATATCCCGCTTGATCTTGATGATAACTCTTCAGGCTCCACTCAATCCGGAATGCCTCACTTGATCATTGTTGCTTCGTGAAGACTCACGAATGTTCCCCCATACACCATGATGGGATAGCTCCATTGATGCACATATTCATATGTCCATTATCACCAAATGGACGGCAAAGATTCAAGCATATGATCCTTTTGAGATGTGATACGTCTCAAACGTATCTATAATTTCTTATGTTTCATGCTAGTTATATGACAATACTCACATGTTTTATATACACTTTACATCATTTTGATGCATTTTCCGGCACTAACCTATTAACAAGATGCCGAAGCACCAGTTCCTGTTTTCTGCTGTTTTTGGTTTCAGAAATCCTACACAGGAAATATCTCGGAATTGGACGAAACAAAAGCCCACGGTCTTATTTTTCACGGAGCCTTCCAGAAGTCTGAAGAGGAGACGAAGAGGGGCGACGAGGCGGCCACACCCTAGGGGGGCGCGGCCCGTTGCTTCGTGAAGACTCACGAATGCTCCCCCATACACCATGATGGGATAGCTCCATTGATGCACATATTCACATGTCCATTATCACCAAATGGACGGCAAAGATTCAAGCATATGATCCTTTTGAGATGTGATACGTCTCAAACGTATCTATAAATTCTTATGTTCCATGCTAGTTATATGACAATACTCACATGTTTTATATACACTTTACATCATTTTGATGCATTTTCCGGCTAACCTATTAACAAGATGTCGAAGCGTCAGTTCCTGTTTTCTGCTGTTTTTGGTTTCAGAAATCCTACACAGGAAAAATTCTCGGAATTGGACGAAACAAAAGCCCACGATCTTATTTTCCACGGAGCCTTCCAGAAGTCCGAAGAGGAAACGAAGAGGGGCGACGAGGCGGCCACACCCTAGGGGGGCGCGGCCCTGATACGTCTCCAACGTACCTACAATTTCTGATGTTCCATGCTTGTTTTATGACAATACTTACATGTTTTGCTTGCACTTTATAATGTTTTTACGCATTTTCCGGAACTAACCTATTAACGAGATGCCGAAGGGTCAGTTGCTGTTTTCTGTTGTTTTTTGTTCCAGAAAGGCTGTTCGGGGAATATTCTCGGAATTCGATGAAATCAACGCCCAACATCTTATTTTTCCCGGAACCTTCCAGAAAGTCAGAGGGGGGCCAGAGGGGTGCCCTGGGGGCTCCACACGTGGTGGCGGCGCGGCCCAGGGGGGGCGCGCCCCCCTAGTGTGAGGAGGCCCCGTGGCCCCTCCGACTCCGTCTCTTCGCCTATTTAAGCCCTGGTGACCTAAATCTTCGATACGAATTGACGAAACTCCGGAAAGACTCCAGGGGCGCCGCCACCATCGCGAAACTCCAATTCGGGGGACAGAAGTCTCTGTTCCGGCACGCCGCCGGGACGGGGAAGTGCCCCCGGAAGCCATCTCCATCGACGCCACCGCCTCCATCATGCTCCGTGAGTAGTTCCCCCATGGACTACGGGTTCTAGCTGTAGCTAGTTGGTATTCTCTCCCCCATGTACTTCAATACAATGATCTCATGAGCTGCCTTACATGATTGAGATTCATCTGATGTAATCGGTGTTGTGTTTGTTGGGATCCGATGGATTGTTACATTATGATTAGTCTATCTATAAAGTTTGTGAAGTTATTGTTGCTGCAATCTTGTTGTGTTTAATGCTTGTCACTAGGGCCCGAGTGGCATGATCTTAGATTTAAGCTCTATACTTATTGCTTAGATTGTATCTACAAGTTGTATGCACATGCCTATGTTCGGAACCAAAGGCCCCAAAGTGACGAAATTGGGACAAGCTGGAGGGAAGGCTTAGATATGAGGATCACATGTTTTCACGGAGTGTTAATGCTTTGCTCCGGTGCTCTATTAAAATGAGTACCTTAATTTCCAGTAGATTCCCTAGAGGCCTGGCTGCCACGTGCTGGTAGGACAAAAGATGTTGTAAAAGTTTCTCATTGCGAGCACGTATGACTATATATGGAAAACATGCCTACATGATTAATAATCTTGATGTTACTGTCTTAATGCTATTTCAATCCTATCAATTGCCCAAGCGTAATTTGTTCACCCAACACTTGTTATTGGAGAGTTACCACTAGTGTAGATAGCTGGGAACCCCGGTCCATCTCTCATCATCATATACTCGTTCCTATATGACATTGGAAGTACTATCAACTACTTTCTGGTGCCATTGCTCTCATATTACTGCTACTGCTGATGTGTTACTGTTACAATTGCTCTCATATTACTGCTGCTTTCACATCACCCCTGTTACTAGTGTTTTTCCAGGTGCAGCTGAATTGACAACTCAGTTGTTAAGGCTTATAAGTATTCTTTACCTCCCCTTGTGTCGAATCAATAAATTTGGGTTTTACTTCCCTCGAAAGGCTGTTGCGATCCCCTATACTTGTGGGTTATCAAGACTATTTTCTAGCACCGTTGCTCGGGGAGGCATAGCTCTACTCATAAGTTCACTGGGAGTACACTCCACCTCTCTCTCTATTTTATTTTATTTTGTTTTGCTTAGTTTACTTTTGTCTAGTTTATTTGTGCTTAGTTTATTTCTGTCTAGTATTACTTTGCTTAGTTTACTTTTGCCTAGTTTGTTTTTATCTTATTTTATTTTTCCTATATACCCGAAAATCCATAAAAATTTGAAAAACCTAAAAATTAAAAAACTGTTGCTATGAGAGAACCTACAACCTATTCGGAGCTTATTGAATTATATAATAATTATAGAGAATCAAGAACGGGAGAAGTTATGAGTGTTGTGATAGAAAAATTGAAACCAATTGCTAAAATCTTGCTTAAACGCCATGATATAAACTGTTGCTCTCAACAGGACACTAAACATCTTAAATTTCAATGTGGCTTTAGTGAGGAATTTTTTATTAAGAACTATAATCGGAATAGCTATATTCATTTTTGGTTCGAAGAGGTAGAACAATTTGTCATATTTATGGGAGCTTCTGAAATAGAATCCTTCATGGCTAAAAATTATGAAACTTGTGTTGTTTGTAAGGACCTTAAAGATTATGTCTCTTCTATCCTTAATTTTTGCATAGAAAGCTACAGTGATAATCCTTATATCATTGATTATAAAGAGAGACTCATTAATGCACAAGTATGCACTCACAATTTGCAGGAACCAGTGGAAGAATAAATTGATGAACCTGAAAGCTCATTGGATGAAAAAGAAGAGGAGAGTGATGAACAAAAGGAGGAAGAATGGATTAGCTACCCATGCCAACCTTCTAATGAGAGTAACTCTTTATCTCTTACACTATTTGATTGTCTTCCATGCTTACCGAAGGAGGATGAATGTTATGTTCCTGTGGATTCTCTTGAAATATTTCTTATGAGTAAAACTTGTGAGAATAATTATGCTACTGTTATCTATGATAATCCATGCTATTTTGATAAATCTTATGATAATGCTTTGTTTGTGCCTGATGTCGAAATGCATGGTACTAAAGAGTTTTGCTTGGCAAATGTTTATGATAAATCTCTAGATGATGGTCATATGTTACTTGATACTATTAATTGTACTACTAATGAAAATGGGATTGGAGAGTTCTTGACTTTATCTATGAGTCCCATATCTTTTGAGATTGATCAATCATCTTGCTATATTATTGATAAAAGTGGGTTTGAAAGTTTTAATCCTATTATTTCTGAGCTTGATAAAAATTATGTGTTTGTGAATCATAAAAAGCATGCTTCATGTGATAGTTATGTTGTTGAGTTTGTTCATGAAGCTACTGAAAATTATTATGAGAGAGGAAAATATGGTTGTAGAAATTTGCATGGTACTAAAACACCTCTCTCTATGCTGAAACTTTTGAAGTTACTCTTGTTTTATCTTCTTATGCTTGTCACTTTGTTCTTCATGAATTTATTTGTGTACAAGATTCCTATGCATAGGAAGTGGGTAAGACTTAAATGTGTTTTGAACTTGCTTTTTGATGCTCTCCTTTGCTTCAACTCTTATTTCTTGCGAGTGCATCATTAAAGCTGCCGAGCCCATCTTAATGGCTATAAAGAAAGCACTTCTTGGGAGATAACCCATGTGTTTATTTTGCTACTATTTTGTTGTGTTTTGGAAGTTGTTACTACTGTAGCAACCTCTCCTTATCTTTATTTTATTGCAATGTTGTGCCAAGTAAAGTATCTAATATAAAGTTGATACTAGATTTGGATTTCTGCGCAGAAACAGATTTCTTTCTGTCACGAATCTGGGTATGATTCTCTGTAGGTAACTCAGAAAAATCTGCCAATTTACGTGAGTGATCCTCAGATATGTACGCAACTTTCATTAGTTTTGAGTTTTATGATTTCAGCAACGGAAGTACCTCGTAAAAATTCGTGTTTATTGGCTGTTCTGTTTTGACAGATTCTGTCTCTGTTTTTTGCATTGTCTCTTGTGGACTTTAAGCAAGGCTTTCTAGACGTGGAGAGCTGTAGCTAATGTTTTATTGAGTTCTTGCAATGTGTCACTACATGGCTAAAGTGGATTAAAGTTTTTTTGAGTACTAACCCCTCTAATGAAGTTTATGAGAAGTTTGGTGTGAAGGAAGTTTTCAAGGATCAAGAGAGGAGGATGATATATGATCAAGAAGAGTGAAAAGCCTAAGCTTGGGGATGCCCCCGTGGTTCATCCCTGCATATTTCAAGAAGACTCAAGCGTCTAAGCTTGGGGATGCCCAAGGCATCCCCTTCTTCATCAACTTATCAGGTTTCTTCTATTGAAACTATATTTTTATTCGATCACATCTTATGTGCTTTACTTGGAGCGTCTGTGTATTTTTATTTTTGTTTATGTTTGAATAAATTCGGATCCTAGCAATCCTTGTGTGGGAGAGATACACGCTCCGCTTTTTCATTTGAACACTTGTGTTCTTCGTTTTACTTTTAATGTTCAATGACAAAAGTTGGAAGCTATTGCATTTATTGCTATTTGGTTGGAAAACGAAAATGCCTCATATTGTCTTGGATAATTTGATACTTGGCAATTGTTTTGAGCTCTCAAGTAGATCATGTTTCTCTTGCATCATGTAGTTTAAACCTATTAGTGGAGAAATACCGTAGAGCTTGTTGAAACTGGTTTGCATGATTGGTCTCTCTAAGGTCTAGATATTTTCCGGTAATTGTGTTTGAGCAACAAGGAAGACAGTGTAGAGTTTTATAATGCTTGCAATATGTTCTTATGTAAGTTTTGCTGTACCGGTTCATACTTGTATTTGCTTCAAACAACCTTGCTAGCCAAAGCCTTGTACTGAGAGGAAATGCTTCTCGTGCATCCAAAACCTTGAGCAAAAACATATGCCATGTGTGTCCACCATATCTACCTACTATGTGGTATTTCCTGCCATTCCAAGTAAATACTTCATGTCCTACCTTTAAACCTTCAAAATGCTTCTCAATTTGTGTTAATGTTTTATAGCTCATGAGGAAGTATGTGGTGTTTTATCTTTCAACCTTGTCATTTACTCTTGACAGACTCTCACCAATGGACTAGTGGCTTCATCCGCTTATCCAATAATTTTGCAAAAAGAGCTGGCAATGGGGTTCCCAACCCCAATTAATCAAACTTCATTAATAATTCTCTTCACGTGTTTTGCCCTGATTCATCAGTAAGCAACTTAATTTTGCAAATAGACACTCCTTCATGGTATGTGAATGTTGGAAGGCACCCGAGGATTCGGTTAGCCATGGCTTGTGAAAGCAAAAGGTTGGGAGGAGTGTCATCCATAAATAATGAAACTAAAATACATGTGTTAACAAAAGAGAAGAGGGATGATCTACCTTGCTCGGTAGAGATAACGTCCTTCATGGGAGCCGCTCTTGAAAGTCTGGTTGATGAGGTAGTTAGAGTGCCCACTATCATTCGTTGACAACAACAAACACCTCTCAAAACTTTACTTTTATGCTCTCTATATGATTTTAAAACTTAAAAAGCTCTAGCACATGATTTAATCCCGGCTTCCCTCTGCGAAGGGCCTTTCTTTTACTTTGTGTTGAGTCAGTTTACCTACTTCCTTCCATCTTAGAAGCAAACATTTATGTCAACTGTGCATTGATTCTTACATACTTGCTTATTTGCATTCATCATATTACTTTGTGTTGACCATTATCCATGATATATACATGTTGAAAGTTGAAATCAACTGCTGAAACTTAAATCTTCCTCTGTGTTGCTTCAATGTCTTTACTTTGAATTTATTGCTTTATGAGTTAACGCTTATGCGAGACTTTTGATGCTTGTCTTGAAAGTACTATTCATGAAAAGTTTTGCTATATGTTATCTATTTGTTAGCAACTATAGATCATTGCCTTGAGTCACTGCATTCATCTCATATGCTTTATAATAGTATGATCAAGGTTATGTAAGTAGCATGTCACTACAGAAATTATTCTTTTTATCGTTTACCTACTCGAGAGCGAGCAGGAACTAAGCTTGGGGATGCTGATACGTCTCCAACGTACCTACAATTTCTGATGTTCCATGCTTGTTTTATGACAATACTTACATGTTTTGCTTGCACTTTATAATGTTTTTACGCATTTTCCGGAACTAACCTATTAACGAGATGCCGAAGGGCCAGTTGCTGTTTTCTGTTGTTTTTGGCTCCAGAAAGGCTGTTCGGGCAATATTCTCGGAATTATACGAAATCAACGCCCAACATCTTATTTTTCCCGGAACCTTCCAGAAAGTCAGAGGGGGACCAGAGGGGTGCCCTGGGGGCCCCACACGTGGTGGCGGCGCGGCCCAGGAGGGGGACGCGCCCCCTAGTGTGAGGAGGCCCCGTGGCCCCTCCGACTCCGTCTCTTCGCCTATTTAAGCCCTGGTGACCTAAATCTTCGATACGAATTGACGAAACTCCAGAAAGACTCCAGGGGCGCCGCCACCATCGCGAAACTCCAATTCAGGGGACAAAAGTCTCTGTTCCGGCACGCCGCCGGGACGGGGAAGTGCCCCCGGAAGCCATCTCCATCGACGCCACCGCCTCCATCATGCTCTGTGAGTAGTTCCCCCATGGACTACGGGTTCTAGCTGTAGCTAGTTGGTATTCTCTCCCCCATGTACTTCAATACAATGATCTCATGAGTTGCCTTACATGATTGAGATTCATCTGATGTAATCGGTGTTGTGTTTGTTGGGATCCGATGTATTGTTACATTATGATTAGTCTATCTATAAAGTTTGTGAAGTTATTGTTGCTGCAATCTTGTTGTGTTTAATGCTTGTCACTAGGGCCAAGTGGCATGATCTTAGATTTAAGCTCTATACTTATTGCTTAGATTGTATCTACAAGTTGTATGCACATGTCTATGTCCGGAACCAAAGGCCCCAAAGTGACGAAATTGGGACAAGCTGGAGGGGAAGGCTTAGATACGAGGATCACATGTTTTCACGGAGTGTTAATGCTTTGCTCCGGTGCTCTATTAAAAGGAGTACCTTAATTTCCAAGTAGATTCCCTAGAGGCCCGACTGCCACCGGTACGGTAGGACAAAAGATGTTGTACAAGTTTCTCATTGCGAGCACGTATGACTATATATGGAAAACATGCCTACATGATTAATAATCTTGATGTTCCGTCTTAATGCTATTTCAATCCTATCAATTGCCCAACTGTAATTTGTTCACCCAACACTTGTTATTGGAGAGTTACCACTAGTGTAGATAGCTGGGAACCCCGGTCCATCTCTCATCATCATATACTCGTTCCTATATGACATTGGAAGTAGTATCAACTACTTTCTGGTGCCATTGCTCTCATATTACTGCTCTATCGCTGTCGTGTTACTTGTTACTATTGCTCCCATATTACTAGCTGCTTTCACATCACCCCTGTTACTAGTGCTTTTCCAGGTGCAGCTGAATTGACAACTCAGTTGTTAAGGCTTATAAGTATTCTTTACCTCCCCTTGTGTCGAATCAATAAATTTGGGTTTTATTTCCCTCGAAGACTGTTGCGATCCCCTATACTTGTGGGTTATCAGGCCCCACCCCTGGCTGCGCCGCCCTATGGGGTGGGCCCCTCGAGCGTCCCCCGACTCTGCCCCTTCGCCTATTTAATCTCTCCGTCACGAAAACCCTAGTATCGAGAGCCACGATACGAGAAAAGTTACTGAGACGCCGCCGCCGCCAATCCCATCTCGGGGGATTCTGGAGATCACCTCCGGCACCCTGTCGGAGAGGGGAATCATCACCGGAGGGCTCTACACCACCATGCCCGCCTCCGGACTGATGCGTGAGTAGTTCATCCTTGGACTATGAGTCCATAACAGTAGCTAGATGGTTGTCTTCTCCTCTTGTGCTATCATGTTTAGATCTTGTGAGCTGCCTATCATGATCAAGAACATCTATTTGTGATGCTACATGTTGTGTTTGTTGGGATCCGATGAATATGGAATACTATGTCAAGTTGATTAATTGATCTATCATATATGTGTTGTTTATGATCTTGCATGCTCTCCGTTGCTAGTAGAGGCTCTGACCAAGTTGATACTTGTGACTCCAAGAGAGAGTATTTATGCTCGATAGTGGGTTCATGTCTCCATTGAATGCTGGGAGTGACAACAACCCCTAAGGTTGTGGATGTCTTGTTGCCACTAGGGATAAAACATCAATGCTCTGTCTAAGGATATTTGTATTGTTTACATTACGCACCGTACTTAATGCAATTGTCTGTTGTTTGCAACTTAATACTGGAAGGGGTGCGCATGCTAACCCGAAGGTCGACTTTTTAGGCATAGATGCATGCTGGATAGCGGTCTATGTTATTTGTTGTAATGCCCTAAGTAAAACTCATAGTAGTCATCATGATATGTATGTGCATTGTTATGCCCTCTCTATTTGTCAATTGCCCAACTGTAATTTGTTCACCCAACATGCTATTTATCTTATTGGAGAGACACCACTAGTGAACTGTGGACCCCGGTCCATTTTTTTACATCTGAAATACAATCTACCGCAATCTTTGTTCTCTGTTGTTCTTCGCAAACAAACATCATTCTCCACACCATACGTTTAATCCTTTGTTTACAACAAGCCGGTGAGATTGACAACCTCACTCGTTAAGTTGGGGCAAAGTATTGTGATTGTGTTGTGCAGGTTCCACGTTGGCGCCGGAATCCCTGGTGTTGCGCCGCACTACACTCCTTCACCAACAACCTTCACGTGCCCTTCATCTCCTACTGGTTCGATAACCTCGGTTTCTTACTGAGGGAAACTTGCTGCTGTACGCATCACACCTTCCTCTTGGGATTCCCAACAGACGTGTGCTTCACGCGTCATCAAGATGCTCATCTTGAACTTGCCCAACTCAACCTTGATGATGATCACCACTTGATCTCATCCTCTCATGGGTTATATTAAATCTCACTTTTGATGCACGCCCATGGAAAGATACCTAACCCATATAGACAAAACAAAGGCACACATATGGTGGTTAGTTCATAAAGCATAATCGACAAAGCTTACCATACCACATGACTTCATGTGGTACATTCTTTATGCTTCATGTGTTGACCAAACTTGAATCTATTCCTCACTCTTCGTATTGGTCAACCTTGTATCTTCTCATGCTTTATCATACTATCTTGAGGTGTATAAAGAACTCTTCATTTGTTTGCATGCTCTAAATCTTAGTCAACCATAGCTCAACTTATGAGACTATCATGACACCGACTTAGAGCCATATCTTGAATTCTTCACTTAGAATCAAGCACTCAAGATTTTGATCACTCATTGCTTAACACATAAGTTAGAGCATGGCTAATATTGAGTTCCACATAAGAATTTCATATTCATTCCTTCTTCTTGATCATATCACATATATGTCTTCAAATCGATGATCTTGATGCCAATACTCAAGGTATATCTTTTATCTTCATGGCATCCATAGTTGAATCCAACACATGGACTACATGTATTTCTTATGGAATATTCCTTCATATAAACTCAATGAAAACATTAGTCCATAGGGGTTATCATTAATGACCAAAACCAACACATATGGGGCAATATACCCTTACACCAACACATGGCTCAACGTGTTGCAAAAAAACCAACCACAAGTGGTCTCTTGGCGTGACACTTGTAGCAAGCGGAAGCAAAGTGGGGTGAGGAATGAGAGAGATGGACACGTGATGGCATCTCTAGCGGGCGTACCCAAACGGTTTGTGTCAGTCGTTTTGGTTCGCGCGGACAGGCAGATCGAAAACATAGGCTCCAACGGACGATCCATCCGGACTAACTCAGGCCGGACGATCCATCCATCCACCAAATTTGGGTCATAAATGGGTCGGCCCGTACAACTCTTGGATAGTCGAACTATCCTCCCCTGTCGTCTTGGCCCACGAGTCAGTGAGACGTTCTATTTTCCCCTTTTTCCTTTGTTTCTTCCTAGATGCAGGCGCACACGCTCCATGGTCGCGCTCTGCTTTTCCTATATGTGTATAGATCCATGGGGCAGTAGAGATTCAGGTTCTTTTGTTGCGTCTTTGGGGCCAATGTGGCCACCAATGACATGGAGATCGACTAGGAGGCGGACTGCGGCGACGACAGAGCGATGCCCGAGGGAGGAGGCAAAGGGGGTGATGGAGCGGCGGGGGTACGACAGCTGTCGTGGTCGTAGGTGGAGCGAATGATGGGCGGGTTCACTTTGGTCGTGGTGGGCGAGGGCGGGTTCAGCACCGTCTACCTCGCGCGCCTCTCTGGAGCACTCGTCGCTATCAAGGTCCACTGCAGAAGCGAACGCCTCCACCGTGTCTTCTTCTAGGGAGCTCGACACACTCCTTCGCGTCCGTATACCCGCACATCGTGCACCTCCTTGGATTCTGCGAGCAGCAAGGTGGGTGCTTTAGCCACACTCGCTAGTATTTCCTACTCTATTTTGTGCTCTCCGCATCATCTCGTCGTGCTAATTAAATGTCTTATGTATTTTTTGGCAGATGATGTAGATGAGGGTGTGTCGGTGTTGGAGTTCGCGGAGAAAGGGAACCTGTAGGGCAAATCATGCGGAGAAATCAGGTCGCCGGCCGCCAGATTGATTGCATCTGGCGCCCTGCGTTACTTACAGTCTCACATACGAGATAAGGGAGACGAGCATAGAAAACAATTGAGTCGTAACACTTACTGATTAATCCGACTGAGGTTTGAATAATCGATTTTTATATTGGAACAAGACACCGAACGCCGTCCATACATTGTGTGTGGGGACCGCTCACTTCTCCCCCTCTCCTCTCTCAAGTTGCTACAGTATCTTGGGAGTTCTCCACCATCGACCGGGACGATCCAAGCCCTCTCCACCGCAATAGCCGGCCGGAGTTTATCAAGGAGAGGCGTCGGAGTAGATAGGAGTAGGATTAGGGCTAGATTGTGTCTAGGTTTTGGTTTTATCCTTGTGGAGTATGGCATAATAACCTTGAGGATCTGGCTGCGGTGGAGTCTGAGCTGCTTCTTGTGGCTTGTGGTGGCGATGCAGCTGCTCGTCACGCTCGATGGAGGGAGCCAGAGGCTGGCGGCGGCAGAGCTCCGACACCCCCTCAATAAAGCTCTTTTGTTTCTCTCTAGATATCGGCGGCGAGGCCTTGGTACCTCCTCTTTCAAGCCACCGTGGTGGTGGAGAAGAAGAGGAGCTCCCAGGTTGTCGTTGCGTGTTTGCCGAGTCTCCGGTGAGGGGAGCCTCACGAAGGGGAGAGGGGGAGCCATGGGGCGAGGAGTCATCGGGACAGGGCCACATGAGTTACCTAGCTTCAGACCTTGCAACGTCGGCGAGATCATATGTGCTGCTATAATTCACTATAAGGCAACAGGTGTGTGATTACAATGAGTTGTGTCTTGCCGCAAGGGCTCCTAGGATCCGGCTTATAAAGGTGATAGGATCTAGGGTTTACATCGAGGAGTCCAAGCCGAACTCTACTAGCTCTAACCTAATTAGTACAACCTACTATACAAGGAAGGTTCCGGATGTTCTACGTTTGTTGGGATCCGGCTCATGATGACCATGTCGGATCCTCCTAGATCTACTGCACGCGGACTCCCCGTCTTGGATCAGTCAGTAACTGGGCCGCCAGGATAGGCCATAGGCCCATCCACCATCTATGGACCACCCGAACTTGCCGGAATTGGACCATGTCGATGCCATACCTATGAAGTATATCCACAACACAGGTAGTGTTTTTTGGTGGATCTACGGAGTGACATCCTGGAGTTGATGATCTTCTTCGAGCGCAACACATGGCGACCGCGATTGTCGCTGTGATCTTGGGCCGAAATGGTTTCCCCTCTTCAACCTCCATGTCGGAAGCCTTGTCGATCCATTGCTGGAGCTCGACGCTTCTAGAAGACCAAGTGGCGCGTCCCGGTCTCCTGGGAGTGCCCAGCGTCTAGGTCTCGTCGGAGGAGGAGAGCTTTCGAGCATGCTGCTCTCAGAGCTCAACGGATGCGCCTGGAGTTTGCCGATATTTGGTGGCAGAGGTGCCCTGGTCATTGATTGTTTTTCCTCTTTTTATTATAGGGTGCCTTTTGTAATTGTGGAAGCCCTATCTTCAAATTCTAGGTTCTTTAGGGCGAGTGATGAAAAAAAGCCTTTCTTTAAATTGTACCTGCCACGTGCTACTTAATGGAAAAAATTATATTGGAACGAGACTTCTCGTCCGACATCATGTCTAAGAAAAAAGAGGTAAGTAGGGGACTTTGGGCCTGCAAAAACATCTAAGGGCTCCTTTGACTCATAGGATTTTTATAGGAATTATGTAGAATTTAGAATCTATAGGAAAATTTCTTTCATAAATTGTTTGATTCATAAAAATATATTTTATAGGAACTAATCCTATAAAAATATTGTACTGTAAATTCTACAGGAAAAAACATTAGACATACCTTATGGAAAATTTATTTGCAACAAGCAAACACACTTCATATTCCCAATCATATGTTTTTTATATTCATATACCTTTTTCTATCCTATGAATCAAAGGAGCTCTAAAGAGAGGCCTCAGTCCATGGCTCATGTGTGACACCAAGAACTCACCTATTTCAGTTTAATAGTAAAGAAGAAGACTAGCAAAGAGAAAACAATGTGAGTGCCTAACTAAAACAAACTACTTACTTAGGCCATCTCCAATGGTCACCCGCAAAACGGACCGCTTTTCGGTCCATTTGGGCCCCGATACGACGGCCCACGGAAATGAAATAGGCCGCGGTTCGTTTGCGGGTGGCAACGGCCCCAGCTAAACCAGTAAAAAACAACTTAGATTAAAATTAAAACTTAATTTGCATATTTATAGGGGCCCACCAAGGGCCAGTTTTACAACTAAAAAAACATAAAGATAAACTGTTGGGAGCTTCTGGTCCTGCTCGCCGGTGTCTTATAGTCCTCCTCACCGAGGTCAACGGAGACCTATAGTGGCGGCCACACATCTGCTGTCGGTGGAGGAGGAGGTAGCTGCCGGTTGTGGAGGTGGCGGCGCCGGTGCGGCCGCCTACTACGACAGCTGGATGGCCTCCTCGAGGCCAATCCACTTGGGCCGATCCTCCGCCTGAGAGACGAGCATGGCGCGACGGATGGCCTCCTCTTCCATGAGGTCGGCCTCCATCGGCTCTTACTCGCTGCCGTCCTCGTCCTCCGACGGGTCTTCGACGGCACCCTCCTGGTAGTACATCTCCGGCGCGAGCAGCATCCCCCATGGGAAGGGCTTGACGTAGTTCGTGGCCACCCCGAGGTACTGCGGCCAGTCGGGATGACCAGGGCGTGGCGTGGGAAAGACGAAGTTGTCCCACTGCGGCCACTCCTCCGGCCGCGGCCACTTGGGAGCACCTCCGCCTTCATGGCCACCAACAGAGGCGGTGGCGGCACCTGGGGCGTGAGCGGCTGCGTATGCGCCTCCTCCTGCGCCTCGTAGTCCACGTCCTCGTCGTCGAGGTATTCGAGGTGCGTCTCGATGACAACGCACCACTCCTCGTGTTCGGTCTCGAACCACCTCGCTCATAGTGGCGAGTCCACGGCGTAGGCCGGGTCCCTCTTCAAATCCAGCGGCAGATACGCTCGCCGTCACAGGATCTCCCGGTGGCGAGCAGGGCGCGCGCGTGGCTTGGACCGGCACCCTTGCCTGGTTGAGGTGCCAACCGTGTGGCAAGTGGACGTCGGGCCAGACAGAGGTCGTCTCGACCTCCATGTAGACGCACCGCTCTGAGCGTGTCACGGGTGGAGGACGAGGTGGCCTCTGCGCCGCGCAGAAGAAGTGGCGACCGATGTTACCACCGCCCCTGCTGAAGCGAGACCCGCCGGCCTCATGGTCGTTGCGTCCAGCCATGGCCTCGACCTAGGGCACCACTAGGTTTTAGGTCAGTGGGGAGAGGGAGTGTGCAGAGTGAGGACTGGTGTGGACTCAAGAACGACTACATGTCTTCATTTCAGAGGACCGCGTGGACTCGCATCGCCTCAACTCCCCAGTAGTTGTCATGCAGGCCCGGCGCAATCTAGCGCTGACACACACTGTTTGCGGCCACCACAAACCCAACCCAAATTTGGGTTAGAAATGCGAGCCAAACGGACAAAAACCATGGCAGCACCCAGATGCAACCGCGACGGACACCATCTGTCTACTCCGTATTTGCGAGTCACCGTTGGAGATGCCTTATCTACCCGGTGTCTGATTGTTCACCAACGTGACCAGAGAAAACCAGCGCTTTCGGCATATTTATTCTGGGAGCAAGAACAGGTGGCATCACTTTATTCGCAGCGGTGTTATAACAGTCGGAGTACAACATTGTTTGCTAATTACACAATCCTTTACAGACGAGAAGGGCGACAGTTACACCAAGCACTTGTGCACTTGCCTCCCTGTAACGCTAATCTAGCACATATAAGCCGCTCTGTTGCTCCACGCCTGTGCAGGCATTATTTTATAGGTCTTCTTCCACTTTTATTGGGGATGATATATTTAGTTGTAGGTTTTGCCTGCAGGAGCTCCGACGACCTCGCGGAACTGTCCATCATGAGGTGCGCCCAAAAGAGTGTTTCTTCCCCACGATGACTGCAGCATATACACCTAGGGGCCTCTTACTGGTCCACCTCGTCAGGTAAGATGACGTTATCAAGGTAGACTAGCTGCATTTCGTCTCTCCAGATCTGAAAATTATGCGGCATTTTAAATAGCCAGAATCTTAGCTCAGGTTTACAACTGGTAAGGCAAATCCGAATTTGTGCTATACAAAAGAGGGAAAGGAAAATATGTGCATACCAGGTCCCTAAATTCAATCCTAATGGTGGGCACATTCGTTCTGTGGATATCGTTTCCTGAAGGGCCTCTCTTGTAGTAGTTCCTGCCAATCCAATGTGTCTGCAAGAACGCAACATGATCAATTGATCACAATAATCACCAACAATGCTTCCAAAAGAAGGCTTGCTTACCTTGAGAGCATGTGAAAACCCTGACTGATACACAGAATTCCGCGCAATCTCACATAAATCACAAGCACTGAGCTTCCACAACTGAAACAATATCACAATGACTTATGAGGTCCTAATGTTTTTTGTGAATGAATGCAGCGGTTTTGTACCACATTACAAGTTCATGTACAGAGGCGTATGTGCATACTGAATACATACTTATGTGCACAAGCACATAAACATGTGCTATTGCATGATATGAGAAGGGAAGGTAGTGAAAGAGCGGGTACCGAAGCAGCAATGCTGTATTCTTCCACCAATGGTTCCTTTGTCAGGTGAATTTGCAATGGATCATCCGTGGATAGCGACACATTCAGTCCTCGTTGAAAAAACACAGGAAAAGGGTTCCGATGGTAATCAAGAAACAAGGAGTTGTTACTTAGTGGGGACATTGCCAGACCAATCTGATAAAATTCAACAGCAATGTGTCAAAAAGCAATAATACTGTCAGGTAAACATCAAAATATGTAAGCTCACACTATTAGAAAATGCAACCACAAATCGCTTAAAAATATACTTTGATTATGGTAATAATACCAAAACAGACAGTATTACCTGACCCAGATAGTACAGATACTGAAGCACAGGAGACTTCCTCAAATTGATTCCGTGTGATATACTGTGACAAAGAAGAAATGTCGCTGCCAAGTGGTCAACGTCTCCAGCCTGTGCAGCCATACCAATTAGAGAAAACACAACACCGTCGGAGTGGAACACTGGAACATTGTAGAAAATTTACCTCGCCAGCATGCGGACGGAATTTGATAGTGTTCATCCCCTTTGACTCACGCAACTGAAAATTGAAGTATTGAACAGATGTGTTACTTACCAATAACATGACGACAAATAGACGTAGATGAACAAGATCCCTACCTTGTTCAGGGTGTATAAGTTAGCATAGCAGTAGTAGGCATAATATGAAAATGCAGGGTTGAAGACATTCGTCCATTGTTCAGGTGTAGGCATGTGCTTAGTTGGGCGTCTTTCAGGTTTACTCTCATCATCAACCAAATCCAACCCTACGACCTGCAGGGCCCAAAACAAAGCAAAATTTCATATCAACATATCCATCTAGTAAATGGTGCTAGCAGTACTTCAATAGCTCAACCTGAGATACCCATATACAATTCAGCTGTTTGGTCAACCAAGTATATTCTGAAGAATCAAAAGTTTGTAGTTCACAGAGCTGCAATGCGAAGAGCCCTCGGATAGACTTGAAGAAGTATCTCGAGCTCTTACCATGTATTAGGTACGGATGGCTGTGTTGCAGCCTACTCTAAGGCATGATCTACATGGAAGAGCCTTCTCAATCTTAATATGTGAGACTTCTTGCAGAAAATTAAGCTAACCAAACCAGTTTAGATGATTCCCAGATGTTGCAAATTAACAATATGCTTTAGATAAACATGGTCATTCTAGGAATATCATACGTAATTCAAACTAATAGGAGTAACCACTGGTAAAGGTCGTCGACCGACTAACAGCAAGTTAGTGAGCCTAGCTTGCTTGCTTGGGGGAGTGGATGTACAGCCCTAGCACTTGAGTTCAAGTCCCCGCTGACACAAATTTAGCTTCCAATAAACATTTGTAGGCGCTTCCCCTACAGTTTTCTTTCGTAAAATCCATCGCCCTAACGTTTCATCGTATTTTATAAAATATCATAAATTTACTTTATAACTTGTTCTACATTAGTTACTCCGAATCTTTAGTTTTCAAAAATTGTAGATAAATAGCAGCATGCAGATAGTAAAGGCAGAGGTGCGTGGGGATAGGAAACATAGCACGGATATGATAAGCATCCAAATCAAAATAATAAGAACATAATTTCTGCACCTGCTTTAGGAGGACATGAAGCTGCGGGTGTGAAGATGGATCAATAGTAACCTCAAACAGAGGAAGGAAAATGTTGTCAAGAAGATTTTGAAATGATGTAACAATGCCCATTTGCTTGTACACATTATATAAGCGTGGAATCTGCAAAACAGTACCACAAAATAATTATCTGCATGGGATACTGCATATCAAAGCATAATGAATGAAGTGCCAATTTTGCATTAATGGTCATTTTGAAGACTTTGTTCACGAAGAATAATTTGTTTACTGCAGTCACTAGAACACAATATGTTTCAAGTAAATATTAGTTACAAAGAACAAACAAAAGAAAACATCTGAAATATACTATGGAACTACCAAGACAAGAAGGATGGAGAAATTTTATAAACTACTACATTGCTGTGGGAAGTCATTATAAAGAAATAATGGTCTGCATATATAGTTCCATAACTGCAGAACATTATAGGAACTTCTAGTTGTAGGTAGTACAATAAATACAAAAAAAAATGGCGAAAGGTTACCTGAACCAGCCAAACAACATTTTCACTGTACAATTCATTGTTTACTATCCAACTCGCAAGTTGGTCCCACTCACTTTGCTTCCTCCCGTAGATTGAAATCCTATATTCAGCCATCTGGTGAAGCAAATTAGAGAGGACTAAGTTGAAGGATCTCAAAAAAGAGTTGCATCCGCATAAGAGAAAAAACAAACAATCCAGCTGACAATTTTACCTGATATTTGCTTGCATTAAGGTCAGAAAAAACTTGCATCGTCAGCTCAGCAAGAAAACGTCCTAGTTTAAATCAAACAGAGGTATAAATATCTCTAAAGGATACCCTGAAAGCTTCTCGGGCAAAATAAAATATTGATAAAGTGAGTATAAGAAACAATCAGCCATTTCCCTAAAACACATTAATCAATTAATTAATTAATATCATGAATATATACTGACGGCAAACTGTTTCTTTCAAATATTTTTTTGTCCTGTTTCACCGCAATATCATCATAAGAAGCAAAAGCAGTAAGATAAAACCAAATACAAGCTGAAGCCAAGGGTGTAACTTGCAGTTCATAAGCACAAATGGTCATAAGCTGAGTTTACAAATTTTAGTTTCGATTTTTCTTGGAAGCTAACTGAAGAGCCCAATAAATCTTCTTGCACTAAGCTTAGTCTAGGCCAGAATCCCTTGTGAATAATATCACTGCAAGAAAGAACAATGAACACCAAGAAAAAGAATTGTCCACCTGCATTTGAGTGGAATAGCTTAAACCTTCAAGCACAAAGTACCAGGATTAAACCCAGTGTTTCAAATATAGTTCTATAGCGCCATTACGACGAGCATGTGTTATGGCCACTCAAAGTGTCGACAATATCTGAAGATGCAGGGCAAAAAAGGGGCGTGAACCACTATATCACAAATAGTATAGTAGGCACTTCTGTGCAGAATTGTTTCAGCTTTATTTGGTAGCTATTCATCACATATATGGTTTTCCCAGAAGTTTCATTTCGCCACCTTTGTTTTTCCACAATCAATTAATATCTAACCTGTTATACTAAATTGGCTATGGGGCCCTTCCTATTCCCTCAATGACTTGCCAATCTGGTCATCTTGATTTCCCTAGATCTGCCTTTGTGAAGCATCAAAATTGAAGAGGAATTTCCTCCTGGCTTTCTACCTTTGTAGCGTGACCATATTGTACACCACTGTGCTTCTGGTGTGTCCAGGGCATGCCAAATCAATAGAGTTTCTAAAATGTAAATTTCATTTCAACATTTGTAAGGCCTAGGCATGTGGTGGACACCAGTCGACACAAGGGACATCCCCTGACATGTGCAACAAAGCCAGTTTTTCTGATGCACAAATGCAAATAGATCAAGTAGATTTGCAATAATCTATTGAAGGGCTAACTGGTCAGGTATTATCCCCAAATAGGATTTATTCTCATATGTGCCATTGTGGTATTCAGTTATGCGTGACACTGATGGAATAATAACCATGCACTGGGAAAAATATATAAATTTATTTTGTGGTCTGAATGTACACTGACACGTCAGCATTTTGCAACAAAATAAGTGCATCTAACGATGAACTGACCTCACCGTGTTTTCTCTAAAATATATCATCATGTTTTCGTGTCTATGTCCAACTTCTGAGGCACCAAGCACTGCTCATACTCAGTAAGCATTAACTGGTAACTACAACACTATGCCACTCAGCAGCCTAAATGCTCCAGTTACCATTGTTCACATTTGGAAATAATGAAGTTCTGATCATATGCTTACAAGTCCAATAAATACTTAACAGTGAAATTGCACCCGTGCTGATACCAAATAGTGCTAACACATAGCTTTTTAATGCTCAGTGGTTAATATACGTATTTTATTAAAAAATTGGCCGGAGTTCATCAGAAGCTACATACACATGCATAATTGTCAATGCAAGCACTAGTTTAGTTTGGATGTGATCATGCCTACATCAAGACAAATGTACCTGGCTTTTACATAAACAAGCATAAATGCATTTCATAGGACTTCCACAGGCTGAAAGGTTTAGGAGAAACTATGATAGTACTATAGTAGTATAGAACAGCAAACATGTCATCCTAAAATAATAACTGGAAACTGCACAAAAGTGTGAATAACATAAATAAGCCCTCCAGGAAACAATAAAACTTCAGAACAAATAATACCTTGAATTAGATTGTCCTGCTTAAGGAAAATCTCACGGAGCCTACTTTGGCCACATGGATTGTATTTAAGGTTGAATTTGTCAAAACGATGAAATGTACTTTTGTCTGCATGGACATCTAGCAAATCAACATTCAAGTCATACCTGAGAAAAACAAGAAAAATGATTAACCAGCTGACAGTGGAAACAACATTACATATACATAGGATAAAACCCAAAACGTACCCAGTTAAGTCCAAGCTCTCAAAAACCTCCTTCAAAGTCATATAAGTACCATCTCTGAAAATGACAACCTAAATGAAATAGCATACGTAATTGTGATTATAAGTCGACAACCATATTACATGTACTAAAAGGAGGTACGACAGTCTTCAGAACAATCCATTCAGAAATATACCTCATCAGGTTCTTTTCTCAATTTGGACTTTATGAACCTCAGCAAATGTTTTTGATTCATGCATGCTGAGTGGTGAACATGAGTGTCAACCTTCCTAACATTGTAAAAATCACGATGTGGTGCAGTTTTCTGGGCAAGAAACTCCCTTTCCGCATTTAACATCAGATGAAATTTGAACTTCTGCAAGGAATAAAAATATACATTACACAGAAAACCGAATGGAGAGCTTCAAATGATTTCGCTGAATTATGAAGACCACAAGATATTTGACTACATGATTACATGCTCTAGAAGATTCAACCGGTTATGGCAGACAGTTCTTGTGTTTCCCGCCGCAGTCACCCGGAGAACATAATGCAAGTCAGTGAAAAAGGTTGTAGCATCAGCAACAGGATAAATCCTTTCCGTACCTGAAACAAGGAAATAAATGTGTCATAGGACGATGGAATAGCCTAGTTAAGAAAGATAAAGCAAACTAGCTGGAGTCCTTACAGTCTTTATCAGCATAGACCTGAACAACACCATCGACCATTTGGAAACCATGCTGAAAGCACAATGAACGTTTCAAATCAGGGTGACAAAACATACCAAAAAATGAATCAAACAATAAGACAAGCAGAAGTAGGCTACCTCTGATTTTGGTTCAGGCACAAAAGTGAATGGATTTGGATTAGGTTTTGGTGTGCAGGGATCATTTATGACCTCCTTCTCCCATGGAGCAATCTCTTCTCTAAAAAGGTAACAATCTCTTAACTCAAGACACTTCTGAAGGATTTTGTAGACCTCTATTTCATCAGGAGATGGAATCTCTGGCATAAAATAGAAAATAACATTTAATAACCTTCCACCCATATGGTATCAAAAAATTGAACCCAGTGGATCAGAATTTGTTGGAGAGAAAGCAACAAATAAGTAATTAGTTTGGAAACATCTACTCAAGTGAATGACGGTATATCTTAAATGTATCTAAGCCATCCAAAAAAAAAGGATCATTGGCAAGTAAACAAGGGAAAAACAATTTGACATTCACACTATTTAACAATGTTCTTTATCTACATACAATAGTGGAGACTGGCAGCGCCAGGATATTAGAGCTGTGGGGTCGGATACGTAATTATGGATAGGTGTTACTTAGTTCATTTTTATTTTTTTACAGCATGCATTAAGAGGTTTTGCTGAAGAACTGTGGGGTCAGCTGACCCCACAGTTGTACGTGGATTCAATCCACTGGTCCAGACATGGAGAAGCTTACATATCCACATAGGGGTATAGCATGTTAATATTCTGTTAGAAGAATGAATGGTACTTGCAAAATACAAACTGCACCAGCCAAGCTTGTAAATATAACTATTGTTGCCTTTTTATATAGGAGAGAGAGGCAACTGTTTCATTCTTTGCATACAATTCTGAACATTGCTGTACATACTCAAATACCATACCATGTGGAGCAGTTAACAGCTTGATAAATGATTCTTGCTCAGGTTCTTTTCGAAGAATATCTGCAGCAACTGGATCAGGTTGAACCCCATGAAGATCATTGGATATACTATGAGGCCGAGGCATGCCTTTTGCAGGTAATGGTGTTGCAGCCCCATTTTCCGTAATTGCATTTCCTTTGTGCTCTCCCTCCTGCTAAAAATAATGTTCAAGGATTGGGTCTATTTGATTCGCAGGAAAGGAAAAACGTAGGAATTCATATGAACCAAAGTATGTTTGATTCCGCCACAGGAAAAGCAAAAAATTCTCAAAAGGAGGTATGAGTGGATGTAAGATTTCCTATGGAGTCTAGAGCAAAAGATTGCTTAGAAAAATTCATATGGGAACCAATCCTACAAATCAAACAACCATCATAGGAAAATTTCCTATATGGTTGAATCCTAGAAATTTCCTATGCAAATCCTGTGAATCAAACAGGCCCTAAAAGGAAAAAAATATAACTTATTTTAGAATCAGTTTCAGACTTCCAGTTGGTGTGCCAAAGGGAAGTGAATAATATATGTCTTGAATAGAACTGATTCATATATCAGCAATCAATACTGCTACTGTATTCCTAATGATATGAGCAGATGAAACAGTAAAAAAGTAATGCTCAACAGCACTAAATAATTCTAAGTCACAGATTCACTTATTTCATATGCATGATCTCAAGACTTCTGGTATGAAAGTTTATGGTAACATAAACATATAAAACACAGACATTGAAGTAAGTGACTAACAATTATAACAAGTAAATATATAGATGGGAATTGGAACTTACGAGATTTCCATTTGTGTTCGGGTGGCCATTATCAAGTTTTCCATTGACCTTGCTAGCGACATCCTCATCTGACCCCTCTATACTCTCAAAAGTACTTGCACTAGCAACAGGGGACTTGGGTGAATTTGGCCTGATTAATCCAACCCGTCTGCTTGAACTTGAACGAACAATTTGTTTATTGCCTGCGTTAAAAATTAACTGTTATTGCATTATTAAAAATAGCAAAGAAAAAAAGGATGATGTTGCACAACATTTAAAGGCCTATCTCCTGATGATTAAGCACACTGTTAAGTACAAGTGAACCATATTTTGAGTAAGGAGTTAAACTTTGTTTCAGACTATCATAGTTTTTTGTTCTAAATAAAATTTGAAGATGAGCACAACGGACTGGCCCAATTAACATACTAGTAAAAACATTAACAGAACCAAGAGGTTGGCCAAGGTCAATGCATACCCATTCCTTTGACCCAAGGTTGCCTTTCGTCATTTCAGTATTTCACTAGCCATGAACTTAAAAGTTCAGGACAATTTAGTTCAGCACAATCACAGATATATGAAAGCTGAACAGTAGCATCCAATGCAAAGGTGGCAAGTTGGACATAGGGCCGCTTGTCAATGAGACAGCGATGTTATAGCATCATGGCGCAATCCGCCCGTCGTAAATGCCACCCGCGTGTTTAAAGGAAACTAGAAATATATAAATGCATAGCTGGAGGGGCACTAGTTTGAACTTCCTGAGTTTAAGAAGTAAATAACTACTCAATCTGACGTAAAACACGACAGATGTAAATGCATCTCTGTCTAACAATCACTAATTACAGCACCACGGACCACTTTATAGAAAATATCCTTAATTATTTCCCCTCCTTTTTTGGGTAAGAAACCAGAGAGTTTAGATTGATGCTCCATCTAAAGTTGCAAGTTCGAAGAACATATAATTTGCAGCACTGAGTGTTCACCGCAGGATAAGAGTCGCAAGCCCTCTTTTCACAAAGGGATAAGCGCACCAAGTTACCAGCAGTTTTTGGTCTCTCGTCCACATTCAGTACGAAACCCCACGAACTGCCCCCCAATCGGAAGCCATTCCCCGGCGGCCTAGCTTAGCTCCAAACCCAAGCCAACTCATCCCCCAAAATCCTATCCACTCCACAGCCAGCCGCCACATGCCCACGCGCGCAGCAATAGTAGTAAACAGGTACAGACAAAACATACCCTCGGGCCCCACTTGCAGCCTCGGCAAACCCTGGGGGATCTGCATGCAGCAGACGGCGGCGGCGGCGACGAGCGCATCGTCACGGTACGGCCCCACCCCTCCCTCATCGTCGTCGTCGTACTCCTCCCCGACGGGGTACCCCCTGGCGACGCCGCCGGCGGCGTAGATGGAGGAGAGGTCGGGGAGCGAGGAGGACCCCGGGGCCGCGCGGCGCGGCGGAGGAGGCTTGCTCCCGGCGTCGCGTTGGCGCCGCCGCTGCTGCCGGCCGCTTTTGGCGTTGTTGGCGGCGGATGAGCGCACGATGTCGCCGCCGAGCCGCGCGACGGCGCGGCAGTGCAGGTAGTAGGCGGAGGCGGCGGCCGCGGAGGCGCCGACGAGGGCTGCGACGGCGAGCTGCAGCTTGTAGGAGGAGGCGGAGGCGGAGTCCATGTGGGCGGGTTTGGGGGCGCGGCGGGTTTAACAGGAGGAATTTAGGAGGGTGGGGGCGCAATGGGTAATCAATGAGGAGGGAATGGTGGGGAGGTGTATTTATAGGGGACCGTGCGGATGGTGACGGGCACGCCAGGTGAGGGAACTCGTGGGGTTTGCTCACATGAGCCACCATGGATGTGAGTCACTACTGATGGACCTATGTCTATCTATGTGGCTGTAAATTTCTAGTTTCTCCAGCCTTAGATATGGAGATTCAGTTGTTCATCCCAATAGTTTAAGAGCATGTGGTGTGGGGCCAAAGAGGGAATCCAATGGGGGAAATATAAGGTGGTAGTACACTAGTAGTAGGGTTTTCATGTTTTGCTTTTGTAGCTAGGTGAAGAAGTTTTGAGGCCTAGTTTGAAACATGGGTTTTCTTTCATTTAACTCATTATTATGGTAATATTTTGCAGGGAAACCTAATTGCTTCAATTGTTTCATTCAAATCTAAACTCTACGGGACTTCATATGGATCGTCGATCAAAGTGTGGAGAATAAAAATGATCGGGAGAGGGACCTTCTCGGCTCTCCGCATTCGTTACGACGCTTCGACTCATGTATACTAATTTGACCTTTGTCGGTCCTAAACCCTAAACGATGTACACAAACGACATAGTGATGATAGCAAGGGAGCGCTCTGGGTGTTTCCGATCATTTTTATGACGCTTCGACTCATTAGTTGGTTATCTAATGACGCTTCGACTCATTTTTTTTACGGTGCTTCTCGCCTCTCCGCATTCATTATGACGCTTCGACTCATTATTTGGTTGTCTAATCTATTTGTTGGCCCTAAACCCTAAACGGTGTACACAAACAACATAGCGATGCTAGAAAGGGGCGCTTTGGGTGCTTCCGATTTGTGATCGTGATCGCGATATTTTTCTCATCTTTTGATTGTTTCATCTGTATAATTAAGGTGCGCCACTGACGTTCTTGCAACTGAAGGATGTTGAGGGTGAAGCATAAAAATTAGTGTACCTCTTGCATCACAAGCTACGTTCTCTTGTCACTGGTTAGTTTAATGGTATTGCCTCCTTTAGCACCCAAGCTCCACCGGATTTAATGGCACTGTTGAATCCTCTCACCCTGTTCAAACGAGGACCTTCAATGGATATTCATTGTCGGTTTGTGGAGTGGCGTCAGCCCTATCCAACATCGCCGATGGTCTGTCGATAACGTATATAACCCGTATGCATGGGCCTTTGTCCGGTGGGGCATTTAGACGTATTCATGTGCCTCCTTCCCACGAATTAAGGTGACATGTGCATTGCTTGACACTTTTTTAAAAACTTATGTTGTCGGAACGGGTTCGCTTTGTGTTAAAACTAAGTGTGGTCTTTTTAAAATACAAATGGAGAAAATTCCATTTAATTAATTGTGGGATTAAAAGAGCTAGGGTAGTAGTAGTTTTTATCATGTAGGAGAGTTACGTGTGTGTATATGTATTAAGGCACCAAGTTTTATTAAGGATAGCTACAATGACGAAAAAGGGAAGAAAAAGAAACTCAAAGATTGTATAATGCCAATTACACGTGGATGGGCAACTATACGACCTAGGCATATGGGTTTCTAGATCTTCAGCAACAACCATTTCTTCCATGCCCTTCTTTTGGAATTGTAAACATAAAGTGGACACATAAAAAGACAAAAGTTTTGGAGGAAGAAAGGCAGTATATAAGCCTTGCTCTCAAAGAAATAAAGCTTGTTTATGTTGGACATCAAGTTTTATGGAGGATAGCTGTAATGACGAAAAGGGGAAGAAAACGAAACTCAAAGGTTGCATAATGTTGATTCCACGTGGATGGACAACTATACAACCTAGATCTGTGGGTTTCTAGATCTTTAGCAAGAACCATTTATTACATGCCGAAGATTTTGTCATTATTTGATCAATTAGCTTCTACAGTGGGATTGTTTGATTGCTCTTTTTCTTCCTTTTCAATCAAGCAAGATAGTCTAATGGATGAACTCTTTCTTTTGGAACTGTGCTACGTACATACCTTTGTAGGATAAAGTGCGATTAAGAGGAGACAGATATGGAGACATGGTAAACAAAAAACTGGAATATTCTAGGACATATATGATCCAAATATAGTGACATGTGTACGCATTAAGCTACCTTAAAAAGCTGCTCCTTAACCCTGCAGAGGAAGAAACATGGGACACAAGCAAGTTTCAAGAAATCTAAGTCAAGTTATTGAGTACATCTTGAAGGCTGAAGTTGATGATATGTCAATATTGAACACATTTGAAGTTGTCCCTAAAACTATGTTTATTGCAAACTTCACAATAATATTGTCCTCTAGCACTTGTCGCACGCAATCAATACTTATTTAAGCAATATGTGAAGACTTACAAATCGAATGTAACAAATGTTGTTGTGTCGAACATAGCAGTAAGAAAACTTGTCACTGGTAGCACGATGTCATGTTACTCTTATGACCAGCACCAGTACCACCAGTGAGTGTGACAATGGCCCATGAATAGGAGAGTGACTAAGGCACTTGGGAAAAAACTGCAAGATAAAGTATTGTCCAATTTTGTAGTCTGCTCAATTATCTGGCACTCTCAAGTGAGTGGTCATAATAAGATATCCCCACCACACATGATTGAAAGCAACATAATTTTAAGAAAAAAATCGGAAAAATAATGATAAGGGCATGCATTGTATTATAGAAGACATATACTTTTTAAGAGAATACAATTGATATAAGTCCTACAGTGCATTATCTATTATTGTCATCCCTAAACCCTAAATCTATTAGCTAAGGAAAAAACAACCTTCTATTTCTACATTCTTTCTCCTCTAGCTAAGCAAAAAATCTAATGTGATAGCTTTAAGAGAAGGCCGGCGTTTCCCAATTATACATGACCTAAGGAGACGCGTGTAGGTTACCCTAAATAAATAGCGGTTACCAACTAGGACGTATAACAGTAAGTAAGTGGGGTGCCCGAAGAGGAAAGTGCGGTATGAATAGGAAGGTTCCAACAAATATAAGTCCAGAGTATGACAGTGAAACGAGATCTGGGCGACGACCATATGCTCCCGACTACGACGGCCAAGTCGCCGGTCCCTGCCTCCTTCATCGGTCGCTCTGGCACCGGGAGGGGGTGTGGACCCGGGAGTGACTGCTCCGGCCTGTAGCCAGGGTTGCCTAGTGTTTCTTGAGGCACCGTTTCTATGAAGGAGATTGCGCCACGTCAGAATAATTTTCCTCTGCTCTTCCTCCATCTCAGCGTCGCTCCAACCCGTGGCATTGGGGGCAGGTGGCATGGTCATCTCGCTGGTCTCCGCATCCGGTGGTGGTTGGCGTTCAACACTCTCGCGGGTGACAGTCGCGCCAACTACTGCAGTTGTGTGTGACGTTTTGCAGTTGGACACGTGGATGACAGCATGCGGCGGTGTTTCTCTTCTTCGACTATGTCGGGTGAAGATAACTCCGTTGGTATTTCGTGACCACGGGGAAGATCCCCGGCCAATGTGCCACAAAGTCTCGGGTTCGTCGCTTGTGATGACCCGGTTCATCGGCTCGAAAAGCATATTTGAATGCGATGGTGCTCTCCCAGATCTATGTATGGAGGGTATTCTCCTCTTTTTTCGACGCTACCATGGCGGCGGCGGATGATGATGGATGATGTTTCGGCGAGGCACATGTTTTTCCAAGGGTGGAATTGTAGTTTTACTTCTTGTAGGGTTCCTTGTGCAAAGTTGTTTGACACACATATTTGTCTCATGTGGTGACCATATGTATGATCTTTGTAAAAGATTGCCTAATGAAATATATGGTTATTTCAAAAAAAAAATCCAGAGTATGATACCATCTTAACTAGTGTGCATATGAACAAATAGAAGAATCAGCATGTTGCTTTGATAACGATGCTGCCTCATATATGTACGTATATAAATTCGGAGTATATACTATCCGTGTCTCCTGGGATATCTGGTCATGCTTTTATTTTGGTTCGATCGTCTATTCATCCACAAACCAAGAAGAAATCCAAGGCCAGAAGTTATGTCTTTCATGTTTAGCTCGCAAAGGACAACGTAGATTTTTTCATGAATAAAAATGTAGACTACTACTTAAAGGAAAATTGAGTAGGAACGGCACCACTACGGTATTCAAAAGCATATATGGTAGGTTTGAGACGTAGAAACCAAGTTAACTAGGGAAAACGGTCCCAACCTACTTTGAGAGCTTCAGTAAAGACATAACAGTTTTAGTGTGAAGAAACGGATGGCTTAATCACATTAAACCCACTCCCAAAAGAGGATTTCCACTTAAGGCAGCTTCCGATCGATCAGAAAGGAAATTATACTCTAAGTCTAAATCGAAATATTTCCTTTTCGATTACTTTAGGGAGAATAAATCAAAGCTGTTAGTTAAAGTTATCAGTCAGGGGAGTGCTCACACCACTCTAGATAAGGTCTTTCCGGGGCACCTTTCAGTTTTGATAGCAAAATTGATACGTATAGCTAATGTGATGGGATATACTTTGAAGCTTTTGTGCAACAAATTACGTTACTTCTTTTTTGTTTCTAGAGATCATCGATCTTTCTTACTTTTTTCTCGTCAGACGTAGGTGCTTAAGCTAGGGAGATTGATTGTTACCCGTCGGATATATGCAAAGGTTACTATCCAACATCACCGTATCAACTTATGTTATTCGAATGAACAAAAAATTCTGGTTTGTATCAAAACTGAAAGCAGCATATGTTCCTTTATAAAAGCATGTTGCATCTATATGGTCCAGGATACGCATCAACTATATATATATGTTCATATCCAGTCAAGTGACATCAATTCGACTCTCCCCATGCATGCAACTGGAAATTAAGGATTAAACTCGCCTACGACCGAGAAATGCCGTAGTGGAGCTTTGTGTTCATGCACAAATTGATTCATGTGACCAAGCGAACCACACTAACGCTTATGATCTTCTTTTAACATACTTCGAGCTGTGATTTGAGCTTATGCATATATCCAAGTGTCTGCTTCCATCTTGTTCAAGATATTTTGATGTGCTCCGCCACTCATAAGCTTCTGTTATTCTTTACCAAATGTAACCCATTTATGTGGCACACTCACGATTTTTCTAACAGTGTGAATCTAGCTAGTCTCTTGGCAGGTGCTTTAGGGCGTTGGTCCTCCTTAGGGCAAAAGACATCATGATAGAGGTACGGCGGCGGCTCGTTCTAGCGGTGGTAGTGGTCATTAGCTGGTTCAAAGATCTTGATGTAATTTTTATTAATTATGTTCGCGGTGTTTTGCATTTTTCTAGTCCCGTGTAGATATTCACATGGTAGATACCGTTTGGTGCTTGAGTTGTATGTGCAGAGAGGATAACCACACACATAATAGAACTGAGACACACTTTAAACTTCTATGGAAGTCATGTGTTGTACTTGTTGTTTCTAATTATGAAAACAGAATAAACTATATTTGAGAGTTTAAGCAAAGTTATCCAAGACAAAGCGATTGATGCAATCAGAAAAAAAATACCTATAGTCTTTTTTTCAGTATGTTCATGTAAAATAGATGTGACATTTATATTTGACACTTATCATGTTGCCCTAGTTTCTGATCTTTTGGTTTTTGAAATTCTTTCCTTACATACTTTAAATACGCCTAGATATAGGATCATTTAATTGATGATGCCGCTATAATGCTGACACGACCTTTGTCCTTTCTTGAGCCGCTACCCCCTGAATCCAAAGTTGTAGGGTGACCTATGTCCACCTTTGTGACGTCGCTTGGCAGCTTCGCGTCCCTTCATCATATTCGTCGTCGTCCTCCTCCTCCCCCTCTCTCGAATTTGGCTGGTACAAAAAAATTCTATCCATTTTTTTTACAAATGGAATATACTAATATCAAGAAGATACCTAGTACACCCTATCTCTTGGACAACATAATGCCAGGAGCTAATCGAGACATCACGGATGCACACAACCAAAAACAATAAAATAAAATGGAAAGAAGCATGTCCTTGCCAAAACGGCAAGAGACTCACAACAGCAAAAGCAACCACCAAGACAACACCTGAATTTCAAAAAAGTCACCCAAAACGACACATTCATGAAGAAAACAATGCACAAACATTATTGTCTCCAAATCTAAGCACAAAAGCCATACTCCCTCCGTTCCACTTTCATGGAACGAAGGAAGTATCATGGATTTTCACCTCAGAGGAAGGCCTCAACAAAAGAATGGCTAGAAATCCATCATTTACGGGTGCAGCCAATAAAGGTCAGACACTCGGATATCACCCTTGAGCTCAAAAACTCAAAGAGCGCCATCAAAAATAAAAATCAGCGTGTATTTGATGCTGAAAACATCAGAATAATAAAACAATGAGCAACGATTCGGGTATTAATCAAATGATACAAATGAGAATATGTCACCGATTGGGATATTAATCAAATGATACAAATGGGAATATGTTCTATGCAAAGTTGCGCTCTACGAGAATCTCTAGCATCCACAAAATTCTTAGTACTGCCGGCCTCCTATGGCCGGCCAAAGCACGACCAAGCTGCTGGCTAGGTAGGACATGCGTCGCTGTTCCTGACTGGGATCTGAAATCCATTCACCCACACAATTAGTACATGCGTGGACTAATAATTGCCTGCATCTCATGCTTTCTGCCCCTCTTGCGAAAAAACTAAATACTATATCCTTGTGATGCTTGATTCAGAAAAGAATTAAGGTCTGGATTTTCAGATAATTACTCCAGGAAAAAGAAAAGTGAATTCAACGTATGTGGATCAGAGAGTGACGATATATAGGTGGTGAATCATCATCTTGCTTGCTATACCAATTGTAGGAGGTTATCCTTGTTCGGGCATTCTTTGGTGCCAAAACACCACTACCAAATAGTACTATTTGGTAGTCCAACTGGTTCATCATTTGTTCTTGTGTTTTGTCCCTCGATCCCACTCGCCAATGTCCAAGTAGTAGTTCATAATTTTTTTCTAAAGCAGTATCAGGCATCTTATTCCTCTGTTTGCTGGATTTGGGTCGTCAAATGTAGTATAAACATCAATATCCTTATATAACCTCAGCAGTCTAACTTTTTTTTATAGTAAGTTTCACGTTCTACCCCAAATTGTTTTGAATATTTTAAGTTCTGTTACCACCTCATACCCAATTTAGCACACGAATACGAATTTTAATTTATACCATATTTGACCGCATCTAACAGTTTTGGCTTGCGAGTGAGGCTGGCCTAAGTGGAGATTAGGTGTCACGATGGAAGGGTATCCCTAATATGGCATTTTGTACGTGGTTGAACGGCGTACAAGAAGCTAAAACAAGTGGTGATGATACTATGGCATATGTTTACATGACATGGGCTACAAGCTTGGTTAGCCCCAGCCCCATGTGACCATGAAGATGACGTCAATAAGGTTTTTGAGCAGCAACCGCGTGACCGATTGCTACATTGCATACCTAAATCTGAAGGTGATTGAAATTAAACCGGAAACCACCTGACTAAGAGATAACATGTGGTGCCATAGAGAAAACACAATATCGTCTCTTAGTTAAAATAATGCATGTTTCCGTATTCGTTGGTGTGCTTTCAGGTCAATCTCTTTTGATCTACAGTTGTCATCATTGGTGATGGTTGTCGCTCTGGTGTGCTAGTCCTTTGAAGTCTTAGCACAACGATGTTTCGTCTGTCTACTACAATAAGCTCTACTTCAACAAATTTTGACCAACTGCAATGATGGAGCGGCGAGGACGGCACCGCTCCTTCGGCTCGCTCTAGTGTTTGTAGTTGTCGCAAGGTGGTCCAAAGACATATTTATATTTTTTATTACTTTTAGAGTTGTTTGTGCCAGTAATGATTATTGATAGGAGGAATTTTCAAAAAACAATAATACAAATATATCTGCTATTTCTTATCTTGTACAAGAGCTTAGTAAATCATCCTTGGTAGTACTCCTACAAATAACACCTAAACCTCATAATTGGCAGACATCGGCGATGTCAAAACGCAAGCGAGAAACCCAGCGCCGAAATAACAACCGCGTGGTACGTGCGTGCAGCTAAAATAACCTGTCTTTTGTCTCCGATCTGAATAGAAAACGAAAACAATGAAGGCTATCCAAGCTAGCTAGCTAGCACTCCGGCGTGCGAATGCGACGTTGGGAGCACAAGTATATGTATATCGTAGTATAGCTTCGAATAATTGCATGGTGGCGTTGCTATCTGCGGCGATCTTTTGGCGTCTCGTCCTTTTCCACCCACCCTATCTCCTCGTCCAGCCACGTACGCGTGTTTGTTGCTACCTGTTGGATTCCGGTCGAGGTCGCTTTCCGTCGGATGATCAACTGATAAGGTATCTAGGTACGGGCACGCGTGAATGGCGAGGTGAAAGTTGAGGGGACGACTTTATCTGATAAGAGTAAGATGTATGTACAGTCATGACTTGTGCAGTTAGCAAAAGATTCCTGGAACAGGTTTTAGCCTTCTAGGAATCGGATGTCATGTTGTTTCTTAGGATTGTTTCTTTGTCAATTTTGTTTTGGAGAGATGCACTCTCAAGTTCCATCCAACAACGAGAAAATTGTGCAAATTGTGAAACTGTTAGGGCGTCTCAACTGGCTCGATCTATTTTGAATACTAAATATATCAGTTTTTGTTTGTTTAGGATGTTTGTCCACAACAGGTGTTTGTTTCGGTAAGGGTAGCCTAGGGGCCTGACGCATTTGTCTATTTAATTGTTTTCCTAATTTCACCAAATAGGCCAATATACAAGGGGAAAAGGCCACATAAACTGAAAATTTTGTAAATAAAAGACATGCAATTTAGGGAATCACATAGTTCACACACAATAATAACAAATCATATTGCAAAAGGATACAAGTTTCATCCGAAATAAACATAGTAAGATAGATATATGAGGAAGATCCAACAATAGTGTCGTAGAGGTAAATAATAAGAAAATATTTATTATTATATCTCAACTGCTCATAATAGTTTTGTGGCATGCTATAAATCTATTAAGCGGAAACACTGATACATATATGGTATTGTAAACAAATCAGGGTCCCTAGTAAGCACACATGTGCACAACTAGCTCATTGTGGTCCATCGTTGATCGAAGTTTTCGGTCATGGACATATACCTCAATAACAGTGGGATCGTATCATTGGGTGAATTGATATGATGGACTTACCCAATATATCAGTATTGTAACGCGATCAAGTCACATAAAGTTCAACGTTACGATGTTTATGAAAGCGTAATGATCTAATCTTTAGATCGTGAGATCATATCTAATCACTATCACTAGAGGCTGCTTTGATTACATCAACCGTCACTCCGTAACTGGGTATCATAAAGGTATAGTTGGATATTCCGATGGGATGGGTTGAGGCGTATATATCCATAGCGGGATTTGTTCATCCGTGTGAGGGAGAGATACATAGGGCCCACTCGGTAAGATTACATCCATAAAGCTGCATAGCGTATGACTAGGTCGTGGGGATGGAATCACATGGAACAGGTTGAATTGCCTTATCGGTAACGAGATCGAACTAGACATGATTATACAAACGATCATATCTTCGATGGGTGCCGGTATCGAAGGAACAAAAGGAACGAGACTCAACGTAATGGTTCAAACGACGATCATATCTTTGTGAAATATATAGGGATCATTATGGTTCTCCATACCCTGGTGATCATTGATCGGAGAGTCATATCGATCATGTTTATGTTGTTCCCGAACCGTAAGGTAATACACTTAAGGGTTCAGTGAAACTAAATATAATTTTGAATTCATCAAAAATAGTTAGAGAATGTCGAAAAGGGTTCTGGAAGTATTTGAAAGATGTTCGAAGTGATTTAGGAGGTGTCTCGGGTCATTGGCAATTAAATAATAATGTTTAATATGTTAATTAAATAAATTAATATTTTAAAATATAATTTATTTAATATTAAAAGTCTGCACACCCTAATTAGCCCTCACCCGAAAGGGAGGCCCATGAAAGGGGAGGGCTAAAGGGGGCCGGTCGAGACAGGTGGGGGAGTCACGGCGGCCCAAGAGGGGTCGGTTGGCCGCACGTACCACTTCTCCCCTCCTTTTGTCCCACATGGCCAAGTTCCCTAGTCCCCCTTACTCCCGATATATAGTGGCCAGGTGGAGGGAATTAAACACACAATAATTAAATACAGAAATATCTCTCCTAGTTTTCTTCTCGTGCGGTTTCCCGAAGAACTGCGCAGGGAGGGAGACCACCCTACCCAGTACGCTGGAGCGCTGCTAGGATCGGAGCCGGGAGCATCGTTGAGCACCATACGTGTGCGATACCTACGAGGTGCGACACTTGTGGGACTCGACATCGTACGGGAGTACTTCAACACGACCTTGAGGTCGGCAACGAGTACGACTACAACAACCACATTCTAGCAGAATGTTAACCGCTTTCGGTCTACGAGGTTACGTCATTGAAACCATCTCCGCTAAAACATTACACCTAGATAGATCATGGGCAATCGGAGAAACGCTAGTTAGAATTTTTTTGTTTTCTGCTATGAATCCCCAGCAATAGGATCTTGGCTAATCACAACCCAAGATTTACAAAGGCATTATATTGGACGTCTTTGCAGGTGTAGCCTATGGTCTTTTGTCTTATCTTCTTCTTTCCATCGTCGGCGTTGGGAACGGTTTCAGCGTCTCCAGGTCAAGGCCATTGCATCACCGTCACCCTCACCCTCGAGCTCGGCATCATCATTCACAGCGGTGTCTTGGCCCATTGGTGGCCATATTGCCCAAACAATGGCTCCTCGTCCATGTCGTGCCCTTGAGTCATCCCCTCCGTCCCAAGGCAGTCACCCGGGATGAAGCTGCCACCATTCATCATTGTGTGCATGTAGGCCTTACCATCCTCTGACATAGTAGGCCAAGGGATTGATGGGTATCATAGGTTGTGTCTGAATAAGTCCGCAAGAAAACAATCACACTTGTGTATGATTAGATACCTTGTAGAATCACTGCACCAGCATCCGAAGATAGAACAGCCCGAAGGAAAGGAAAATTATTGTCCAACGTCAACAGCCATCCAGATTGCAGCTGGCTAGCGCATATGTTCTGAAGAAATAGCAAATCTGCGGAATGCAGCAGCCCAAGCTGTGAATAGATGAGAAAAGCGCAAGCAGGGAGAACATACATACATACATACATAACACAGTAGATAGACATCACTAAATATAGCCAACAGGATGATTGCGTCTGTAGTTGAAAAGAGTCTCATCTCCAGTTACTAAGACTCTGACTTTAATTAATAGTTCAACAGACTACCCACCGTTGCGAAACAGACATGAAAGAGTATGCAACTGCATCTTAAGGCGACATAGGTATGACATGTTTTAACTCAAGACTCCAGTAGAACAAAGACATGTTTTAACTCCAGACTCCGGAAGAAAAAGGAGCATCTCAGCTCCTTCCTCCGACACATACACACCAAAACGAATGACCATGGTGGTTTTACTCATCAGATGCCTTCGGGGAGTTCTCAGGTGTCTTCAGCGCGTCCGAAGCCTTCTTTGCCTTGTGCGTCTCCACCGCAGCTTTGAAATCTTCCCTGATGCCAGTGTCCTTGAACTTGAGAGCAAATGTAGTGAGCGCGCTTGGTGTTTCGCCAATGCTGTTGATACAAGCAAATGTCACGCCCTTCTTGTCCATGTCCTTCAGCGTCATGTCGTCGTAGAGGCTTGCATTCAGGATCAGCCGATAGTTGCCCTTGGCCCTCATCACGAGCCGAGATCTCTCACCACCAGATACTGGGATGTTCAGCTTAAGTTCACCCCTTCCTCTTTCTTTCCAGCCACCATCCAGGTACTCGTATATTGCAGAGTCAGCAGTAAATACAGCCTGTTCGTTCTCTTCACCTGTTTCAACTGGGCCCTCTGGCATAGCAAATTTCTTTGGTGCATCTGCTGCAGTGGCCAGCGCTGGGGCAGAACTTCCATTGTTCATGGCACCAATGTTGAAAGAAGGGAATGAAGAGCCATCACTCTTTAGGCCAAACAGGGGAGCATCTGAGCTTTCTTTAGAACCTGAGCCAAATGAGAATGATGAGACTGAAAATCCTGTTCCGGCCAGTCCTGTGAAAGCATTTTGGCCACTTGAAAGATTCTTAAATGAGAAAAGAGGTGCCGGCTTATCGCCATCCTTCTGCTCAGGTGATCTGTCCTTGGTCCCTGATTCAGCTTCATCTTTCTTCTCAGCATCATCCTTGACGATTTTATCTTCAACTCCAGCTTCATCTGCTGCTTTCTTCTCTTCAGCATCTCTATCTTTTGTTTCGCTCTCGATTCCAGATGTCTTGCCGTTATCTTCCTTGGGTTCTCCAACAACCACCTTGCCCTCAACAGTTCCATCCACTGTGTCTTCTTCCTTGCCATCTGACTCTTTCAGGGCCGCTTCAACCTTTTGAATCTCTGCTACCTCAGTAGAACCTGTATTCTTGTCCTCTGTGGATAACGCATCTTTCCCAGTGCCATTGCTGCCCTCATCAACTTTCTCACTTGTGCAACTGTCCTCTACATTTGCCGTCATGACATCAGAAGGTGGAGGCACCGAGACAGGGATACTTGCTTGAACACTAGAATCACTGGGGGTGAATCTAAGTGCAGAGAAAGGATTGGTAGAAGGAGCTGGCGCTGGCTGCTGGCGCCGTACCTTTACAATCCTCCGGGTCGCCATCACTTCCTCACTAGCTTTCTTAAATGTTCCTGTCTCTTCATCCCCTGAGTCATCATCAGGCTCAGGATGGTCCTTGTTGATTTGTTTATCTGCAACCCTCTTCCTAGAAGATTGAGCATGTTCCTCATCCGCCATCTTACAAGTTTTGGGTACCTGGAAACAAATAAAAAATCATAATTAGAAACTAAAGAACAGTAATAGTTTGCACAAGTAACCATGCAACATCAGACAATAGCAGTTTAAACACTGCACCAACCCCATCTAAAGAGTAAAGTTAAAATAAGCAAGGAAGTTGAAAGATGCTTACTGTTACACCTGAGGAAAAACTTAAGGCTAAAGAGTGTATGTGGGAGGAGGAAGGTATGTGCCTGTTGTGCAATATAATCATGATTCCTAGTTTCCAAATTTCACATACCAGGGAAATAGGGTGCTCTATAAAAACACAGCCAAGCCAAGCTAGCCGAAAGTCCAACAATGAATGAGTAGCCTCATATCGTGCATTATGGCAATTGCACATGTGAATAGACGAAACAAACATAAAAAGAATTTCCCAACACTTCACCTGGCATTTCTAACTAAAAAATGACACAAGATTTATGAAGGGAAACATATGCTGCTTACATAACAACATATGAAATGGTAAGGTTTGTATTAGGCGGGAAACAAATTCCAACAATGCAGTATTTGCACAGTATAAAGTTGTAGGTCAAATTACTATACTTCATTGACGTATATAGGATATATGGGCCAGGTCAAACACTACAGAAGCACAAAGAAAGAAAAAAATTACTCCCTCCGGTTCAAAATAATTGCCCAAAAATGGTCATGTTGAGCAGACATAAATCTAGAAGAACTAAAGCACAGGCCAAATACTTCAAACATCAACTTATGAAAATCCTGCAATACATTTCTGCTGGAACCGACATGAAGTATGTGAGAAATAGCATAAAATACATAAACAGCTAATGCTACAAAATTAACAGCAGGATGGGTCACTGAATGAGCATTTTTCTCTGATAAAGTATGTACCCATGAACCCATATGAATATAACTAGCCATAAGCCCATAATGCAACCTAGGTATCCCAGTTTCGTTTTTCCTGTGAGAAACTAGGAATGGATGAACCGAATGGTAATATTGTGCACTACAGCACTTGCACATGTGACTAGACGAAACAAACATAAAAAACAATTTCTCAACACTTCACCTGGCATTTGTAACTAAAGACGACACAAGATTTATGAAGGGAAAACATATGCTGCCTACATAACAACATATCAAATGGTTTTTTTTTTACCGTGGAACCGTAGGGGAAGCCCCTACGGTGTAACATATCAAATGGTAAGGTTCGTGTTAGTGCCTTGGCAAGAAACAAACTCCTGCAATGCAGTTTTCGCACAGTATAAAGTTGTAGGTCAAATTACTATACTTCATTGACCTATAATATAAGATGTATGTGCCAGGTCAAAGACTACAGAAGCACAACCAAGACAAAAGATATCATGCTGGGAAGACATAAATCTAGAGGAACTAAAGCACAAAGGCCACATACTCCAAGCATCAATTTATGAAAATCCTGCAAGAAATTTCTGCTGGAACCGAGAGGAAGTATGCGAGAATGAGCATAACATACATAAACAGCTAATACTTCAAAATTAACAGCAGGATGGATCACTGAAGGAGAAATTTTCTCTGATAAAGTGTGTACCCATGAACCCGTATGAATACAACTAGCCATGACGCAACCTAGGTATCCCAGTTTCGTTTTTCCTGCGAGAAACTAGGAACGGATGAACCAAAGACAGATCTTCCCGGTAGAAGCGTCACCTACTCGACGCGTCACCCACCCATTTCCGCCTCTAACGACCAAACCCTAGCTTGACAGATGTAGGCGTGCGGTCCTCGCTCGGTGAGCGAGAAAGGGGGAAGCAAGAGAGGGTAAACGTAGCACCTTGTCCGGGAAGACGAAGACGGCGTCGACGACCGAAACCGGCCGGATCAGGACGGCGGCGGACCTCCTGCCGGGGAGCTGCGACGACGACTTGGCGAGCTGCGCGACGGAGGACGGCGAAGAGCTCGGACGGAGTCACGGAAGGCGGAGGAGGACAACGAGCGGGCGCGGAGGCGTCGCCGGGGAGGAGCAGCGCCAAGAAAACCTAGGGAGGAGCAGCGGGCGACGAAGGCGTGAGGCGATTGGCGTCGGCGGCGCCTCGATTTTGCTCGTCCGGGAAACCCTTTGTGGTTTCTATCTGGCTGAGGACACTGTGATGGGCCTTAATAGGCCGAAAAGGCTGGGACACGAAATAACGACGGATAATGGCCAATCCCTATTCGCCTTAATAGGCCAAGAAGGCTGAAATGGACGGATGATTGGGCCGGCCAATTAAACGTTAAGAAGTCGTTTGACTGCCAAGTATTTCATTATGGGCATTGTATGAGTTTATTTTGTATCAATGAATACATGCATTCATACTTCATTCTATATTGTAATTCCAGAAATGGACACTTGTTTGAGTTATCACAGGAATTGTCCAATGACTCGTCCAATCCAATATTGAATTTGTTTGCTTGCCAGGAATTGTGAATGACAGGCTTCTCCGGATCATGATTACACGTGTCATTTTTTGTGAATTTCTAAATGAGAATGGTAACACCAAATTCCGTGCAACCAAACAGCCCATCCCCATGAACCATTTTGAAGAATGAATTCTAGGATTCCAGGCTCAAATGATGGATACCAAACGACCTCTAAGTGTAGTCGGTTTTGGTCGGATTTATTTGGATGTCTTCGGGTTTATGAGATTTTAGTTTTCTTAGGCTTTCTGGTTTTGCCGGTCAGTTTTTATGAACTTTTTTCAAATTTGAATTTTTTTACATTTTTTAGATTTAAAGATTTTATGACATGAACTATTTTCAGGTCAGAATTTTTGTGGGGATTTAAACATTTTTTAAAATTTAATTTGTTTCTAAATCTAAACATAAAGGAAAAAAAGGAAAAAAGAGAAACAATACCCTTTTATTGGGCCACATTTGGAACGGGCCAGAATGAAGGGCTTCAGGCGGGAGGTTCGATCGCTCCCGTGTCAAGCGGAGAATAGGAGTTTTCGAGATAATGGACCAACAAATTGGAAAGATGGAAGCATTAGAAGAAAGATCATTTTATCTCGGATGTGGGAGCAAAGATCATTTATAATTTTTTTAAATTTTTTCGTGTTTTATCT
>NC_061511.1:174237169-174332987 GCF_022539505.1 Lolium rigidum | reverse complement strand
CGGGCTAAGAGCATCTCCACCGGCGCCCCCAAATAGGCGTCGGCACTACCGTATGGGGTTGCCACGGGCTAAGAGCATCTCCACCGGCGCCCCCAAATAGGCGTCGGCACTACCGTATGGGGGTCGCTGACAGAGCATCTTCTATTTGGAGGCTGCTTCCACACTGGCGTCCCGTAGTGTAGCCCCAATAGAAATTTAGATTTAAATTGATATTTAAAAACCGAATTTAAACGAAATTCATACGAAATTTATACAAAGTACGTAAATTTATACAAAAGTACGTTGAATTGATACAAAACGAAATTCAATCGACATTTAAAAATCGAATTTAAAAAATTAAACTTAATCCTAATCTACTGGCCGTCGATTGAGGCGCGCGACGGGCCTGCCTCGTCATCGTTCTTCGCCTTTGCCGCCTGCGTCCGTGCCCGCCTCTCGGCCCTTGCTTCGCGCATCTGGCGGTGGAGCATGGCGGTTGGCGTCGCAGGAGCTTGCCGGCGGCGTCGTCCCCGCGCTTCCAGCCTTTGCTGAGAAGCCTCGTTCTCGGCGTGCCTTGCTTGCTCGCGGGCGAACGTGTCATAGTGGCGATGAGCGTTGAGGGAGGCAAGCTTCTGTCGCTCTGCCTCCATCAGGAGGCGTCCCGCCTCCTCCGTTGTCGCTGGAGCGAGATCTGGAGGGCGTGCTCGAGATTAGTGTTGTTGATGAACTCCCGCTGCTCCTCCTTCAACATCCGGAACCGCTGCGCGTTCAACGACGTCAGGATCGCCGCCTGCTCCGGGTCGGGGGGTGCCTGCGGCTGCTCACCCCACTGCGCCGCCTCCTCCGCCGCCTCAGCTTTCGCATCTGCGAAGTAGGCCTCGAGTCACACCGCGAATCTTGGGTCTACGTCGTTGTCGAAGCTGTTGTCCGCGTCGGGCTCCGGCTCCGGCTGCGGTGGTGGTGGTGGTGGCAGCGCATGGCCGTTGAGGCCCAGCCTTGAGTACATCATCTTCAGACGGCGTGGCATTTTGAGGTGGAGAGGAGAGAATGATGGGGCAGCGGTAGTGGAGATGAGAGGATAGCACCGCGGTGGTGGACGGCGTACGTACTATATAGTGGTGACAACTGCTCGCATTAACGGCGACGTACGCGATTGGATGCCGCGTGGCCAGTCGCTGCCCTCGTGGACGCCTCGGTTTGCGCATGAGAGACCATTAAACGCCGACGACCAACCTTCTGGCGTCGCGGCCGATGCGAACCATCGCGTCCTGTCGCTGACAAGGCGTCCCCACCAGCGAAAACCGTCGTTCCGCGAGGCGCCGGCGCGCCCGATTTGCGCCCTTGGTGAAGGGGCCGGCACGGGGTTACCGGCGATTCTATGGGCTCCGAAATTGGCCGGCGTCGTTTGGGGCGCGCCGGTGCGAGCCCATTTTCGTTTCCGGCCCCCAAATTGCTATCGAGGCCGCCGGTGGAGATGCTCTAAGACCAACACACACGAACAACAAAGCTTAAACTCGAAAAAAGCCACTCCGTAAATAAACAGATGACCATTCAACACATCTGGAGAGAAGACATTGTGGCTGTTATGAAAGGAGCAGGCACGAGACGCTCAAACGTAGGTGAAGAAGCTGACCCTATGAGGAGCCCTCAGCACTGCTAAAGCTTCGGGGCCGCTGCCCAACATCCAGCTGCTTTGCCACGCCAGGCGAACAACGAACACCACCTTCCATGATCGCCTTCCAGATTTACCACCGCTCGTACTTGAGCCACGACACCGGACGATAGCCACCCGGAACCCAAGATGCACATGATAAACCACTCGCAGACCACGATCGCTGTGGCAGCATCCGGGGCCGCCTCCTCCTCTAAGGCGCGTCGACTGATCTGTCGACTGATCTGACAATCTCGTTGCACTCACGACACAAGATTCTCACCCAAGAAATGTGAGCTTCTGCTCCGCCCCATGAAGCTTCTTCCTGCCATGAATCTTGAGGCCGCCGCCTCGACACTCAACCACCATCTAGAGCCGCTACCCCTGCTTCCACCGACCACAACTCGAGAGAAGTGCGCAACAGGATGATGCCTCCAAGAAGGGAAACGACGTCCGTAGATGCCGCCATCATTGGCACTGACCCAAGGGTTAGGGAAGAGCTTTCACATGGATCTACTCCTTTCAGAGAGAAAGGCTCACTAGGAAAGGAACACCCGAGAATGCCCAAGGCCGCCGAGCATAGCAAAACGTGACACACTTCTCCGCTGTCGACCAACATACTCCTCGAAGCGGCGTCCAAAGCAGCACCTCACTCCATGAAGAAACGTCGTCACACATCTAGCGGCCACCAACACGCCGCCGCCATGTCGTCATCCTCTTCCACGGCACACTGCCATCACCACGGATCTGCATTTGTCGGACGAAGCAGATGCGCCCCAACCAGCCTGCCTCATGCAATGGCCTACCGCAGTCACCATAGAGACCACCGAATCAGGCCCGAAAGTCAAATTTGTGGCCTCCATGTAGGTCCCACTCCAGGGATCTGCTTGCCGGCATCCGCCAATGCATTTTTGGGGCCGTTGCCCTAGCTTGCCTGCCCCGATGAGCCGTCGTCGTTGCCTAGGCCAGCGCCTCAGGCCGCCCAATCGACCGAAGAAGGAGCTAGCCACCGCAATGCCGCCGAGACCGCCCAGGAGCTAGCTTCTTCCCCTTTCCAGGCCCACGTCGTGCTCCACCTGTACCTCTTCGCTAGCCGCCGCTGAAGTCCCGTTGTCGCCCCGCGCCACACCGCCGGGAGAGAGGAACCTCCTAGCCCCGCATCCACCGCGGCCCCTCCCCGCACCGCCTCTGGATGTCGGGGCTGCCGCTACCATGGCAAGGCTGGTGGTAGTGGGAGAGGAGAACCAGAAAACAAGATCAAGCCCGTGGAGTGCTAGGGTTCCCCCGCATCGCTCCGCTCTTCACTCGAGCGGAGCGACACGTGGTCAAGGCTCTAATCTTCTCTCTTTGTTTTGGTTTCCATTTATTTTTGTTGGATTATATATCTAGGGTTTCTGATTGCTGGTTTCCTAACTTGGTGGCGTTGATGAGGGATCGAGGCGCCACCCTGAACAACGCATATCTTTTCGTGGAGTGTGACATGATAGCCGCCTCAAGATCATGCAACCTCCTGGTGAGTTTCTCCTCGAAATAGGCTTTCGCTCCGCTATATTAATATAGCAACCACCGATACATCGAGAACCCTAGGGTAACATCACAACTAAGCCCAAAAGAAAAGACAAAGAAAGGTAAGAGAAACAAGTGCCGACACCAGTAGATCGACAAAAAAATGAGGATGACCCGCCACCACTGTACCCTCCGGAGAAGTCCCACCACGCTCCTAGCACACCGAATCGCCACGTAGCAAGAAACACCTTCAACAAGGAAAACGACGACGATGCCGCTGTTGCCCGTAATAGTCCTAGGGTTTCCCTCGGTATGCGGAGGAGGGTAAGGAGGGGGTACACCCGACGCCCTCCAGGAAGGAAAAATGGCGCCCGCAGGCGTCGCAACACCGTGGCCATGCGGGATGGAACTACCTCCACTGCCTTCGCGGTAGCAGACCGGACGTGGCAGCAGAGACACACCAGGCCCGTACTGCCCGACCGGGCAAACTGGCATGCAAAGTCTCCGCCGCTGCGCTGTAGCAGGCCGGCTGATAGGGCTGTCACCACCCATCCCCGCTGAAGCACCTCCTCTTCCTCCAGGGGCGACGCCAACGCGCTTGGGGTGGCCCGCCCAGACCTAGATGGGGCCCGACAGGCCCAGATCTGGGCCGGGAAGGCTGAAAGGACACGGATGTCGCCTAGAGGGGGGTGAATAGGCGGTTTAAAACTTTTATGAGATGGGCTTAACAAATGCGGAATAAAACTAGCATTTACTTTGTCAAACCCAAAGCTTATATACTATGGTTCACCTATGTGCACCAAGAACTTATGCTAAGCAATACAAGCAACTATGTGATAGCAAGATATATAACTTCAAGGACGATGGCTATCACAAGGTAAAGTGCATAAGTAAAGAGCTCGGGTATAGAGATAACCGAGGCACGCGAGAGACGATGATTTAACCCGAAGTTCACACTCTTGCGAGTGCTAATCTCTGTTGGAGAGGTGCGGTGGCTGAGCTCTCCCGAACGCCACAAATGGCCTCTCCTTGAGGTGTGGTTGCTCGATGCACACCAACGCCACAAAGGCCTCACCCCAAGATGCGGGAGTCACACCACACACCGAGCGCCACGAAGGCGCCTCACCAAAGACCTAGGTCACGGTTCCACTAAGGGATTCCCTTCGAGGTGGAAACCGGGCCTTACACAAAGCTTGGGGCACGCATCCACAACTTAATTGGAGGCTCCCAAGAAATCACCACAAAGGCCTAGAACCCGTCTAGGGTTCCAAGAATCCAAGAGTAACAACCTTCTTGCTTTCACTTCCACGAATCACCGTGGAGAACTCAAATCGATGCAACAAATGCAATGGCATGAACACCACAAAGATGCTCAAGTCCTTCTCTCTCAAATTTCAACAAAGCTACAAAAGCTATTGAGGGAATAAGAGAGGAAGAACAAAGAGGAGAACACAAAATTCTCCAAGATCTAGATCCCAAAGATTCACTCACAAAGAGATGATATGGTTTGGTCAAAGTGTGGATCTTGATCTCCTCTCTCTTTTCCCTCAAAAGGGGGAAAGAATCATGGAGGGATAGAGAGATAGGGCAAGCTTCTCAAGATCAACAACGGAGGAGAGAGAGTGGAAGAAGCATCAGCCCAAGGAGGAAGAAGGGGGGTATTTATACCCCCCAAGAAAATCGAGCCGTTGCAGGATATTTGGGGGCGGATAATCCGGTCTAAATAGGGGCCGGATTATCCGCCCCCCCACCCCCCCCTCGGAAAATCCGGCTTCTGGAAAAATCCGGGCAAAAGTCCGGCCTTGTTCCAGGGTATTACTGAGCCGCATTTCGAAAAGTCCTTAGCCAAATTTCAGGGGCCGGATATTTTGCGATATTTTGCAAATATCCGGCCCGGAAAATCCGGCCTGGTGATATTGACCGGCTACCTTGTAAAATCCAAAGTTTAAGTTTGGTAGCTCCGAATAGAGTGAAACCAATTTTGTTGGAAACAGGATGACAAGAGCTTACCGAGAAAATATGGAAACCAGTGGGGGTGTTTTTCTATTATATTTAGAGGTGCAACACTTCAACCATGAGAAACCGAGAAAATCACCAAACTCGAAAACGCAACAAGTGATATATGCGAAATCCGTTTTCGATGAACTAAAGCTTGTCCTGAAAATAAGCACAAGCTCTAAAACATCACATGGATAAATAACAACCAAGAAAGATGGTGCAAGGATGCAAAGGTTTGAGCTCTCCGAAGGATACGATCGAGTTACTCACTCGAGAGCCCTCTTGATAGTACGACAACTAAACTATAAACCGGTCTCCAACTACACCATGAGACCGGTGAGAAAAAAAACCCTATCAAGAGCAAACCTTAACCTTGCGCATTCCACTCGAGCTTGATGATGACGGTCTGACCGCAACAAGATGGAACGCCTATCTTGATTGTGCTTGCTTGATGAAGTCATGCGAAATGCTCCCCCATACTCCACTATGGGAGAGCTTCTTCTTCGGCGCATTGATAACCCACAAGTATAGGGGATCGCAGCAGTCTTCGCGGGTAGTAAAACCCAATTTATTGATTCGACACAAGGGGAGACACAGAATACTTGAAAGCCTTAACAGCAGAGGTGTCAATTCAGCTGCACCTGGAAACAGACTTGCTCGCAAGAGTTTATCAGTAGTAACAGTTTTATAGCAGTAGCAGTAGTGAAATAACAGCAGCAAAGTAACAGAGACAGCAGTAGTGATTATAGTAAACAGCAGGATTAAAATACTGTAGGCACGGGGACGGATAACGGGCGTTGCATGGATGAGAGAAACTCATGTAACAATCAAGCAGGGCATTTGCAGATAATAATAAAACGGTGTCCAAGTACAAAGCAATCAATAGGCATGTGTTCCAATTATAGTCGTACGTGCTCGCAATGAGAAACTTGCACAACATCTTTTGTCCTACCAGCCGGTGGCAGCCGGGCCTCAAGGGAATCTACTGGATATTAAGGTACTCCTTTTAATAGAATACCGGAGCAAAGCATTAACACTCCGTGAACACATGTGATCCTCACATCACTACCATCCCCTCCGGTTGTCCCGATTTCGTCACTTCGGGGCCATTGGTTCCGGACAACGACATGTGTATACAACTTGCGGGTAAGACCATAAACAATGAATATCATGATGAAATAATAACATGTTCAGATCTGAGATCATGGCACTCGGGCCCTAGTGACAAGCATTAAGCATAACAAGTTGCAACAATATCATCAAAGTACCAATTACGGACACTAGGCACTATGCCCTAACAATCTTATACTATTACATGACCAATCTCATCCAATCCCTACCATCCCCTTCAGCCTACAGCGGGGGAATTACTCACACATGGATGGGGGAAACATGGCTGGTTGATGAAGAGGCGTCGGTGGTGATGGTGGCGATGATCTCCTCCAATTCCCCGTCCCGCGGAGTGCCGTAACGGAGACTTCCGGCTCCCGAGACGGATTTTCGCGATGTGGCGGCGTTCGGAGGGTTTACGGCGACTTCGACTTCCTCCCGTGCGTTTTTAGGTCGAAGGCAATAAGTAGTCCGAAAGAGGGCGTCGGGGGCCAGCCGAGGCCGCCACACACTAGGGCCGCGCGGGCCCCTCCTGGGCCGCGCCGGCCTAGTGTGTGGGGCCCTCGGGCCCCCACCTGGCTCGCCCTTCTGGCTCCGCCAATATTCTGGGAAAATAGGACCTTCTGCATAAATTCCGAGGATTTTCCTGAAAGTTGGATTTCTGCACAAAAACGAGACACCAGAACAGTTCTGCTGAAAACAGCGTTAGTCCGTGTTAGTTGCATCCAAAATACACAAATTAGAGGCAAAACAATAGCAAAAGTGTTCGGAAAAGTAGATACGTTTTGGACGTATCACGCATCTTCAAATATCCATGATCACCATATGTATGGCAAGTTTCAAGCATAGATCTCTTCGAGTTGGCTCATCTTGAACTTGCACTTCATTTCTTTATTCTTCATCATGTTGATGTCTTGAAGTAACTTGAGGGCTCACTTCATCTTCATCTTCAAGACATACTTGACACTTGATATCCTTCATCAATTTCTTCTTATTGCAACCTTGAAGCCAACATATGGTTCAAGCATTGCCTATGGACAACTCCTACAAATATAACTCAAATGCAAACATTAGTCTATAGGGATTGTCATTAATTACCAAAACCACACATGGGGGCTCCATGCACTTTCAAAGGCGTTGCCGGCCACACACCGGCCGCCCCGCCTCCAAGAGGCTGCGACCATCGCCACCGAAGCCACCCGGCCGCGCCAGACCGTCGTCTGCCGAAGAACACCACCACGGGCCACCGCACGCCGCGCCACAGCTCCACGCTCGCGGGGAATGGACGGCCTCCGCCGCCGGCACCACACAGGCAACGCCCGGCGGCTCGCGCCGGCGGTGGTGGAGAGGAGAGTGCAAGAAGGGGACGAGAAGAGGCAGCGCTAGGGTTCACCCCGCTCGCCCGTGCGGGGGGGGAGAGGAGAGGGCCGCGAAGCGTTTTTTCGACTGCCCCTGCTGATTTTCTCAGTCCAACCAAATATAAAGTAACACCTCACGCTGTTGTCGGCAATACTTTACAAATACCCTAACCACATTTGCAATTTCTTGGCACTTTCTGGAAAGAAATCTTTCGGGTATCTACAATGGTAAAGAAGAAGGTGTGCATTATTTTAAACCTACACGTCATCATTTAGAGAAAACGAGAAAACAATAGACATAAGTTATACAATGTATTATCTCTTATTTCTAGATCTACAATTTAATGATAATTAATTAATTATAGAAATAAATCAATTTTCTAAGAAAAGACAAACGGTACAATGCATAAAATAGTCATCCTTCGCTAAGTGAAGATAAACTTTTTCTTTCTCATTTCTCTCCTCCAATAAAGAAAAAAACTGGCAACTATAAGGAAAGACTTACATCACCTTATTGTACATCACCTTATTGTACATGCCCTTACTTTTGTCACGATGCAGTTCAATAAACTTGGTGCTAGTACAGTCTTCTAGGTTGGGCATGTACAAAGGTAGAGAGACATGTCTTCCTTATTCCTCCACGTCATCTAGAGAAGACAATAGCTATAACATGTGCATTGCATTGCATCTTATTATCATCCCTTACAATTAATATGGATTAATTAAATTTTGGTAAAAAATGATGTTGCTAAGACATGTGATAGAATGATGAAACTCGTCTTCTCTTATTAAGGGATCATCCGTTAGCTATGAGAAAGCAATCTTCTATTTTCTATTCTCTCTTTTCTAACTGAGCAAAAATTCTAAGTGTGGTAGTTCTAAGAGAAGACCGACGCCAGTCCATTGTACATGATATTGACACCGTAATATGATCGAATCAATTCTGCACATATCTTCTGTTATTGTGGAATCATGCGAATAATATCAATCCCTATCTAATCTCCTGACCACTGGAATTCCGGAAGAAAGGATGTCAGAGGATTGCCAGCTGAATGGACGTGCTGGTGTAGCTGATAAGTTGTGAGCCATTCTATTTCAATCCCTTTGGCACATGGAACTGGTCGATCTTTTTTTTTTATGCTAACCTTTGTGTTCACGGTAAGAAAAACATATCGACAACTACATGTGAAAGCATATGTTTGTTTTTTTTACTATATATTACAAACAAGAGTTGTAAGGCACGGTTCATTCACAGTTTACACGAACCTGTTTTTTCATATTCACTTCAGATGGATCATTACAAACACATGTACACAGGCTCGCGCACACGAACACAAAGTAGCAACAGTCTCACAAGTCACATGACATGACAGACATCACAACGCACGACACCACCAAGAGCAAACCACACCACAGCACCGACCAGATGGCCGGCGCCTGTTCCTTTATTCACACGATGACACACGGCACGATCACCACAAGCGCATCGACCGCTTGCATCTTAGCAGTTGCAAGGGTTGCACTTGCAGTTGGCGCCGCAGCTGCAGCCATGGCCGGCCTCGCCGGACTCGGCGGCCTCCTCGAACTGTGCCTTCGCAGGCCCGGCGCCGAGGACGACGATGGTGGCGGCGCTCTTCTCCTCCAAATCAGGGTACATCTTGCTGGAACAGGAAAATTAATTTTCAAACAAACAATCAGCTGAAGAAATTGCTAAGATGATTATTTGTATTTGTAAGAACGAGGCACGCATACCCGCAGTTGCAGTTTGAGCCGCAGCCGCAGCTTGATCCACAGTTGCAAGACATCCTTAGTCTTGAACTCTTGATGCAAGCTCAAATGCTTAAGATGAAAGTGTAAGAAGCGCTTTGGTTTGGAATGGTGAGCACAATGCTTAGGCTCGACTTCTGCACCGCTATTTATAGGAGAAAAGTGTGTTCAGAATGGGCGTTGTTGCGTGTACACGATGCCTTCATGCTTCCCTAGAATTGGTCGCTACGAGTCATCTTCCCCTCCAATGGCAATTTTAAATCCAACGTGTTAATTTCAAAGTACGGTTCTATTGAGATATGGTTGCTTTCTAGGAAAGCAACAATTCGTAGTTGACTTTGCTTCCTTTCTGACTATGCAACTAATTAGTGAATGATATAAAGACCTAATAAGAACACTATTTTAAGTCATTTTTGTATCTATTGACTACGGCATCTGCCTGCCGGCAAGAAATGGGCCTTCTTTGTTTGGCATCGTAATTTATTTTGCCTCAAAGGAAGTAGTAGCTTCCAGATAAACAAACGTTTTTTTATTTGACATACATTTACATATGAGGAAAAAAACAGTGCAATCTGCAGTGTAGCGTGATGGACTGATGGAGCAACATCGATATATTTTGGAAAGATTTTTTAGAGTGAAATATTTTGATATCTGTGTTTTTTTCTTCTCTGATTATTTAGTCATTTACTGGGCCTTGAGAGTTTTGCCTCGTGGAGTAACCTAGGAAAAAAAAACCCGTGAGTAGTTGCTCACATGAGAATGTTTTGATGGTAACACAAATCTGTCCTACCAATTTTCCTGTCATGAACAAAATATTGGTCTTGTGTTGAGTGAATGTCAATTTCTCAGGACACTCTTTTCTTTCCAAAATTGGTCAATTCATAGATGCCAAAACCTTGGCCACATTTTGAGTAGGTAAACATATAGCAAAACCAGGCATGAGCTCAATTCAAACATATGCAACAAGTCCGTGTGGATGACAACCATTTGTGGTTATGATTAGCCAGTATATATGTGGCATGATCGTTAGAAGACACAACTGTTGAGATAAGACGATATTTTTTCTTTGTCGATAATAGTTGTATTTGATTATCAGAAGGAAATACGGGAGCACACGAACTTCTTATTTATTGATCTCCTTCATAATCTACAGGGTAGGTTTGTATTTTGTTAGCAGAAGGTGTACTTTGAAAAGATATATGCTGCAAGGATATGTCCAATGACAGTGCAATTATGTAAACTGTATGTAAAATATTGCTAGTGTAGCATTGGCTATTTACAAGTATTTGAGAGTGCTCATTAACTTATGAGCTCTCCTTTCTGTTGTTAGACATGTGTACCACCAAAAATTTATTAGTATTTCTACTCCAAGGCTCTACGACGATAAGGTTTGTGTGGCTCCAATGAAGGATGGGCGGGGATGGTGTCGTGCCTTCGGCTCGTTCGAGTGCTTATAGTCTTCGCTAGGTGATATAAAGATATTTTTCCATTTTTGAGTTTTTTATTGTACTGTTGTTGAAGATTATGAATAGATCGGTCGACTTTCGGCAGAAAAAAAGAAGAAGATAAGTACACAAGAATACTTAATTTCATGTAACAATTGTCAATAGGCTCGACTGCCAACCTGTCTGTTTTAGGTGTTTTAGTTTAGACCGAGACAACAATAAAGTATCACATGCAAGTCATGAGTACAAAAGCAAATCAATTGTTCCGGTACACTGAAAATGTCCAGGTGCAACAAAGAATTATTTTCACTTTTTTGGCAGAAAATCCCTGGAAACGTGTCGTAGCATGGCAAGATAATGAGAAGCAGCCAATCTCCACAGCGAAAAACATCTGATCTTCAGCAAGGCCCACCCAGTTTGGACAGGAAAGCTTCTTATCTTCGTTTGGAATATGGTGTTCACATCATCAAATGAACTTATATCTTAGATGCAACCGGTTTACTCTAGTAATTGCTTCCCTTATTAGGGTGTGTTTGGTTTCCCTGGGCCGCATCCAAGATTTTCTTCGTGCACTACCGCGGGGCTGATGGATATTGCTCGCCAACTGGATTAGACAGCCTATTGAATGCAGTTGTCAGTGAGCCACTCAAACTACCAAGTTAGCAATCCATCGTGCGCTGTTTCATCAGAGAAATAAGGATTCCAAGGATTTTATCCTCGTACGGATGAAGCACATCATATAGAGTTATAGACTTCCTGCTCATCTTGCACTGTTGCAAACAATTACTTTGTCGTGCACAAAATCAAGACCCTCCTCTACAGATAATTGGTAAGTTGAGTCCTGAAGGATTTTTTTTTTGTTCAGATCAATCATGAACGATATTTATAGTTCAGTATTCCTGCAAAAGAAAAGATATTTATAGTTCAGTTATCATTGTATCTTTGGGTGCTGCTCTGTTGCAATGTTTTGTTTTTTGCTAAAATACTATAAACGCATCTCTCCCCACATTACACTTTTATGTTTTATGTACCGAATAAGAACTTGTTTGGCAGGGGCGGATGCAAGAAATTTGGTTTGGGTGTAAAGAGATACGGGATTAGATTTTTAATATTTGTTTTTTTTTTGAAATGGGGCGATCCCGGCGCACACAACCTTATTTATTTATACCATAGTTTTAAAGATTCAAAAAGTTTACAATTCACGGATCAGAGCGGGTTGAGACATGTATCAACCATCTAAAGATGAAAAGCAACATAAATCTATCCATTCTGAAGCCTATTAATATGACGCCACCAAGTAACCTGGAAATAACAGTCATGTGTAACCGTTAGAGAAGGTAGGCCCATTGCTGTATCCAATGCGCAGTTCGCCTGATAACCTGCAAAATTTTTGTACCCTTATGTCTATTAAAAATAATGTCATTTCTACTAGTCAAATGGACAAGCATAAAGCTGGTACACCTATCCGTATCCGAGGTTTATCATCCTTTTTTACCCCATTAAGCCAATTACCAAAAATATTTAGTAATATTAGCAGGCGGTGTTATGTTGTAAGTAAAGTATATCATGCGCCAAACGATTTTAGCAAAATGACATGAAAGGAACAAGTGTTGCATAGTCTCTAAAGAATCACAAAAACAACACTTTTGATACCCATTCCAATTGCGTTTTGCCAAATTATCTTTAGTAAGCAACACCTTATTATTATAATAAGAAACCACAAGAAGATCTTAATTTTTAGAGTGATTTTTAACTTCCACAAATATTTACGTAAATATCTAACTTGACCATTCATTAAGTCAAGATACATAGATTTAACCGTAAAATTCCCTGACTCTGTGAGTTTCCAAATAAATTTGTCCTGGTGCCTCCATAAGACGCTGGCATAAGTGAGCTATGTTTTAAGTGATAAATGTACCTCCAAACAAATTTTACTAATTAATTGTGAGATTAACTTATGGTTGTGAGCTATGTTTTAATACAAATTTATATAAAACTTACACATACTTTATCTTCTCCGAAAAAAAGTAATGCGTGTACATTTGAGACTGTTTGAATTTCTAATTCTCCGCTTAGAAGATGGTAGACATATGAGATAAATTCTGGGAGAAAGGATATTGATTATTTTTAGGGATTTGCTAGTTCTCAGCTAGCCTACGTGCTAAGTCAAATCCTATATCATTTAACTTGCATCGTGATTCATGCTAATCATTAGTTGCAACATGATTTGATGATATTGACTGAGAACGAAGTTAGTTCTCAGTTGACTAAGAAATAGTCACACCCTTATGTTTACAGTTTACATGACCCTATTTGAGAGACCTGGGCCTGCAGAAGTTTATACGAACCTGTTTGTCATATTCAATTCAGATGGGCCATTACAAATATACATGCACACACCACACAGGCTCGCGCACACCAAACACAGTTTACATGACAGAAATAACAACGTAGGACACCAAGAGCAAACCACACCACAGCATCAACAAGATGGCCAGCGGCGGTTCCTTTATTCACTCCATCACACACGGAACGATCACCACAAGCGCATCGACCGCTTGCATCTTAGCAGTTGCAAGGGTTGCACTTGCAGTTGGCACCGCAGCTGCAACCATGGCCAGCCTCGACGGACTCGGCGGCCTCCTCAAACTGCGCCTTGGCAGGCCCAGCGCCAAGGACGACGACGGTGGCCTGCATGGTGGCGCCCCTCTTCTCTTCCAAGTCAGGGTACATCTTGCTGCAATTGGCAAAATCAAACTAATCAGAGCAGTTAATTATTCAGCAGAAACTTAATGTAGCTAGCAGGAACCTTTTGTATTTGAAAGAGAGAAGCAAATGCATACCCGCAGTTGCAGTTTGAGCCGCAGCCGCAGCTTGATCCACAGTTGCAAGACATCCTTACCTTTGCTGTAAGCTCACTGCTCTGGATGAAAGGTTTAGACTTGCTTTGCTTTGGGATGGTGAGCACAATGCTTAGGCTCGACTTCTGCACCGCTATTTGTAGGCGAACAAGTGTGTTCGGAATGGGCATTGTTGCATGTACACGATTCCTAGAATTGGTCATCTTCCCTCCAATGGCAATTTTAAATCCAACGTGTTACTTTTAAAGTATAGTTCAGTTGAGATATGGTTGCTTTCTGGTAAAGCAACAATGCGTAGTCGACTTCTCTTCCTTTCTAACTATGCAACTAATTAGTGAATGATATAAAGACCTAATAAGTACACTATTTTAAGTCTTATTTTTGTATCTATTGACTACGGCATCTGCGTGCCAGCAAGAAATGGGCCTTCTTTGGTTGCCATCTTAATTTATTTTGCCTCAAAGGAACTAGTAGCTTCTAGATAAACTTAGGGTTAATTATTGGTTTGCCACTACAGCCCGCGCAACACTCAGTTTTGCCACTAGAGCAGAATGGTGCTCAGTTTTGCCACCGCTTCTGGCGCAACTGCTCTGTCGAGGCCAAACGGCCAGGCTTCAAACGTTTCCGTCTCGTGCCGTTACTGAAAGTGGGGCCGGATCTTACAGGTAGGACCGTGCAATGACAAATTGGTGAAGACCGAACTACCCCTCCTCCCGCCACACAGCCACACACCGATCCGCTGCACCCACCACCACCCGCGCCCCTGCCGGCACCACCTGCCCCGCCACCACCTGCGCCGCCGCGCGGCCGTCCCACATGGACACCTGCTCCACCGCCACCTACTCTGCCACTGCGCCCTCCACCTGCTCGACGAAATGGCTAGTGGCGGCGACGACCTTGGCGAGGCAGGCGTCGGGCCGGAAACCCGCCGCGTCCACGACTGGGTTCTCGAGGGGTAAGCCTTGTTCCTATTGAGCTTTCTTGTGCAGTGCAATAGTCAATTTGACATGGAGTGCTCATTGCGTTTGATTTTGCTTTTGGTGTGCTCATTGCCTCTCTGTTTTTGGTTGATTAGGATGGAATTGCGGTTTGCTTTCTTGGTGAATATTAGAAGGGAGCGATTCATTGTGGATGCAAAGGATCAAAAGAAATTCCAAGGAGGGTTTGATTATCGGTTACCAATGGATTGTAATTGGAGTTTTAGACAATTTGGGGAGGTAATTTGCGGCCCATATCCTTGGGGTATGCATGATGAAGTGAAATTCAGATACTACGATGGGGGAAGTGATTGGGTGAAAGTTAGTAATGGTGAAGAGTTCGCTACCATGTTTGCTAAGCATAGGGAGAAAGAGCAATTTCATGCGAGGCTGCAAAATGATGTGGTTGTGCTGGCAGTTGGACCTTCTCGGACATATTCATGTCGTCGTAATGGCAGCTCTAGCCAGAACAGTTCAGTTAGGGGAGCTTCAGTTAGTGCACGACGACGTGGTGGCTCGTCAAACATGGGCACCGACAGGGTCCCAAGAGTAGTGGAGCTTGAATACATCGATGATGAAGAGAGGCGATATTCTGATGTTGTGCAGAATTTAAGACGGCCATGTCGGGCTGAAAACCGAGATGAGTCTGACAATGAGGCTTTTGTGATTGATGATGAGGAGGTTGAGGACGAAGACCTTCCAGCTATTGAATGGGACTCTGCAAACCCTCAGATGGAAGAAGGTACCATCTTTGCGTCCATGAGTGAGTGTAGAAATGCACTTGTGACATACTGCATCAAGGCAGAGTGTACATTTGAAGTTGACAAGAGCGACAGAGTACGTTACAGAGTGCACTGAAGATTGTCCATGGAGGATGCACGCGTCTAAAATGTGAAATAGCATGAATGTTCAAGTCAAAGTGAACCCTTTTAGGCACACATGCCTGGAATCAACCCCGAGGAAGGAAACAATCAGTAGAGCCAAGTCAAGATGGGTGGTTGAAGAAGTAAAACGGTAGGTGACAGAAGACCACCAAGTGGTTACAAAGGAGTTGCAGAAGAAGCTCAAAGAAAAGTTCAAGATAGAGGTACCATACATGAGGGTTTTCAATGAAAAACAACATGCTATGGATTCTATTTATGGTAATTGGCAGGAAAGTTTTAAACTGTTGTATTCATTTAAGGGTGAAGTGGAGAAGACCAGCCCAAGTAGTATTGTAGATATTGACCACCACACCGTGGAGTACACATTGAGGGGAATGACAATGACCAAGGAATGCTTTAGAAGGGTTATTGTCTGCTTTGAGGCTTGTCGCCGGGTTTTTTTGGAAGGCTGCAGGCCCTATTTGGCTATTGATGCTACTTTTCTCACATGGAGGTTTAAAGGACAGTTAGTAGCAGCTTGTGCAGTTGATGGACACAATTTTGTATTTCCAGTTGCTTATGGCGTGCTTGAGGCAGAGTCTGAGGAGAGATGGACTTGGTTTCTGCAGAATCTGCGCCGGGCTATTGCACATCCCAATGGGTTGGTAATTCATACAGATACTTGCAAGGGTTTAGAAGTAGTCGTGGTCAATGTGTTCACTGGAGTAGAACATAGGGAATGCATGCGTCATCTTGCTGCAAATTTTGGGAAGAAATTCAAAGAAAAGGTGTATGCCGACAATTTATGGCCAGCATCTTTGACTTGCAGTGTGAAGAAGCACAACTATCACATGAGGCAGTTATACAAAAATGACAAAGTGAAGGAATACTTGGAAACACACCACTCCAAGTTATGGGCCGAAGCCAATTCAGTGAAGTGAGCAAAGTTGACTATGTGCATAATAATCTTGCAGAGTCTTTCAACTCAACGATCCGAAAACTAAAGGGTCTTTATTTGGCGGATTTGCTTGACAAGATAAGGGTAGAATACGTGCATACATTTCTTGTTCGTGCAGAAATAGCCGAGGCAAAATTCATGGGGCACATTATAATCCCTTCTGTGATGAGTGAATTGAAGCAGAAAACAAGAGGCTTGGAAATGGACATGACTCGTTGCTCAGCTACGATGGTAGAGGTATCATTTTTGGATAAAGAGAAGAGGGGATGGAGATATCCAGTGGATTTAGAAGCTAGAACTTGCAGTTGTAGGCAATGGCAGATAACTGGGTTGCCATGCATTCATGCCTTGTTTTTCATCATTACTCTGTAAGGTCAAGCAGGGAACATACAACAGTATGTGCATGATTACTACTCTGTTGCAAAGTTCAAAGCCACATATGCACGTGCCTTACCTGCTTTGGAGGGAAAACAACAATGGGACGTAGTGGACCCTGGTTTTAAGCTTTGCCCTCCAGTTCTGAAGAGAGCAGCAGGTAGACCGAGGAAAAGTAGAATAACACCTCGCAGCGAAGGAGCTGGACATGGACCGAGGAGACGTAAGTGCACAAGGTGTGGTGGGTCTGGTCATTTCGCTAAGTACTGTGATAACACAGTAGATCCAGCGTTCGGAGAGTGTTTCGATGCTTCAAATGATGAGCAAACTGATGATCAAAATGAGGATCCAGTGGAGGCTACAGGTGATGATCAAAAAGATGATCCAATTGATGATCCAATTGATGAGCCATAAAATGATCAAAATGATGATCCAATTGATGATCAAAATGAGGATCCAATTGATGATCCAATTGAGGAGAAAATTGAGGCTCCAAATGTTGGTGTCCAACCTTCTGTGGTTGTGAGTTCTACTTGGTATGTAAATCTTGCCAATACTAATGTACATTTATCACTTGACACAATCTAACCGTCCTTTGTTTTGTACAACTATGTTGTAGGTTTGAACAAAGTTGTGGCAGTGAGCTCTGAGGTAGTTAAGGTGTCTACAACAAAGAGGAGAAGAAAAGAAGCAATGAGCACAAGGATCACAAGGAGCAAAGTGGTGGCAAGAAGCGCAAGGACCAAGAAGAAGCCGCAACGCTTTGTAGATGATTGAGTGGGAACCAACTAAAGTTCATGAATAATGTTGTATTTGTGTTTGAATGATGTTGGAATGATTAGAGTACATGTTTGAACTATGTTCGAATGATGTTGGAAAGATGAGATTACATGTTTTAAAGAACTCATGCCAAAATGTGCTAAAAAGAGCTCCAGAGGTAGGGTAAATGGCCTCATTTCTAAGCAAGTTTTTTTGATCTTGTCTAAATTAGCCAAATAAGTTTACTACACATCTATTCCATGTAAGAAGACTATGTGAGAAGGATTTCCATTTTTCTGATTTTTTTTTGAATTTTTTATGCTCATTTCAAATTTAGTCAAACCTGACTTTGACCATCATTTTAGCAAGTTTGAAACATGGAATTGAAAAACTAATCATGGATCCTTCTTATTCACTCCAAAATGAAGCATTGGTGAGGTTTTTAAAACTTTTCATGTTCCAAACCCTAAACCTCTTGTCTTCACCCTCGATCTTGTAACCCTAAACCCTAACCATAAACCCTAACCCTAAGCCCTAACCCTAACACCTAACCCTAACCCCTAACCCTAACCCCTAACCCCTAATCCTAAACCTCTTGTCTTCACCCTCGATCTCATAACCCTAAACCCTAACCCCTAACATTTTAGCAAGTTTGAAACATGGAATTGGAAAACTAAGCATGCATCCTTGTTATTCACTCCAAAATGAAGCTTTGGTGAGGTTTTTGAAACTTTTCATGTTCCAAACCCTAAACCTATTGTCTTCACCCTCGAACTTGTACCCCAGTGTTTGAGATATCACATTAGACACATGGTTTTTTTGTTGGACAGCATGTAGACAATGTTTATCAACTAGAATCGGTAGTATATGACATAAGAAGACTATGTGAGAAGGATTTCCATTTTTTTGATTTTTTTTAATTTTTTTATGCTCATTTCAAATTTAGTCAAACCTAACTTTGACCATCATGTTAGCAAGTTTGAAACATGGAATTGGAAAACTAAGCATGGATCCTTGTTATTCACTCCAAAATGAAGCTTTGGTGAGGTTTTTGAAACTTTTCATGTTTCAAACCCTAAACCTCCTGTCCTCACCCTCGAACTTGTACCCCAGTGTTTGAGATAGCACATCAGACATATGGTTTTTTTTATCGACATCATGTAGACCATGTTTATCAACTAGAATCGGTAGTATATGACATAAGAAGTCTATGTGAGAAGGTTTTCCATTTTTCGATTTTTTTTGAATTTTTTATGCTCATTTCAAGTTTGGTCAAAGCCTAATTTTGACCAGCTAACCCTTTTCTTCTAGAAGGAAACCGGACCGATCCGTGGGTTGCTCTGTTTTGCATAGTGGACCGTTCACTGCGGTAACGCCAGCCGTCCGATCTAGCCTTCTAGAAGGTTTCGCGGCCGATCCGTGGACGCCCTCGTTCTTCAACATGATTGGTCTCCACGCCTACGGTGGGCTATAAGAACACTGAAATGTCCGTTGGGCCATCCCGCGTGTCTAGGCCTGCGATGCATGCGCCATGCATGCACCATGCATGCACCATGCAGGCGCCACGAAGCTCGCTCGCCAACGCGCCTTTCCACGTACCTCACTCGCTGACGCCTTTTCATGCATCATCGCAGCGTCTCAGTGTTGCCATCGTCTCAGCTCTCGCAGCGATGCATCAACATCAGTTTTGCCATCGTCTCAGGCCGTGGCATCGTCTCACGCGTCAATACGCTTAATTATTTTTGGAAGATGGCTAGCCACGCGTAGCCCTAATTCATTAGGAACCCGAATTATGAGCCAACCTCTTTATAAGGGGCCTCTCTTCCTCTCCCACACACCAACCGAGCGAGCCTCTCTTCCTCTCCCTCTCCAAAGCACCACGCACCCAAGCGAGCCTCTCTGCCTCTCCAAAGATGCAGTACACGGGAGCGACCTTCCGCCGTCCGTGCACCGCGTTGGAGCTACTCTATCCGGCGGACGTCCTCGTCGAGACCACACTCCGTGTGTGGGCAAAGTCGAGGTGGAGGACCGAGGTCGAGCTCACTCGAGACTTCCTCGACGAGGGCCTCTCCCACCTCCCATGGGGCTCGCCCGTCATGTACCACCTCAACGAGTCTCGTGAAGGCGTCTCCCTCAAGTTGCTCACGGTCACCTTCGCCAACCGATTTGACGCGTACGCCCTCCTCGGTGAGGTCTTCTGGTGCGGCTGCGAGTCAATCTTCTTCACCACCTACAACATCTTCACTGATTGTGACGCCATCTTCTTCTCCGGGAAACGTATGCACTGCCTCCCGTACTACAAGTGAAGACGCTGGTGAAGATGGTGGCGCGGCGCAGGTACTGCGGTAGGTGGTGCGGCCAAGATGTGTTCTCGTCAAGCTCGTCATGTTTTTTTAGCTTTACGTTTTTATTTTCTATGTGGTTCCGTGTCGAGTCGTGTCAAGTCGTGTCACTCAACTTATCTATCTAGGGTACCCATCTATCTATCTAAGTGATTTCCGTGTAACGGTGGAACTAAGCATCTTATGTATCGACTTTATCTAAGTTATTTTGCGTGATGATCTGGCTACCAATATTTGCATCTCATATATCTTAGTTTTCTATGATTTCGATGTAATATATCAAGGGTGTATGAATCATGTAATCACAAACATGGACCAAAGTATGAACTTTGATGTAATATAAATAGGGTACCCCATATAAGTATGAAACAAAAAATCACAAACACGCAATGCTTGAAATCAGAAAAATGCACCCCTTTTCCCTCGCAAAAAAAGAAAGATGCACCCTTTTTTGTTTGATTATTTTTCCAACCTAAACCACAAACACATAATGCTTGAAATAACAAACACGCACCCTTTTTTGGTTAAGCAGCGTGCATAAACACAAAGTACAAACATATGCGTCCTCACACCATAAACCAAGTCACGAACTAGAACTAACTATAGCTATATTTCTTCCTTTTGCTTTTCAATATCTTTCCATCCACCCCACTGGTTACCAGAGCAATCCTTCACACTACTAAACGAAGCGGTCTTGGGTTCGAGTCCCGGCCGCACCCCTTTTTGTTCGTTCATTTTTCACCATTGTTTTAAAGACCCTTCTCATCTGCCCAAAGCCAAACCTTTGCCACTAGCGAATTTTGATCAGATTTATTTATTTCAACCTTGCAAATTCAAGCTTACAAGTTCATACAATTTGAAGCTTACAAATTCATCACAAATTCATGACAAAGTAATGCCTTTCCATACAATGTCAACATTAGTGCGATGACAATACCACCTACAAATGCACAAATGTAATTCCAAATTTTTGATTGATCTTCGAGCTCTCTAATCTTCTGGTTCATCCTCTTTAGCTCAAAAGCTACCTCTCTGTCAATGTGTGCTCCGCCCTTCGTCTCTTCTGCACTAGCTATCGCGACGACCCGTGTCGTTTATGGCAAGATGCGCCATCATTCTTCGTGCTCATCTAGCAGCTGATTCATCAGCGTCTGGACCAAAACATCGACCCAAACAAAGAAGCATTTTATCTGCAAGCACACAAAACAGATCAACCACATTGAGCACAAACTATCCACAAAATACTGAAATTTTCCCTATTCTTACCCCTTTCTCGCTGCTGCACACGTAGAACGGATGATTGGTGTTCTTCGGTGTGCGCGAAATCCTCCGATCAACGGCCGCCCGGCACCGCGGATAGAGGAGGATCGGCATCTCCATGCGCACCGAAAGCTCGAACCGAGAGGTGGCACGAGAGCTAGAAGAAGACATGGATAGAGGTGACGCGGGATCTGAACCGTGAGGTGCTTCTGGCAGACGGCTGCGCCCTCCGCAGCTCCCGCCATCGGCGGCGCTCCCCGTCAACAAGGCCCTCTCAGTCGCCCGCGCCGCACCTCTGCAAGGGGCCGTCTCCAACCCCGTCGGTTTCTGCTCACCGCTGCGAGCTCCGCCGCGCGTTCAGGCGATTTAAAATGGGGTTGAGCTCCAACGGTTGCCTTGTGGGTCCCACGTGAAACGGCCAGCAACGGTCCTCTTTTTAAACGCGTCTTCGCCTGGTCCCACCTGAAATAGCCGAGTCAAGGACGTTGACCTGAATGAAACGACAGACTCACGGAACGAGTCGTTGCACACAGACTAGTGGCAAAACTGAGCACAATTCAGATTAGTGGCAAAACTGAGTGATGCGCAGGCTGTAGTGGCAAACCAATAATTATCCCATAAACTTACGTTTGTTTTCGAGAATACACCCTGTAAGGTGTACTAAACATATAGACGAAAGGGCAAGAAAGCCCGAGCCATGTGTACCACTGCCAACAGGGGTGGAAGCTCCCCTACAACATCGAAAGCCTAATCTCCGTCCCTCCACGCAAAAGGAGAAGGCTCGGAAAAATCCAAAGAGTCCGAGCGGAAAAGCCTCGCTACACGCCACCTCTGGAACTCCTCCCTGATCCTATGTCGAATGGCCGCCACCGTCGGGGTTGCGCCATTGAACACTACGTCAATCCTATGCCTCCAGATACACCAGAAGACCAGGATGATCGCTCTCCACAAATCTCTGCGCACCGTCCTGGGGCAACGAAGCAAGATCCGCCAGTGCACTATCTCAGAGCTAGCGTCAGTCATCCACTCCAACTTGTTCCACCACGTCACGGACGACCACACAACCAAGCAGTAGGTGTTGGAGCGTCTCCTGCTCCTGGTCGCAGAGGTGGCAGGCAGCCGGCCATGGCAGGCCGCGTCTCTGGAGCCTATCCGCCGTACAACACCTGTTTCGGCACACCAACCAAGCGAAAAACTTGCAGCTGTATGGCGTCCTCGAGCGCCAAATCTCCGAAGCAACCGGCAGCACCGTAGTCCCCGCAATATTGGCATACATTTACATATAACGAAAAAAACAACACAATCTGCAGTGTAGCGTGATGGAGCAACATCGATATATTCAGAAAAGATTTTTTAGAGTCAAATATCTTAATATTTGTGTTTTTTTCTTATCTGATTATTTAGTCATTTACTGGGCCTTGAGAGTTTTGCCTCCCGGAGCAACGTAGAAAAAATAAAATCCCTGAGTAGTTGCCCACATGGCCACATGATAATGTTTTGATGGTAACACAAATCTGCCCTACTAATTTTCCGGTCATGAACAGAATATTGTTCTTTTTGTTGAGTGAAGGTCAATTTCCCGAAACACTCTATTCTTCCCGAAATTGGTCAATTCATAGACATCAAAACCTTGGGCACATTTGAGTAGGTAAACATATAGGCAGGCATGAGCTTAATTCAAACATACATAACAAACCCCGTGAATGACAACCATTTGTGGTTATGATTAGCCATCTTAAGTGCTATGATAATCAAAGGACACAATTGTTGACATGAGACAAGCCAGTTGGAGGGGGGTGACTCCAAAAAACTCTCGCCACTCCCCCTTCTCTCTCTTCCATTGTAATCCAAAATTCTTCTTCTTGAGTAGATAGGAAATAGGAATGTCCGCACATTTATTGCATTTAGGACATTATTTTTTTATTTGTCGATAATAGTTGTATTTGATTATTACAAGAAAATACGGGAGCACTAGAATTTTTTATTTATTGATGTCTTCCATAATCAACATGATATGTTTGTATTTTGTAAGCATAAGGTGTAATTTGAAAAGGTATGTGCTGTAAGGATAAGTCCAATGGCACGGTTATTATGTAAACTGGGTTTTTTACATGTACTATCTCTGTTCCAAAATTTGCTGCATATAATTTTTAGTTAAACTTTGTAGAGTTTGATCATGTATAAAGTCAAACATATTAATCGTTGTAATATCTAATGCATACATTATGAAAATATATCTCACGGTGATTCTCGTAATATAAGTTTGATGTTGTAGATATTGATACTTTATATATATTTGGTCAAACTTCAACTTTTTTTTGATGAAAAATTATTCGTAACATAATTTAGGACAGAGGGAGCATGTTAGAGTGCTCATTAACTTATGAGCTCTCCTTTCTGTTCGTTAGATATTGTGTACCACCAAGCATTTAGTAGTATTTCCATTCCAAGGCATAATGCTTGGTTTAAGAAGAGCGCATAAGTGCAATTGTGAAAACAAGTACACAAGAATACTTAATTTCAGGTAACAATTGTCAATAGGCTCGACTGCCAACCTGTCTGTTTTAGTTGTTTTGTGTTTTAACCGAGACAACAATAATGTATCACATCCAAGTCACGAGTATAAAAGCAAATCATTTTTTCAGATACACGGAAAAATTCAGGTGCAGTAACAAAGAATCCTTGGAACCTTTTTTGGCAGAAAATCCTTGGAAACGTTTCGTAGCATGGGAAGATAATTAGAAGTAGCCAATCTCTACAGCGGGAAATATCTGATCTTCAGCAAGGCCCACATCCAGTTTAGAAAGAAAAGATTTTATCTTAGTTTGAATAGGTGGTCCATACTAAATGAATTTATAAAATGCTTCCCTTAGGGTGTGTTTGGTTTCCCTGGGCACCTTTGGCTTGAACCTGGGCATCTTTGGCTTTCCTTATAGAACCTGAGCATGTTTCTGAACCATGGATACAGATTGCAAGTTTATAAAATAACTAGTTGCAAAAACTCAGGAACGAGGATACAAATTGCAAATTTATGAAATAGCTAGTTGCAGAAACTCAGGAACGAGGATAGAATTAAACATCAGTGAAAAAAAAGCAGCTCGGTAAAAATCAGAAACACCCACCGTGCAGTTTAATGAAATAATTAGTTGCAAACACTCATGAATAAGGAGACAGAATGCAAGTTTATGAAATAATTAGTTGAAAAATAAAACAACTCGGCAAAAATAAGAAACGCCCACCGTTGGGCTCGAACCCACGACCACAAGGTTAAGAGCCTTGCGCTCGGTAAAAATCAGAAACACCCACCGTGCAGTTTAATGAAATAATTAGTTGCAAACACTCATGAATAAGGAGACAGAATGCAAGTTTATGAAATAATTAGTTGAAAAATAAAACAACTCGGCAAAAATAAGAAACGCCCACCGTTGGGCTCGAACCCACGACCACAAGGTTAAGAGCCTTGCGCTCTACCAACTGAGCTAGACGGGCATGTATGCTGGAACATGAGCAGTAGAGGTAACAACACGAACTAGATTCAACGAGAAAAAAGAAAACTCAATTAAAAAGGAGGATCGCCCACCGTGGGGCTCGAACCCACGACCACAAGGTTAAGAGCCTTGCGCTCTACCAACTGAGCTAGACGGGCATTTTGTTGTATCCTTAGTCTATCAGGAAACCAGCCTTGTGCACTTCTAACTTCCCAGGTCAACTAACTTCTTACAGTACACTATCAGTTTATCATTAGTTCATTACAGGTGTTGCTTGCTACGCGGCGCTTCGGCGTGCTAGGAGTGTGGTAGCATTCTCTGGAGGGCGCAGCGGCTGCGAGTCATTCTTGTTCTTGTCAAGCTGCCGTTGTCGGCTTTGTTTTCTCTTTCTTTTCTCTTGTGTTTCCTTTTGGGCTTGGTGTTGTGCTGCGGCCCCAGCGCGTTCGTTGTATCGGGTCGTTTGCTATATTAATATAGCGGGGCGGAAGCCTATTTCGAGGAACCATAGCCCAAACTAACGATTTCTCCACCAATATTACTTACTGACATGGATCGAACGGGCGAAGCAAGCAATCTCGTATTCCCGTCCCGAAGTTGGATGGATCCTGCATCGTGATGCAAAAGAAAAGAGTAGATCAGGCCCGTAGAAGACTCACATCATAGACTGCAGCACCAGAGTCGTAGGCCGATATTCAGCTCGTCAGCCACAACTAGGTGTGTCAAGTGGGATCCCGTCCCACTTGTAGTATAATTTGACCTTTTTAGTATAAATTTTGACATCAAAATTTGAACTACATAGTACAAAATGACATCCCACCGGGATCCCACCTTGACACCCTAGCCACAACAGTGCTCCAAGTATCAGCTGGAGGAGACCGATCGGGTGCCTCATCCGGGCTTGGAGAAGCAAGCAATTCCGACCCGAAGTTGGATGGATCCCTTCATGGGTGGTGCCAACCAAGCTCCATTCCCTTTCCAGAAAAGAGTAGATAAGAGCCAGGCAGCTGCAACAAAGATTGTAGACTGCAGCTAAGAATTCGCCTAGCCACAGCAGTGCTCCAATCCAAGGCTTGCCGATCGAAAGTTTCTCCCAGTCTGGGAGTTGGAGGAGCAGGAGGCAGGCAGACAGAACACATAGTGTGTGACAGGTGAGAAGAAAAATTTGCCGAGTGTCTCTCATGGCGTGAGACCTCGAAGTCAATCAAAAAATGGTCTCCGCCGGAACTGATGCTGGTCAATGTGGATGCTGCTATCTTCTCAGTCTACAAGAATGGGTTTTGGTGTTGTGACACGTGACCATCAGAGGAAGCTACAGGCAGCCAGTAGGGGCTTCTTTGAGCGAGTTCAATATCTTGAAATTGCAGAAGCCATGGCACTACGTCAAGCCTTGCTCTTTGCTAGAGATATTGGCGTAAGAAGATCATGGTAGCAATCTTACTGCTTATCTTTGATCAACAAGATCAGGTCTCCAGGCTTGGATAGATCCCCTGTAGGAGCTATTGTGTATGACATTAAGAACTGGGCTACAAAGTTTGTACCTTGTACATTTATCCATGTTAATCGGTCATGTAATGAGGAAGCTCGTGCTCTGGCCAAATCGGCAGAGAATGATGTTAGGCCCTGTTGGTTTAATGAGTCCCCTGATGTAATCATGGCCATTATATGTAACGAGCCCATTACCTCAAAAAAAAGGTCTGAGAGTTGGGAGGAGCAGGAGGCAGGCAGACAGAACACACAGTGTGCGACAGGTGAGGAAAAAATTTCGCCCACCGTGGGGCTGGAACCCACGACCACAAGGTTAAGAGCCATGGCACTACGTCAAGCCTTGCTCTTTGCTAGAGATATTGGCGTAAGAAGATCATGGTAGCAATCTTACTGCTTATCTTTGATCAACAAGATCAGGTCTCCAGGCTTGGATAGATCCCCTGTAGGAGCTATTGTGTATGACATTAAGAACTGGGCTACAAAGTTTGTACCTTGTACATTTATCCATGTTAATCGGTCATGTAATGAGGAAGCTCGTGCTCTGGCCAAATCGGCAGAGAATGATGTTAGGCCCTGTTGGTTTAATGAGTCCCCTGATGTAATCATGGCCATTATATGTAACGAGCCCATTACCTCAAAAAAAAAGGTCTGAGAGTTGGGAGGAGTAGGAGGCAGGCAGACAGAACACACAGTGTGCGACAGGTGAGGAAAAAGTTTCGCCCACCGTGGGGCTCGAACCCACGACCACAAGGTTAAGAGCCTTGCGCTCTACCAACTGAGCTAGACGGGCTATTTGTATGATGAAATTCCGACAACCTAAACCGGCATCTCTAAGATCCAAAGTCAACGAACTGGCTTGATTCTGATCTGTCTATGAATATACCACAGCCGAATTGACGATATCTACATGGAGATTACTTACTAACATGGATCAAAAGGACGAAGCAGGCACTTCCGCCCCTGGATGGATCCTGCATGATGGCAAACAAGCAGTTCCAATTCCTGCCAAGAAAATAGTAGATCAGCCCAGGGCAGTGACAGCAAAGACTCAGATCGTAGATGCAGCTAAGAATTCGCTTACTCCATAGTCGTGGACTGAGATTCAGCAATGCTCCAAGTCTTGCCCATAGCACGTCATCGTTTTTAATGCGATAGAAAACAGCAGAGGAAACAAAGATATATTACAGAACACACTCGCATTTCGCTAACTTCGAGCCACGAGAATTTTTTTTTTGAATGGTCACCGGGGGAGGGAGAAGACCCTCCACCTGAATTGTATTCATTTTTTTGCCTATAAGGCTTTGCAGCCTATTACAAGATAGGTTCAAGTGAACCAGAGTTTTACAAGGAGGAACAGAAGGGGGAGACAAAATAAAAAAACACACACCAACACACATGAAGAGGGAGTGGGAGGAACAGGTGCACATGAGAAGCACTATCAGGCCTGCAGGCACGACAACCATCATCAGCAGGACAAGCAAAGGCAGAGCATTGAGGAGTGTCACTGACGCAATCGAAGGGAATCACAATCCCGAGACCTTGCAAATAGCAAGACCAACACCTTGCTTGCATGGCGACTATCCACAAGCTGGCAAACCAGGAGCACAAGAGGACCAACGAGCGAAGCTGGCATAGTCGAAGGGCCTTACTCCACCGAGAGAACGATGCAGACACGAAGCTCGCGCGGCTGATGGAGTGCCAGAACTGCAAGGAGTTACTGCCACCGCTCTCGAAGGGCATTGCAAGACCGAGATGCCACCAACATCACGAACCTTGACCTCAAGCTCAGCCAAAGGGACAGCCCCAAGCACTTTGCGAGGGTGAGGAAGCAACTTGTGCCGTCGAAGGGGGCCGATCAACCGAGACTGCACCAGAAACACGAAGCTCGCAGCAAAAACCGCTACCATCACCATCGGATTTAGCCAAGCTTGCACGACCAACAAGAGCTGAAGTTGATGGGCACCAAACGATCCCAATTGCCATCACCGAACAGGCAACACGAGGTTCACTTTTGACGCCTTCAACAAGGAAAACGGCGCCCACAGGGCGTCGTCGTCGTAGAGCTTTCGCTCGGAACCGCAGCGAGAAGCTGACAGGAGGTGCAGTTCCAAAACCACGCCCCCAACAAGGTAAAACGACGCCACTAGCGCCGCCGTGGTTGGCTCCGGTACAAACCAAAGCAAGGATTCCCCGGAACGCACCTCGATTTTGTTAGCTGCCCACCGTGCACCTGGAGGGGACGACAAGCCCAACCACTTGCCAGAGACGAGCAGCTGCAGTCCGTCAGAGGAGACGAGCTGCAGGACCGCCGGCAGAACGTGGTGGACGGCCGCCAGCGGGTCCTCACCCCGCGCATCAGAGAGGGCCGGATCTGGCCCTAAGGCCCGCAGAAGCGGCCCGAGGCGGCACAGGCAGGGGGCCTTGGCCACGCATCCGAACTGGAGTTGGGAGCTCATCTCCCCGCGAAGGCTCCAGGAAAGGCACGCATGGACCCAGGCGCGGACGACGGCCAGCGGCCAGGATGGAGAAAGGTGGGTCTGCGGAGGAGCAGCAACCACGCGACGGAGATTTGGATCTTGCGGGTGGGGGGAGATGAGCCAAGCGCCCAGGCGATGCAGGCAGCCTTGCCGAGAACCCCGCGGCCTTCGGCCACAGGCCCGCCGCCACCGCGGCGGACGCCGGCGGCAGCGGCGGCGGGGAGGGGCAAGTTGGTGGGGCTTGAGGTGGCGGCGGCGGGGGGTCTCCCGGGTCGCCCTAGGTCAGGACGACACGGGAGTCAGGGTCTCCTCCTCGAGGGGCAGATCTTCACCGCCACGAGAATTAGAAGGTAAGTCGTGGCCTTCCGACGGGAACCTTGCCTCTCAATAATTCCAAGCCACTACTCCTTGATAGAGTCCACGTCGAGCCAAAGCGCCGGCTCAACGTCCGAGCGCCCAAGCAATAGGGTACATTGCCCCCAAACCCTTGCAGAGTAATGACATTGGAATAGCATGTGGGTTGCTGTCTTTGGGTCGCACCTGCAAAGTTGGCAAAGCTCCCTATTTAGCTTTGCCTTTTATAGTAAGCCAGCCATTTGTGCACACTCAATTTGGATGATGGGTCAAACAAATAGTTTTTTTTTTTACTTAGGTGGTACCTAAGGCTTCTGTACCACTTGTATTCGCTATCTTGGGTCTGATATGGCATACAAGCGCCGTGCTGCAGTTATCAGCCCCTCCAAACAACGTTGACACGATAAAATCCGTGTTTTGGCGAAATGCGGCATAATTCAGTACCCTCGTAAAGAATGTGTTCTAGAGTTGTCTACCTCAAGCTGGTTTGCCAGACTAAAAAGTAAACTTACCTTTTTCAGTTTTGTGATATCACAAAATGAGGCAAAATATTGAAAACTAAGAAATAGAGTATACCAGGAATATGGAAAAGTCTATAATTAACAAGCAACAAGGAAAATGCGCAGGATGTGTCATCAACTTTTTGGCAGTACGAGGGAGCAAGTTATTCATGACGGAAAGAAGGAATACTCAACAATGATCTGAAGTATAAATGAGAAAATTCGTAAAGACCCTTCAAGTATGAAAAGGAAATTACTGAAGGTGATCTAGAATAATTTAATGACTAAAACTGGTAAAACAGTGGTGGACCAAAAAAGCTGGTTTGCCGGACTAAAAAGTAAACTTACCTTTTTCAGTTTGGTGATATCACAAAATGAGGCAAAATATTGAAAACTAAGAAATAGAGTATACCAGGAATATGGAAAAGTCTATAATTAACAAGTAACAAGGAAAATGTGCAGGATGTGTCATCAACTTTTTGGCAGTACGAGGGAGCAAATTATTCATGACCGAAAGAAGGAATACTCAACAATGATCTGAAGTATAGATGAGAAAATTCGCAAAGACCCTTCAAGTATGAAAAGGAAATGACTGAAGGTGATCTAGAATAATTTAATTTAATGAGTAAAACTGCTAAAGCAGTGGTGGCGTGGTGGCCACAAAAATAAAAACTGAATCGCCCACCGTGGGGCTCGAACCCACGACCACAAGGTTAAGAGCCTTGCGCTCTACCAACTGAGCTAGACGGGCAACTTGTATGATAAAATTCTGGCAAGGTCAGGAACAATCTCTGCATCTCTAAGGTCCAAAGTCAACGAGCCGGCTTGATTCTTATCAACAGCCGAATTGACATGGCGATTACTTACTGACATGGATCAGCCCAGGGCAGTGGCAGCAGAGACTCAGATCGTGGATGCGGCTAAAGAATTCGAGAGGGGAGGAAAAGGCAGACAGACAGAACACACACGGTGTGTGAGAGGTAAAAGCCTTGCGCTCTACCAACTGAGCTAGACGGGCAACTTGTATGATAAAATTCTGGCAAGGTCAGGAACAATCTCTGCATCTCTAAGGTCCAAAGTCAACGAGCCGGCTTGATTCTTATCAACAGCCGAATTGACATGGCGATTACTTACTGACATGGATCAGCCCAGGGCAGTGGCAGCAGAGACTCAGATCGTGGATGCGGCTAAGGGCATGCCCAATGCATAGCCCTAGGGGTGTTGCCTCACACCTTTAACTAGGTTCGGGTGGTCCAAAGTAGGTTTGGATGAGGAAGTAGCATCTTCATCAGGAGGCAACCTCTTCAGCCATAAAGGGGAAAATGTGAGAGAGAAAAAGAAAAACCAAATCAGCTTTTGAGAAAAAGACATATTAATGGGACCATAACATGGCATGCATATGTGAAAAGTTTTATCCAAGCCTAGTTGGACAGCTGCCTCCATTGCTCATGCCCTAAAGAATTCGAGAGGGGAGGAAAAGGCAGACAGACAGAACACACACGGTGTGTGAGAGGTAAAAAAAAAGAGATCGCCCACCGTGGGGCTCGAACCCACGACCACAAGGTTAAGAGCCTTGCGCTCTACCAACTGAGCTAGACGGGCAACTTGTATGGTAAAATTCTGGCAATATCAGGAACAATCTCTGCATCTCTAAGGTCCAAAGTCAACTAACCGGCTTGATTCTTATCAAGAACCGAATTGACATGGCGATTACTTACTGACATGGATCAGCCCAAGGCAGTGGCAGCAGAGACTCAGATCGTGGATGCGGCTAAGAATTCGAGAGGGGAGGAAAAGGCAGTCAGACAGAACACACACGGTGTGCGAGAGGTAAAAATAAAAGATCGCCCACCGTGGGGCTCGAACCCACGACCACAAGGTTAAGAGCCTTGCGCTCTACCAACTGAGCTAGACGGGCTACTTGAACGATACAATTTCGACGAAGTCAAGAACAATCTCTGTATATCTAAGGTCCAAAGTCAACGAACTGGCTTGATCTTATTATCCGCGGCCGAATTGACGATATCTACATGGGAATTACTTACTGACATGGATCGAACGGACGAAGCAAGCACTTCCGGTTCAGCCCCTGGATGGATCCTTCCAAGAAAAGAGTAGATCAGGCCCGGCAAAGACTCAGATCGTAATGCAGCTAAGAATTCACTTACTCTGACCGTAGTCGTGGACCGAGATTCAGCGCCTCCGTCCGCAGCAGTGCTCCAAGTCTCTTGCCGATCGGGCGCATGTCTCAGGCCTGCAGGAGCGGGAGGAGGCTTGCCGATGGCCTGGCCGGAGTGGCTGGTGGCAGAGCACCGGAGATCCGCCACGGCGCGCAAGTCGCGAAGATGGAGCCCTGGAGTCACGGCCAAGCACTGCGTTCTCGTGGTTCTGTCCGCTTCCGAGACGTTTCGTCGCGCCGTGCCACGAGACGAGATCGGAGCTTGTGGATAGCGCGAGGGATAAGAGAGTTCATGATGCTGGGCTCGAAACCAAAGAAGCTTCTGGGATTGGCCCAATCTGAAAGAACAAATTGGCCTGAGGCCTGTTCTATCTGCGAACGAAACAGGCAAACAGCCCTGGTTCTGGGCTCAAACGATACTTGCGGTCCCTTGCATCGCTAAATAGTCGAAAATTATACGGAAATTCAATTCGGTTCCCGGGTGCGTATGCTCCCTCTACCAACAAAACATATTTTAAAGTGTGGAAAAAATTTGACATAAAATTCTACATGTACATCTCCATAATATATATGTGCGGGTCAAGTTTCACGAAAAAATAATATTTTGTGTGACCTATGCAAAAAAGAGAAAACTTATCCTGTGAAAAGCATTGTTTTAAGCACTGAATTTTTTCTTTTTTACACAGGCCACATGATAAGTCCATTTTTTATGAAACGACTTTGTGAGCGCGTAGCACATGAAGATGTACGTGCGAATTTTTTGTTTCAATTTTTTGGAAATTTAAAATATGTGTAAGATGCATTTTAAAATATAAGGAGCATAGGCTCCCATGTTCCAAAACACCACTCCTAAAATTATAATAGTAAAAAAGTGATATTTTTTCCCTCAAAAAAATTATATTTTTGTATAGGTACATAAAATAATTTCTATAAACGAACAAGATTTTGTTACAAATGTGTTTTATTTTCGGCTACACAAAGATCACAAAAATGTGGCTCAAATGGACATTTCAAAACTAGATTTTGTTATTCACAATTTTCCTCTTTTGTGTACATCATATCTACCAAGATAATTCCATGAAACTATGATGACATACCAACATTTATATATATACCTGTATTTTTTTCCTAAAAATATTCAGAGTGTAAAATGGGATTCTAAACTTTTGTAACAAACATGTCAGTGTAGCCCGAGCTCCATCCATATATATGCAATTTTCCGCCCATTGTTCCCCTAAAGAAAGAACTAGACTAATCTGAATTTGAATTCAACAAGTATACTCTAGACCCTAACAAAATCAAGCTATGTTTTAGACCGGGTAGCAATTCTTGCTTCACTTCCATCCAAAGAGTGGGGTTTGACTTTGATGGTAGGGTACATGATGAGCGAAATCCACCATATTCGGTGATCTCTCTTTTTAATGAAACCACCTGTATAATTTCAAATCACCCAACATGTTTGATTTTTTAAAGACAACCCTACAAGCTCATGAACTTAGGCCCAAGAAATGTTGTGGTTCTAAATAGATCTCGCATTGCTTATTGATATTTACTTTGAGGCAACATTTGTCTAAATCAAACAAGGATGTTTGTATCCGTCTCCACATCTTCGTGACTAAATTTATATATGCTGTTAATCATATCTTGCACTATTGTGTGTCTAAATTAGAGATTTTTTTTTTGTTTAGGATGTGAAACTAGCAATACCCATCCGTATTTTCTCTAGCCCCCCTGACGAGGGTGCTCCTCGGCAATGCCCACCTTTTGGGGCTTAGGATTGATGGAATCCTGCAGGCTGACATGGACATCGATACCAAACAAATGGGGAGAAAGATTTTACCCAGGTTCGGGGTCCTCGATGAGGTAAAACCCTTACTTCTTGCTTGTCTGATCTTGATTATCGAAATTATCGGGTTACAATGGGGTAGCCGAAGGCTAAGACTATGATCTCGTCGAGAGGCTAAGATTTCTAATGACCTAGCTCTAGACTTGCGGTGGTTCTAGCTGCGGTGATTGTGTGTCCCTTGGTAGACCCTCTCCTGGCCTTTATATTGCAGGCCAGGCCCCGAGAGTACTATCCGGGTTTGGCTAGATTACAAAGAGTTCTACGTCTAAACTATCCTTGTCCTTCGTCTTCTTGCCTTGTTTGTCAACAATCTTTCTTCGGAACCGACATAACGGTCCACCTTGGTTGGTGGATGATATTCATGGGACCATAGTTGGGCCGTACAAGGTAGCATAATATTGGTTATCCGAAGGGTAATGCGCACATCAGTAGCCCCTGAGTGACTGGCTGAAGTAAAGCTTCGGGTAGGGACAAAAATTATCTTCTGTCGAACGTCCATAACTGCCGGAAGATCTTGATCTCTTGAAACAGAAAGCTAATTTTTATCGGGTGCGCGTCCAGCGCTCCCGATGGGAGTAGCCCCCGAGTCTAGGCACGGATACTTGCAACCGTGTGTAGACTCAAGTTGTACTACTCGAATGTTTTCGGCAGTCGATGTTTTCTGCAAACTATCGCAGTCATCCGATATCTTTTTTTCTATCGGGTATTCAATAACTTCGAGTGAAGTCACGCCAATTGACAGTACGTAAGAGATTTGAGTAAAGTTCCTAGTTTTACTCGATAAATCGATGATGGTTAACTGCCGATGGCAAGACAATGTTACTCTACTTAGAATCAAGTCCCCGGGCATGATCCTGGATCTTCCCAAATCTTCGAGTCCATAATCCGAGTCTAGAGACGGATGCTTGCAACCGTTCGTAGACTTAACCCAAGCAACCTGATATTATAATTTCCTTCGGATGCTTCATGAGGAAACGATACTTTTGGTGACATCATCATGAACGTTACCACTGCAACGGTTCGATTGATAGGACGTGACTTGACGGGCCCACCCTACTTCTGCGCGGTCAGTTAGGAAATGACTCGTCCTTGCGCATTGACCGTAGTGCCTCCTCGATTTCCGCGCGTGGTGGAGAAAATGTCCTTTGTTATGATGGATGCAACGACACGTGGTGACCTAATCATAGATCTCTTTGGTAACTTCTCTTTTATAAAGGAGAAGGAAAAAATTACTTCATTCGTTCTTCTCTTTCACAGCTTCTCTTCTTCCTTCGTTCTTCTTCCTCATAACTACCGTTCCGCCGCCGCCATTCTTCAATCTTCTTTCGCTTCCCAACCATTGCCGAAGATGGTGAAGAAGAAAAACTCCACAGTTGCTGTCGGCGCCATGTCCAGTGGTGTCACTGCCAAGGTCACATCTGGTGCGCCAAAGAGGGGCGCATCGAAAGTTTCCGCCACGGCGCCCGTGCCAGAAGTTTCTACCGCGGCGCCCGCGCCCGGCGACTGGCCTACCTCAACAACGACGAAGCATGACGAGAAGAAAGCTCGTAGCCTTGGTTTGATTTCTGCTGACGAGGGGAACGTCATTCTTCCAGGTTTGGCCTCACGCCCTAATCCTCATGCCTGTTTTACTGTAATGTTCATATCGTTCATGTACCATGGTTTATCTCTGCATGCCAATTAGTTTCTGCGGCGTCTTCTTCACGTGTATGAGATCCAATTATGGCAATTGACTCCCAATTCCATCCTGCATCTTGCTATTTTCATCACCCTCTGTGAGGCCTTTCTGGGCATTGAACCTCACTAAGGTTTGTGAAAAAGTATCTTCTTTGTCAAACGCTATAACAGTAGTAGCGGTTCCTTTGTCACTGGTGGAGTTGGATTCGTTGTCCGCAAGGAGACGAATTACTTCAATTTCCCAATGAGAGAGTCAGTTCAAGGGTGGAGGCTGAAGTGGTTCTATCTCAAAGACTCATCGGCAGCTAAAATGTGTCTGCCGAAGTTTGTTGATGTTCTTCAAGCTGTGCTGAAGAAATCTTGGAAGAATACACTGACACCCGAAGAAAAGCCTATAGTCGATAGATTTTTTGACAGAATTCTTCGGATCAAAGAGTCTGACGGCCAAACTATGATGGGTACTGAAATAGCGGCTATTTTTCTGAAACGTCGTATCCAACCAGTTATGTCCAGAGCCCATCCGATGTGGTTATATTCGGGTCATATGGACGAAGAGTCTTGCAGAGTTGTCTGAGAAAGAACTACAGGATGAAGTCAGACGTTTGACTCATTAATTTTAGTCAAGAGGACTCAATTCCACTTCTAGCTCTTCAAGAACCTTTCGATTCTGACCATCAACCAAATGAGGTGATTTCCTTCTCTTGTTCATAATAACATTTGTATCCGATATATGCCCTTCTTCCTTTGTTAAATCTTTATTCGAACTGACAGGTCCTGTTAACTACCGAATGTTTTCCAAATGTATCGGATGAAAACCTTGAAGAGGGTGATTCTACTGCCCCTATAGAATCTTGTGCTGAAGAGAACAAAGTTTTTGAAGATGAAGATAATGATCCTGCCAACTCTGAAGCTCTTTCTGCAGATCATAGATCCTTCGCCGACGACTTAAGTGATACAACTAAGTCAAATCATGACAATGATGCTGATCATGCTCCCTTTGTTGATGCAGCTCCGGAGAAAACTAGCGCTCAACCGCCGAAGAGACCCTCTGGCGGCTTCGCATACGAGGATGATCTGATCGACTTGTAAGTTTCTTCTATTACTTCCAGAAATTCATTTGTATTCAATTACTTATTCTGATTGATTTATATGCTTATAGCGACGAAGGCTTCATAGAGCCTCCTTCGAAGAAGGCGAAGACGAGCCCCAGCAGACCAACTCCCGCAGCTTCTGAAGCTTCTGCTCGAGCGGTAGCTATGGCTGCTCAACTTTCAACGGCTTCTTCCCTTTCTAAAGGGAAGGAGATTCCTTCGACAGCTGTTGCTGCAGTTTCTCCTCCTCCTACTGAAAAACCTGTAAGTATTTCATTTTCCTTGATGATGGTTCTGCTTCTATCAGCCCCCGAGTCTATATTCGACTACTCGCAGTTGAATGTGGACTTCGAAAAGATATATTGTTGTTTTAGCAGGTGTTAATTTTCTCTTCTTCTTCTTCTTCTTCTTCTTCTTCTTCTTCTTCTTCTTCTTCTTCTTCTTCTTCTTCTTCTTCTTCTTCTTCTTCTTCTTCTTCTTCTTCTTCTTCTTCTTTTTATAGGACATTCAAACGGTCATCACTGCTTTGAAGGGTTTTGCCTCACAGTTCTCTTCGCTTGAAGCCGATAAAATTTGACTTCAAGAGGAGGTTGAATCTACTTCTTCGAAGCTTGACAATGCAGTGAAAATGGTTGCCGCTGCCTGCCAGAACGCAGATTCCTTAATAAAAGGAGCTTGACCAGCTGAAGAAAAAGCTGAAGGAGAAGGAAAAGCTAAGGGTTGAAGCCGAAGCCCAAAGGAAAGAGAAGGAGGGCCTTCTTCGCCAATCCACTTTTTCTTTGCTTAGTAATCTTCAGTGCCTTATCCAGCTCCCGGATAATTCTCCCGCCGACGCTCTGTCCATGGCAATCGAGTCTAGCGACCTCATCCGAGCTCTTCTTCTGAAGAACAAGGGAGTTATGTCGAAGCTGCATGCCATGATCTTTCCAAAGGCCAATCAAGAGAAGTTGCTGGAGCAGCTAACGAAAACTTTAGCCGTCGACACCGAGGCTACTATCGAGGTATTCAAACGTACAACACGTACCTACGACACTCTCCTTCCAGCTTATGATGGGGCACGGCTTTAAGGCCGATATGGAGCTGATGACAAAGGAGCTGCCGAAGGATCAGGACGGGCAAGCTATTGACCTTAGCCTTTTCAAAGCATCAGTGCGCAAATACGCACTGCAGCTTCTTGGATTGGTTTCAGCTAACAAGTCATCTGCTAGAAAAGCTGGCCCAAGTTTATCGACCCAAACTCAGCTCCTTGATTTTCTTTTTGTTACTTTGTAATCTTCACCGTTTGGTTTGAACAATACCTTTTAGAAAGGCCTTTTTATTGTAATGAATTCCGTGTTGGCAGTGTTGCCAGTATCTCCTTGTTTTAATCGCAACATTCCTGGTCTTTGAATGTATGGTCCCGATGGGAGTAAGATCAATTGATATTATATATACTCCTTGACACACTTAATGGTGTATTTTGTAGGTGGCTCTTGTACCTTCCTTTGCTGAAGGTTCTTCAGCTAATGATTCTAAAAAAAATCGGCTTAAGCGTATGAAGACCCGTATTCTCCAGATGGAAAAAAGATATGCGTGGTATACATGTCATGGCTGCCATTATAAAGAAGAAAGGCGAGCTAGCCATTGATGCAGAACGATACGCACTTAGTGAATTGCAAAAAGCAACGTAAAGCTTGAACTCTAAGTGTTTGCCTCTTCCTTAGCTTCTTTGATACCACCAGGAATTTCTTTCTGATGTCATCTCTGCCATTGCTTTTGATAGTCATAGCTCTGAATTTGTCGGAAGAGAACAAGCGCGTGCATGAACGTGTAAATGCTTTGACCAGTCTAGCACATTTTGATGAAGTCTTCTGGAAGAATCAATCAAAGGTTGTTACTGTCGCAAAATTTCAAGATCGGGTGCAACAAGTACACCGATTCTTTGACAAATGTTATACTGGCTTGAAGATGATACAGAAAACAATGTTTCCCCTGAATGAAACTCCTCCAATTTTTTTTTACTTTGATGTCGAAGTTTAGCAACGCCAAGAAGGTCCGGAGTTTAATTCGTGCACAACTTCTCGCAGGAGCCGAAACTGCTTTTGCCATTGTGCTATCGAAACATCCTTTCGCGAATTTAATGGCAATTGCAAATGCTGATGGTGATGTAAGCCGATTTTATCCAGTTGTGAAAGTTCCCGCTTCCATTGTAATTGAGAGGTTGGAAGATAACTCAAAAGTAGATGTCGAAGTAGAAATTCTAGAAGAGCAACCCTGATGACATTTGTACTCCTGGTGTAATGATAAATTTATGCATCCGATATTTGTTACAACTGAATATTCGGGTGCATTGGATGCAAGTTTATTCATGTGTATGATGTAACTTTTCTTAAATCTGTTGGAGATGTTATATTTGCCACTTTTGGCTAAATATCACTTTCTCCTAATTTAACTTCAGAAGCCGGTGGCAAATATTTGTTAAGCAAATATTGATGCTCTTTAGTATCTTTGGCATCGGTATTGTGATGCTATTGTACGAAAGTTATCGGGAGCAAATTCTTTGAGTGATCATCTCATGTTGCAGGTTCGATGAACCCGTAGTAATCGCAACTTTGGTTCAACCGATGATGTATGTTTTGGCGACAGCCCCGAGCGAATCGAGGGAACTATGCCTGCCGTCGACTCCGTCGCTCTTTAGTACCTCCTTTTTTGAAGTACCAGCATGGGTCTTTTTGTAAGTAGTTTTATCCTTGCCTTCCGTAGCACTCACTTATTCTTTAGGCTTCAGCAAAGGATAATTGTGTATTGTTATAAGTCCCGTTTATTTTACCTTCTATTGCAGCGCTCGTATTTTTTCGAGGCTTTAGATGGTAATTTCGGGTATAGTCATTGGAAACGACCCTCGATCTTTTTTATCGAGTTCATTTGTCGAAGTCAATATTCGCGGTATTGTGCGAAATAATCTTGAAGAACTTGTTCGGGGTGTCCCGAATCAATTCAGTACTTGGATAAACGAAACTTGGGTCTTTATTAATAAGATAAACTAAGAATGCTATGGTTAGAAAAGCTTTATTGAAACAAAATTTCTAAGAAAAATTAAAGATGCATAACGCCGTTGGTCTCCTTTATCCAAGAGGAGGGTCCTTCTTGTCTTGGTTCTTGTCTAGGGAGCCGATAGCTCTAGAGGTGCCGATGATTTCTGGAGTAGTGCTGATAGTTTCCTTAGGAGTACTTGCAACAAGCTCCAGAGTGTTAATGTCTTCGGCTGAGGCCTTATCATCAACTACCAAAGGCGCAATCACTGGAACTCCCAGTGCGGGGTCATCTGGTTTCTTTTTCGACTTCTTGACATTGTCATCCTCCTTGAGTTTAAAATCTTTGTCTCGAGAAGCTAATTGTTTAGAGGGGAAGTCGATAGTTTCCTGCTTCACTCCAAACTTAGCAGCGATCTTCTGAAATTCGCGATCACAGTTATCCGAGCGAGAGAAACTTCCATGGACTGTGATATTGGTCCCGTTGTTGCCTGGCATCTTGAGCTTGAGATACGCATAATGTGGCACAGCCATGAACTTGGCATAGGCTGGTCTTCCGAGTATAGCATGGTACTGTGATTCCCAATTCACTACCTCAAAATCGATTCTTTCTTTCCTAAAATTGTCGGGTTGCCCGAAGATGACATTCAAGAAAATCTTGCCAAGAGAATACGATGGCAAAGTAGGAACGATGCCATGAAAACATGTATCAGATTCTTCTAGCATTTTGGTTGTGATGCCCATGTTTCTGACTGTGCTGGCGAATATCAAATTTAATCCACTTCCGCCATCCATGAACACTTTGCTCAACCGAATCCTCCTATTTGTGCTTCAACTACCAAGGCAGCATGACCTGGCTTTGGGATGGTCATCGAATGGTCCGCCCTGCTAAACAGGATGCTCTGCGACGACCAGTCGACATACTCTGGAATATTTGCCATGGTACTTTCTGCGAGGTTGATTTCTTGTGTGAGCTTCTTCATCTCTCTTCTCGAAACACTAGTTTTGTGAATCATGCTCATCTATCCCCGCGGTGGGGGGAAGGACTCATTAGGATTACGAGTTTGCACTTGCTAAACTTGGTGCTGAGGTGGTGGTGGTGGTGGAGGGTTCGACTGCTGTTGTTGCCCTCTGCCTGTCTCGTAGAACTTCTGCATCTCAATAAACTGTCGACAGTCTCTGAGAAGATGACTCGACTTCTTAGTGTCATCCTTGGGGTCGATGTATGCATGTATATAACAGGGAGCATTTAGCTGCTCAGCACAAGGCAATTCTGGGACCCTTGAAAGTCGCCCTTTGTAATTGCCACAATTCCCTCCTGAATTGTTGCGATTGTTGTATTGACGATCATCACGTCTATCATCATACCGATCATCTCGTCGATCGGAATATCCAGCAGCTACAATGTTGGTATCATCGTATCCGCGATCTTTCCTCTTCTTGCGGCGATCTCGTCGATTACCCGAATCGTGCCTCGGCTGGTCGTCATCTTCGTCGTCACTGCGCGGACGATGTTTTCTTACATGATCTTCTCCATCAGCCCAACTATTGGCAATCTCCATCAATTTGGTGATAGTCTTCAGCTTCTTTCGACCAAGTTCTTCAATATACGATTCCCGTCGGATGCCATCACTGAAAACATCGATTGCTCTATCGACGGAAACATCTTCGGCAGCGTTCAATAGTTTGGTAAAACGTCCAATGTACGTGCGCATTGACTCTCTTAGCTTCTGCTGGCAATGACGTAGTTCCTCGATTCCGACCGGCCTCTTGTACGTTGCTTGGAAGTTTTTGACGAAAGCGTCGACCAAATCTTCCCAGGATCTGATAGAACCCTTTGGAAAGCCTCTCAACCATGCTCGTGCCGAATATTTCAGGTAAAGCTGCAGACACTGCATTGCTGCTATTTGATTTTCCTTGTGCAAGATCACAGTTTGTAAGTAATCATCTATCCAGGACCTCGGCTCTTGCTGCCCATCGTATTTAGCAGCATCAGTGGGAGTAGGCTTAAACCTTTTAGGTGGCATTGTCTCCCGAATCTTGTAGCTTAAACAATCGTCTCCTCGCAGTTCGCCGTTGTATTTCTGAGTTTCCTCGGAGTCGTCTGTATCATATCCTTCCCTTGCAGCCCGTCGTCATCGAGCTTTATCAATCCTGCTTTGTGTGATATCATCTCGAGCGTCTTTCGAGCGATGCTTGGAACCACTGCTCTGGTGTGTACTCTTCTCCTTTCGAGGAATGAGTTTATCTTCAAGGATCGCAAGGCTTTCCAGAGCACCCCGATGAGCTTGCGCCATGGGCCCTTCGGGTGCTGGCTGATGGTTGATCATATAGGCTGCGAGGTTGGCAGTAGCTCCCTCGATGGTTTTTGGTCTCAACATGTCTACGGTGTCCATAGTCATAAAGGATTTGGACAAGTTTGAAGTTATCTCCTTTGCATCATCTTCCGAAAGTCGAGGCATCCTTGGTCGATGTCTTCCTGAACCTTGGTTTCTCCGAGACGCACTAGCATGTGAGGCTCTACGCCGCTCACTGGATTGATCAGCCGCGAGCCGACGTTGATCGAGACCCGCTTGCTCGTTTGACAACCGCACTCGATTCCTTTCCAAGATAGAATCATATGGGTTAAGAGTCCTTGCCGAAGTTCCAGAAGGGAGCCGGATATTGTTGGTTATAGCAGATCGAGCCGGTTCCCACTCTTCCTCAGTAATAGTATAGTCGCTATTATCGTTACTGGAACTGTTCTCAATGTTGCGACGCCTACTGGCACATGGTGTGCGCTCTCCTTCTTCTCCGTCACATGAGTTGAGAATAGCATAGATTCGATGATGCGCCACCTTCCAAGTAGCTGTCCTGGTGGCGCTGTCGATACTTTCCTCATCTGAAGAATAATTAGCACTGCAGAAGAACAGCGTGTCTTCCGAACCCAATCCATGCATGGTATCGCAGTTTAAGCAGTAATATGATGTCAGATCGGATGACATAGAATCATCGGATCCAACGGACATAGATGACATTGATTGGCGCGGAGTCAATGGCGGTGAAGATGTTGCCGTTGATGCAGATAATTCAGTCGATAGATCGACCGGAACCGGAGTCGACGCGGTCGATCCTACCGCTGATGACGATGGGATCCTTGCTGTATTGGAGACGAGCGGGTTGGGCAACCGAAGGATGCCTTCGGTGTTGATACAGTAGAGGATGCTTCCAAACGTCATATCTAACCCGCCTTGCAGATCCGAAAAGATCGGACGAGACGGGTCGTTGTGCGGAGTAAACTCGAAGGACCCGAATCGAATCGAGTTCCCCGAGTTTGGCGATGAAGGAGCCGACGATAACACCGGCGATGCTGATGAAGTTGCGGACAACATGACTAAAGCAGCCGATGACGAGCCTTGTGCCAACAGGGTTCCCACAGACGGCGCCAATTGACGAGGGTGCTCCTCGGTAATGCACACCTTTTGGGCTTAGGGTTGACGGAATCCTGCAGGCTGACACGAGACATCGAATACCAAACAAACGGGGAGAAAGATTTACCCAGGTTCGGGGCCCTCGATGAGGTAAAACCCTTACTTACTGCTTGTCTGATCTTGATTATCGGGTTACAATGGGGTAGCTGAAGGCTAAGACTATGATCTCGTCGAGAGGCTAAGATTTCTAATGACCTAGCTCTAGACTTGCGGTGGTTCTAGCTGCGGTGATTGTGTGTCCCTCGGCAGACCCTCTCCCTGGCCCTTATATTGCAGGCCAGGTCCCGAGAGTTCTATCCGGGTTCGGCTAGGTTACAAAGAGTTCTACGTCTAAACTTTCCTTGTCCTTCGTCTTCTTGCCTTGTTCGTCAAGAATCTTTTTTCGGATCCGACATAACGGTCCACCTTGGTCGGTGGATGATCTTCATGGACCCCTGATTGGGCCGTTCAAGGTAGCATAATATTGGTTACCCGAAGGGTAATGCCCACATCACCCCCTCCTCTTCGATCTAGACCGGTTGAGCTTTGAACATCCCTGATTTGGGTGAGAATACACATTCCTTTTTCACACCTAATCTCGTCATGTGACTTAGGAGGAGTTAATTGTACCAAAAGTAAATAGTAGTTCCATTTGATCAAATTATATATACTTTAAAAGACATTATAATCATAGGGCCCAATTCCTGATGTCGTTAGTCATGTGGAGGAGTACACTCACCGGATTTTATTTTAGACACTTGTCCACACAAAAGTTGCTTTAACGGTGTTGTTTGATTCTTAAGAATGCAATATATAAATCTTTCATGCAAAAAAAAAAATCACGCATTCCAATCTTATAGACGAATTCCAGTGTTCACAGTGTGACTAAAGACCATTTGATGTAATTTCCTATGGTAGTCAAATGTTTAGAACTGCATAGCATTGCGACATTTTTCTCTTTTGTGTATTTGTAACTCCCTAAATCGAATGTTACACGAATACTATAGGCTCATCTTTTTGTTCCAAAGGCTGTATATAGGGAATTTCCGCTTCCTCATATGATTGAAATTCCACTAAAGAGTATCATACATTACAGAGGGAGCATCAAAAGTTAGCTGCGGCCGCTGGCATCTGTTGGTACTTAATTCGCTGTAACGGTGGCTGGACTGGCTGTGGAATCCATTACTAGTAGATGGCAGATTTTTAAAGCCCGGGATTACGCGCCTAACAACAGCCAATTAGTTAGGTCTCATAATTGCATATGATAGGCTGATAGTAGTTGGTTCACCAACGGAACAAAATGGCTCCAGTTCTCTTTTAACAGTGGTTGGTAGCTGTAGGTGGTGGTGGCCCACGCCCACAACATTTGGATTTTCCTTCCTCTTTTGCTTTTGGTTGGCTATTTAAACCCCACCTCCATTAGTCCGTCGACAAGCATGGAAAGGGAGGGAGAAAGCAACAGAGCAATGGCCATTGTATTGAGAGGAAGAGATGAACAGATGGAACAACAAGAAGACGACCTCTCTTCTTCCTCTTTCTGCTCCATGAGGCAGTGCAGGATTTGCCATGAGGAGGAGGAGGAGTGGTGTGCGGCAATGGAGTCACCTTGCGCATGCTCCGGCTCTCTCAAGGTACATACTTATGGATCATCATCTTGGCTCATCATCCATGTTTGTGGTTCGTTGCTTCTAGTTAACTAACTATGCTCTATTCATGCATGTAGTTTGCTCACAGGGGATGTGTGCAGAGGTGGTGTGATGAGAAGGGGAGCACCCTCTGTGAGATTTGTCTTCAGGTTGGTTTTGCGCGTCTGCATATGCTCTTCTTTTTCTTGTGGGAATTGTATTGTTCCTGGGCTAATTGTGATCGTAATCATTGACTATTGGTAGTCTATCCATGGAATGTGATCTTAGACGCTACTAAAATAAAGGCGTAGTCGTGTGGGCAAGGTGTCTACAAGCTACCTCCTCTGAAACCCTTTTTGACGATTCGTAATCAAGTGTCCACATGTACATGAGTTTTTTGTACAAGTGAAGCAATAGAAGTCTTTGAACACGAACAAAGTAGCTGTAGCCTTTTTTATGCAATCAACAGCTAGCAAGTGCAATGTCCTCGTGCATACTATCATCTCCTGCCCAACTTTTTCAGCAAACGGCAATGTTCGCAATTATAGCCCATTTCATATAAAGTTCTCGTCATGTTAGTATTTTCTTTAAATTATGCTTATATATATATGATATTTAAATTATGCTTCTGTTGACAGAGATTCGAGCCAGCCTACACGATCCCTCCCAAGAAAGCTCCGGTTGTCGAAGTGCTTGTTACTGTCAGGTAGGCCCCACCTCTCTCTCTCTCTCTCTCTCTCTCTCTGATATGTTCAAAACAAAACAAACAAGAAGCGGTTGCATTGTCAATTCTGCACTTAGAACCTGATAGACAGACAGATCAGATAAATACTCTAGGATAAGGCTCATCCAATCAAGGCCTAGCTGGCCGGTATGATGCAGCGGTCTTATCTCCAGTAGCATAGCACATAGGTTGCCGTCCAACCAAAGCATACATATTATATTTATTTATTTTGAACAGGGCATACATATGATTAGGTACCACATTCTTTTCAGAACAGCAACTAATCATGCAAAATGATTAGGATGCTAACCACCAGGGGGTTGATGAGATCTGTCGTCATTGATCATTTTTAATGGTCGGACAGGTAGATATACACCTCAGGTCATCCTACGAGCTTAATTTCATCTTAGGCCCCACGAAGCAAGTAAACCTTCCGATCTAGGCTTAGGGACCACGGGGTTTTGGAGCAGCTCCCATCAATGTGCAAGATCCAAGCGACACTGCTGTAGGCAAAAGAAAAGACCAGTGATGGCTATACGGAAAAGAACGCGATAGCACCAAATTTTGCAAAAATGTGTCGCCCGATCGCGACATTTTCGTACAATTACCCCGACATCCAGTAGGTGGTAAACACAAACTGATTTTCTGTTATTCTGTGTTGATGTCGAGACGGAGAGAAGGGACAGACAGCTGCATACAACGATATACTGACCTGTACATGTGAGGTGTTTCTTTGCATTGGTGAGAGGTCTCCTGTCCTGTCAAAAGCGTGTGTCCAAACTCCAAATCACAACGAACCAACAATGTCAAAGCACATCCACCGCCAGTATCCAGCTAATGCTCGGCCCACGTCGTCAATCATCTTGCCCGCACGGCAGAGCAGAATGTTGCACTGGCAACCACCGGATGTACCATCCATGAACTGAATATTGCCTGACAGTGTACTTCTCAATTCTTGTGCAGCGATGATGAGGAGGATGATGAACAACAGGGAATGCCATACGCGGCATCCGACGGGGCAATGGACGGCTCGGATCGTGCCTATTTCTCCTGGTGCCAGTCTCTGACGATAACGGTACGAGCCGTTGGCTTGGCACTAAACCGAAGCGCATTGTCCATGAATTGTCGGTCTGGTGGATTCTGATTCCCAAAATTTATGTTAATATGCAGTTCACCATTATAATGCTCGTGTGGCATCTCATTGCCGTGGTGACAATCGAAGCCGCAGAGCACTGCGCGTTCAGCCTCCTCACGGTGAGCTCATTCATTGGCATGCTTCAAGCTGAAGAAAGAGATTAGAGTAACAGATCAGATGAAACTAACAACCGAGGGGTGTTGTTCTACAGATGTACTTCCTTCGGGCTGCTGGGATCTTGCTGCCGTTCTACGCTGTCATGAGGGTGATCGGCATGATTCAACACGGGCGGCGCCAGTATCGGTTGCAGCTGCTACAGGTTGGTCTTGGCTGGAAGCTTCTCATATGTGATTCCCAGGAGTATGATGCTGACTGAGAACGTGCTGATAGAATTGTTTATTTTTCCTCTTGCTCTGTTTCTGCAGGAGCAAGGAAGAAGGAATGCATCAAACATGCACAGTAGGCGCAGCCAGGAGCAGCAGCAGCTTGTAATTAATGTTCACTGAACAATGTACATAGTGTATTGCAAGCGGGGAATGTTCAGCCAGAACATCATTTGTAAACTATTCATATAAATATTTATATAGTAAAGTTGTACAGCAGATGCAATCTTTCTCAGTTTCATGTTCCATGGAAGCCTCAGAATCAAGGCTCAAAAAAGAATGAAAATGAAAATTTTAAAAAGGGGAAAAAAGGGCCATGTTCTTGTTTAAGTAAGTACTCATTTTCATAATTCCATATCCACATGCAATTGGTCTAATTAAGAAATCATTTAAAAGGCACCACTGTGTTAACACTTCAAATACATGAAAAAAGAGTATTTAAAAGGGTATTTCTTACAAATCAAGTAGGAAAACATCCATGTATTCCATTCCCTCTCTGACACACAATATCTCTTTGTTTTGTGATTCACAATATCTGAGTTCAGAACTAAGCAGCTAGCTTGCATGAAGCTGTCACACTATCTTGAAGTAAATTAATGTAAGAGAATCCAGAGTTAGCCACCAGATGTATTTATTTAAATAACAACTAATCAGAGTTTGTTGAAGAATGGTAAGTACCAAAATCTAAACATATAAATCGTAGGACTAACAGACTAACAGTCAATGTCAGCTAATGCAGTTCCCAGAAAAGATAATATGAGTCCAGGAAAGATGTGAACCGAAGGGTAGAGTCATGTCATGTAGTATTTTCCTTTTTTCTTCTCTCTTACCAGCCAAATGGTCCTGGAAAGATTAATCCAGGAGTAGTATGAACAGAAAACAAGATCTACACCACGACAGTTGAAAAGCGAGCATGCCACATATGCCAGGTTTAAATTTTGATTATGTGGATGGATCAGAATAAATAGAGTTCACCAAACATAAATGTGTAACAGTACTCATGGGAGCTAACGAACTCAACAGTATACGTTAGATAGTGCCTCATACCAACCAAATACCAAGTTGGAACCACTCACCACATGGTACACTTATAGGGCTAGAATGTGTGGTAGGAGATATTAAGATAGTGTAAGGACTCATTTAAAGCCAGCTAATCTGCACCATAGCATTTAGTAGAGAACAGAATAATGCAGATATAATGCTGAAATACCAACATCGAGATATTATAAAACCACCACATATGAGCCAAATCTCAGATCACAAGGTCAGCAGTTTGCCACATTGTAATATCAACAAAGCATCATCCCCACATAAGATAGCAGGTGGTCATCCACCTTCCAAGCTGTAGATAGCTGGAAAATTCCACCATTTAGGTAAAAGCCAAGTGGGCAATCAATATGATACACTTTTTTCCTGATATGAAGCGTTTGTCAATCATGAATTTATCCCATTTGTAATACACTAACAACAGAAACAAGAAAGAATCAGGTAATTCATAGAACCATATAAATATCTATTGCTTAACAAAATGCACCGCACACATACATATCTCCAAATATTTAATGATAAATAATAATTCAGAAGTTGAAACTTGAAAGAGCAACAGTTGGGCAGTCAATAAACCGTATAACTTGGACAACTCTTTGACAGTGTAGACCATAAGTACATGACAGGTTGACCTGGAAGGCTGATACAATGTTGCTTCATGTGTAAGAATGCTTCTGCATGCTAATGGTTAGTGAATGGACTATTATACCTATCTAAAATTCTTGTTAACATGTAATTTGAAACCGTTCCTGTCAGAAAATACCATAGGTAAGTGTGGGGTGCTTTACTTTGCAAAAGGTAAAGAATAACTATCTACAGTATTCTGACAGAAATTTATGACAAGGTATAGTCATACAGAAAACTTCCCTGAATAGATATATGAAGAAACTTAGACGAAATCATACCCACAGGATTGACTATTGAGCATGAGACCCAAATCACCAATCTAGAATATAGCTCAATAAATATGAACCAGTGTACGGATCAGCTGGTAGTAAAAATATGTGGACGCTCATATTTGCTGCAAGGTAGCACTGATGAAAGAACTTCAGCTAACAACATGACGACACCTTAACCATGCATTGCTGTTAATATTGTACGAGCACGTGTGCAGCCATCATCCAAAGATAAGTTGGTTATATCTCTCTGCAGAATTTCCAACGGATGTGCTCCCAAACAGCAACGTAGACTCGTTTGATGGTTTTTGTAAACTTCAAACTCAACAGAGAATAATTTGCTGGGTGTCATCAAGCAGGTGTAGCCCTTAAGTTCCAGCTAGCTCCTATGTCTAAACCAGCATATCAGCATCACACAACCATAAGAAGCAAATATATGATTGATCCATTAGAAGATCAATACTAGGATATACCTAGAAAAAATCACAAATGCATTTTTTTGACAGTACAAATGCATCATTAAATGATGCTTCGATGTGCAGCACACCTTGGTTTCACAAACTCTAGAACTTGAGTACTTAACCATTTATTTACTGCATATTTTGGGTATAAGAAGAGACATAATCTTTAATGAAGTGTTACTATACAACATCAGAGAAACTATAGCACCTCTTTCCTAAATAGCAGGAGCACTAAAATTCCAATCATCATTACAAACAACATCATAATCTTACAGCGTCCTGTCCCTGCTCACTAGTCTGATTAGGGACAGTTTGCTTGACCCGACTTCTCATTCTCTCTCCCCACTGATGGAACACGTTAGATTCATCGAATTTCCCTGTCTTCACCTTCTGAGCCAATTCAAACAATATGTCTGGCTTCCCAGCCTTGGAGAAATCTGCAATAAATTTGTTGTAGTCTACCTGTGGAGCCTTCATACCTTTTTGAATCATCTCTTTGATAAATTTACATGCTTCCTCAGGCCTGCCATGCCGTATATGACCATTAATAAACACTGTGTACGAGTTCCCATCAGGACAAATCCCCTTCCGATGCATCTCATCCCACATCGCGCAACCCATCAAATAGTTCCTCCCGCCAAGGAAATACGATTTCATTATCATGTTGTATGTATGGATTGTGGGCTCAAGCCCCTTGCTTATCATCTTTTTGTATATCCTTAATGCATCATCTGGCATCTTCCTATTGGTGAGCAGCTTAATCAGCGCATTGTACGCTCGGCCATCAGGAGGGCACCCCTTCCGTGTCATTTCCTCCAACATCGCCGTCACTCTATCCATTCGCTTTGCATTCCCATAACCCACAAGCAAGCACGTATAGGTAGCGACATCCGTCTGGCACCCACTCTCCTGCATCTCCTCAAAGCACCGCATGGCCATGTCCATCTTTCCCCGCTTACAATGGTCTCGAATCAGCATTGTGTAAGTCCTCACATTGGGAGGAGGCCCCTTCGCCTTCATCAGCTCGAACATCTTCACAGCCTCAGGCCGCCTCTGCCCACGAAGCAACCCCTCAATCATTGTGTTGTGCACGACAACATCCGGCTTCATGCCCTTGTCCAGCATCTCATTCCAAACCCGCCCAGCCTCCACCAGGTTCCTTGCATTGCACCATGCCAGCATGAGCGCTGTATATGTGCGCAGGTCCGGAGTGTACCGGTCACACATTCTGCCGAACACCTTGGCAGCCTCCTTCCCCAGCCCCTCCTGGGCCAAAGCGACTAGCAAGCAATTGAACGACTCCACCCCATCATCAAAGCCGTGCACCTTCATCATCTCGAACACGCCAACTGCATTCTTGATCTCACCGGCTGCAGCGAAAGACTTAATGGAGATCTTGAAGGCGTCCATGCACAGGGTGCCCGCCTTCCCCATTTCTTGGACTAGTGCAACCATCGTCTCGAACTGCCTCGCCTTGCCAAGGATGTGCACCATCTTGCAGTAGGTGAGGGGCGTGTGCGCGAACCCACCAGATGCGGCCGCCCATTGGAAGAAGCGGCGTGATGGCTTGTGTGCGTGCTTGAAGCGGTCGAGGACGGCAAGCACGAGCGCCTCGGAGAGCGGCAGCGACAGCGCGGAGAGCGCCGCCTCCAGGTTCGCGTCGGCGCCAGCGGCGATGACGTCCGCGATGGCGGCGCAGACGCGGCACAGGTGATCTGGGTCGCCCGATGGAGCCTCCGGCGGCAAGTCCCCTTCATCGTCGTCTTCAGAGGCGGAGGTCGAGAGGCATCTCGACCCAGCGAAACGGAACAGCGCACTGCGACCCCATGCCGGAGACGCGGCGGGGAGGGAACGGGATCTCGCTGAAATTGCAGGCAGTGCGCGGCTGCGGAGCAGGCCCGCGCTTGATCCCTCGCCCCAGATGTTGTCTGCGCTAGAGCTCAGGTGTGGCGCGGGCAATTGTGGGAGGAAACGAGGTGGCCGACAGGGGAGTGGCAGTAGAGGCGGAAGTGGACCGTGAGGGCGATGGAGGTGGCGATGAGGGCGAGGAGGAGGAACACCACGCAAGGGCACAGCAGCACCGTCGCCGCGGAGGGCTCCCGCGGCGGCGAGAAGGGCCGCGCCGGCGATTTGAAGGTCTCCATGGGCGGCGGCGGCGGCGAGGCAAGCGGAGGTGGCGGTTTTGGGCTTAACGGCCATGGGATAGTGTCGGGCGACGGGGTGAGCATTGCGTGGTGTAGTTTTGTGGTCATCTCCACTGGGCTGGGCCCATTAAATGATTCTACGGCCTAACAGTTAACCATTTTGCTGTTTCGTAAGTTGGGCCACATTTATTGTGGCCGAAATCCACCTTATGAGCTGCATGCGTTTTTTTCGATGTTCTTCTAAAAAAATAGAGTCGCATGTGTTTTGAAGTGCTCTGTCTCTCCCTCTCCGCCGGCTATAGTATCTTGAGAGTTGGCTTTCACCAGTCAGGTCTCTCAGACGATTTCCCATTAGCGACGTCGGTCGGAGGCAGCTAGGAGGAGACACCAGGGCTTTTGTACACACTAGGGTAGAAATAGCAGTAGGTCTTACTCATGTGTCGTAGTTCGGCTTCATGTCAGGAGAACCACGTTGGACATGGCTGGTGCTTCATGGTGGTGTTCCTCCTCGCGGCAGTGCTCCAAGGGTTCGAGCCAGAGGTGGAGGGGAGGGAAGCTGCTAGGATCTCAATATCCAATAAGACCTAAATGTGGTTTGTTTTCCAAAATCAATCTGCTACCCTGGTTCATTCCTCTTCTCCTCCTCGGCATGGTGACGGTGGGGAGAGAAGGCAGATGAGAGCTCAAGGCTAGGTTTGGATGGTACTCAAGTTTTGGATACTGGAAGACCATGATGTTCAATCTCAGCAGTCATGGATTTACCACTGACTTTAGATGGCCGAAGGGCGGTTCCATATCAATAGGTTTTGTTGGGTTTACTCAACCTCCATTGGGAAGCCTCTCAAGGACACAATGCTCTTATTTGGGTTTAGTCCCGACCCAATGCCGGATAAGAACAAGGTCGATTGTGGAGTTCTCTAGTTCCAGGCAGTGTAAAAGGACCTCATTTCGTTTTGCTTATATGTTGTAGTGTCCTTGGTGATAAATCTAGGTTTCAGGTTGTATTTTTTTTTACTTTTCCAAGAACCTTCTTGTAAATTGTAACTGCACCGCCATACTGATAGTTAATATCTAGGACCCTTGTGGCCTCTCCTGGTTTAAATTTTCCACTGTTATGTTTTTGTGTCTACATTTTAACATTAGATTGAATTCTAAATTGTTTCCATTAACAACTAAGATGCACTACTAGGAAAATGCTTACCGCCGGCGCACTAGAAAGGCTTACCGCCGGCGCCTTCGTATTCGCCGGCGATCACCTCGCCGGTGGTAATGCCTTACCGCCGGCGCATTGCAAACCGCCGGGGGTAACCCAGACTATCACCGGCGCCTCATCCAACTCGCCGGGGGTATTATTTACCGCCGGCACTTTCCAATCCGCCGGGGGTATTGAGTTACCGCTGGCAAACAGCTCTATGCGCCGGCGGTATATATTTTAGGATTTAAAAAAAAATCTGACGTGAAAACACAAAACCCTCAGATATAGAATAAAAACAAATTCAATCTTTATTTAAAAAAGGCTTATATTTCAGAACAACGGTACTAACAAAAAGGTCCATATTAAAACAACATAGTCTATAGGAATTTTAAAAGAATCTCCTAAAGTTTTTGTGCTGCAGAACAATGCTCTCTTGCAGTGAAGTTTAAATAAATATGAAACTATTTACTGCACTTTACTCTCGGACTGCTATGTACAGATCTGCACTTGGCATTGAACAAGTTAACCCTTTATTTTGACAATCATATAACAAGATGATCATAAACAGAGCGCTGCTATAGAAATTCTAACTGTCACATTGTTGCGACTGATAAACAACAAACAATGGATTCGAAGAACAAGGCCACAGCTTTCCGTTCTTCTCTTCGTTATCCTAGAATAAGACCAGAGCACGGTCAGATGGTAACAGCAGCACAAGTAAGATAGAAATCCATCTAACAAGACAAAACAGAGGGAAACTAACTCAATACCACAGGTGCAAGCAAGTTCAAAACAAGCAAGATAAATGATAAATCTAATCAATCTTCTAAGCATATGTATCCATCAGAACATTCACAACACATCATAAACTGAAAATTGCTGCCAGATAGTTCACAAGTTCAAGACAGTTACAACTGAAACGAATTCTCAACGTTTTTAACTAAACAGTGTTAACCCAAGTAACAGGATGCTTTGCATCAACGAATCAAACCACAGCGAATCGAATCAAAGAGAAGATGCCTAGTTCACCTTGCAGATAAGGTGGTACTCCTCGTTCCAAGATCTACCCCAACTTAATTACGCCATGGTCTGATTAAGCATATTATGTGCACACTGCACACACAAAGTTTCATCCACCGCAAACCAACACGGGAGATACCAAGCCAGAACACGAAGGGGGCAAAATTGGTCTAAAATACACATGGATTCACGTTTCTATGACACATAATCGTCAAAAGCACGGCCGTGGCTGGGGGATTTGAACACTGGAGCTTACCTCAGGTCCCGCGATCTTGAATTCACCATCGCCGATCTCCCGTCTCCGAGCTCCCCAGGCGCTCCAGCGTTCTCCGTCGAGGTCGACGCCCTCTCCATTGCTCCTCGTCGCCGAGCACCCCACCCTCGCGCGCGGGTCGCTCTCCGTTGACGAGCTCGGCGCACTCCCGCGCGCCTTGCTCTCTGCCGGCGGTCTCCCGGCCATAGCGCGCAGGTATCTCTGCGACGACGAGCTCGAGGCCCTCCGCACGCCTCGTTGTCCCGCCTGAGTGCTCGTCGCACCGCTCGTAGCAGCGAACAAAAATCGGCGCCGAAACCCTAGAGACACAGCTTGGGGAATAGAATGGGGAACGGGATGAAGGAATGGGGAGATGGATGACACGCGCGTCTCTCTGGTCTGGTGTGAGGTGGGACCCCAAGATGGAATCTGCGACGCGTCCCGTGATCGACTCGCACGGACTCGATCCGTAAAGGCTAATTTATCCCTGCCGAAAACAAATGGTACACGCCGGCGCTAGTTTTAGCCCAAAAATAGCCCACAATAGCCCAAATTATCGCCGGCACATGCAACTTTATCTCGCCGGCGGTAATTACACTACTCCTGGCGTTTTGGAGTCCAATCGCCGGCGGTAATTGGAGGCCCGTTCGGGTGGTCTCGGCCCACCTTACCGCCGGCATTTTCGATTCCATTTCGCCGGAGGTAACTACACTACCCCCGGCGACCCCATTTCATCTCGCCGGCGGTAACGTTACCGCCGGCATCTTTAAATCATACTCGCCGGCGATAAGAAGTGCGGCTATAAGCTAATTCCTAGTAGTGATGTTAATTTAGTGATTCAGAATGTTTTCTGTCGTAACTTGTAGGTGTCATGATTATGATGGATACAACCCGTTACCATGAGGAAGGTAATATGGCTAGGGGAGTTCTCCTTTTGCATAACCTTGAGTTGTTCCTTTAACTCTATCATTTCTTCTTTGCATGTGTACAAGTGGGTGACTAAAGATATCAATAAGAGGAAGGGTAAATATGAGACCACGACCTGAGAAATGTCGATTTTAGGAAAGTGAAGATATAAAGGTTCATTAAAAGTAATGTAGCAAGCGAAACAAGTATATAAGTAAATTAAGCACTAGCAACATGGACAGGATAAAAATAACCAAAGTAGAAGCACACTACGCGTGATGATGTATCTGGAAGTTCAAGTCCTTGAGGGGACTCTAGTCTCCGTTGAAGTGGCCATGACGAACAAACTCTACTAGGTCACAAATATATATATTCTTCTTCTGTGTAAGCTTTGGAGAGTGTTAGCTCAGCCACTAATGGTGGATCTGGAGACACTCCTGCCTTCACAAACTCTCCGGAGGAAGATCCACAAGTTTGGAGGCTTGTAGATGATTCCAACCCTCTAGGGTTCCACATAGACACATGAGGAATTGAAGCTCAAACTGGTCAAAAGGGTGTTTAGCTCAGATCTTAGGAAAAAAGATCAACATGTCACATGTGAAGCCTCGGCAGGAGACTTCGGGGCATCCTAGATATCCCAGGTCTCAGACATTTTGGTTCCTTCCGGGAAACACTCCGAGTTGAACATAAGGGCAATGGAAAAGAAACCATGCATGTTAAAACCTTGAATATTTTTTAACCTACTTGAAACAAGTGGATAAGCGGAAAATGAAAAGAAACAAAAGGGCCTAAAATAACGAAAAGGTAAAGATAGATCAAGAATGAAACCAAAAACATAAAAGAATAGAAAAAGAGAGAAAAAAAACTATGAGGAATATAGCAGAAAAGGGGAAGGAAGGAATGAACAAAAGAAAGAAAACCATGTACCATAGGGCCTGGGCGCCTGGCCTGCCATGGAGCATCTCGGTACACAGAATGTGGCCTTCCAACCTGGCCTGTTTAATCGCAGACCCAACCTGCTAACGCCATGCTAGGTAGGCCAAGAACTGGCCCGAGTGCAGCCCAAGTCTCACTCGGGCGGCAGCGGGAGAAATCATTCGCCGAGAAAACAACAGCACGTCGGCGCACCCAGCGCCGCTGGAAGCGTCAGTCGCAGGAAGCGTCAGTCGCAGGAAGCACTCGGCGAATGAGGGTTGCCATCGACGTGTTGTTGTAGTCAACTCTGCTTTGACCTCCCCAGCTCGAAAGTCGAAACAGGGTGTGAATTACACAAAACTACCACAATTGCGGCAGTGGTAACGCGTCAGTACTATTTCTGGATTTTTTTGCTAAAAACTACAACTTCTAGGGTAATATGTAACAGATTGCGCAAACAGTCGGATGAGAGCAGTTTAAGCCATCTGGACCCACTGCCAGGACCAACGGACGTTTCTCTCCGTTAGTTTGCAGGAGCTGGTCAAACACATAGCAAGGAACCAGTTTGCAGAGACCACACAGTTTCAGTGCTACAGTTGGTTTGCATGCACGGCTGGTCGGCTGGACATGCACGGCTGCACCTTGCGAACGATGGCAGCGGCCCGTGTCTGACACGCATGGCGCACCGGACAGGAGGTCACCAACATGACGACCCTCGCCATCGAGTCGAGCTCGGCTGCCGTGGCTGTTCGCGTTCGCCGGGGGCACGCAGAGGGACGGGAGCGACAAGAACGTCGATGGCAACGGCTTCATCCGCGACGCCATCATCGAGCAATGCGCGCAGTCGCGGCGGTGCGGCCTCCTCCAGCGCGGCCCCCGCGGCCTGCGCAACGACTGCAACTCGGCGGGCAATGTGATGCGCGGCTATTCAAGAGTGCCGCCTTCTGCCTGCAGCCGCAGAGGAACTCGATTCACGGAGTACAGGCAGAGCAGATCGGTGAGAGCGGCGGCCACACCGACGCCGACGATGGCGTGCGCGGCTGACGTCCTGCACAATGAGCACGCTGGAGTTGTACCTGGCGTTGCTCACTTCACTAGTGGAAAACGGGGCAATAGGCCCGGTCCATTTGGGCCTTTAGACCCGGTTCCCGAACCGGGACCAACTAGGCGGGACTAAGGGGTACCCTTTAGTCCCGGTTCAAAGTAAACCGGGCCTAAAGGCCTCAACACGTGGTGCGACCAGGGAGCTCGCGGCTGGAAGGGCTTTGGTCCCGGTTCGTGGTACGAACCGGGCCTATGTTCTCTGCCGCGCGAGAAGTGCTATTTCTCTGCCGCGGCACGGATTTGGGCTGTACCAGCGTTTCTGCTCGCGGCAGAGAAGCAGTCTGTTTCCCTTGCCGCGGCAGAGTTTCAGCAATGCATATATATATCATTCAAGAAACCACAAAAAAATCGTCATGAATATATATAGACATCGTCAACGGTAGACGACATAGTCAACACGGTACACGTAATGCATGCATATTTACAATACAACTTTTCCTCGAACGAATATCCTCCGCCGTCACGATCTTCCGATAGTGCTCTCCACCTGGGGTAAGGACCTCGGTAATAAAGAATCCCGCGATTTCCTCTTGAATTGCTTTTATTTGATCCGCTGTTATGAGAGTGTCCCGCAGGCGTTTCATCTATATTTAAAAAAGGAGATCAATATATGAATGGAACTCAATACAATAGATGGTACTAATTAAGATTAATTGTGAAAATTTGTTATCGTACACGAGTGTGGTGTATTTGGGGATCCCCACCCTTGGGACGAGCCATGTCACGCATGAAGGTGCGGACGTAGTATCCACATAAGTTATTCCCTTGTTCCTGCCTCATACACTTTACGAAAAAATAGTTCGATCAAACTAATAATCAAGCATCGTATTGAAAGTAAATATCATATATAAAGTTTCACGGACATAGCTATATATATAGTACTACTTACGGGGTAATCTCTAAATGTAAGCTCCGGTTTCCATTCACCCGGAACAGTATTGATGAACCGTTTCCAAGCCCTGCCCGGCAAAAAATAATGAGTAAATGAGTAATTGATTAGTTGATGATATCTTCGAATTAGAGCAGATGAAGATGCTAATACGAAATTGATTGAAACTACCTCTGGAGGATGGCAGCCATGTCCGCCCATTCCGCATATTCTGTACGTTTCGAGTCCATGACGTTTACGACTCCAAGGTGAAGATCAATGATTAGGAGAATAAAATGGAAACTGCACAAGCATAGCTCAATGATTACGAGAATAAAGTGGAAGGTGCACAAGCATAATGTATGTTATATATAACACTCACTTGAAGTTGTAGGGAAAGAATATATCCTCTTTGTCCGCTTGCTTCTCTAAAAACATTACGATGTTGTCCTCTCGTGTCCTTGGCGAAGTCTCGAACCGTAACTTCATGAACTGTGTTTGGGTCTATGAACCCCAGCGGTAGGAGCTTGCCTCTTTTGTATTCCAAGCTTCTTCATTCTGCATAATTAAATGTATAGCGTACACAAAGAATATAATGAGGATAATTGTTAGTGCAAATGAATGAGCTACAAACTTAATTACACAAATAAATCACTTACGAGCAGTAGCAAGCGATGACGACTTTGTCGAGGGCGTCTTGATTGAATAACCGAAACGGTTCGCATAACTCAATGTTTATCTCGTCTTCCCCCGGAAGTAATGCTCATCTCTAAGATACACCGTGATGTAGGTTTCACTTCTTCGACGAGGCTTTCGGGTACCAGTCATGCAACCTTCGCATCCGAGTCCCTAGACGCGCGAGCTCGCCGGGTTTGACGAGATCTTTTCCGTATCTATACGTGTTTACCACTTGAGCCGTTGGATAGTAATCTTCGTACTCAAGCGATGCTCCCCGAGCTCTAGCCGCCCGTTCGATCATCGATGCCGTCTCCGGATCATGATATGGCTCCACGATGAAGTGGGGTGCGGCTCGAATGTCCTGCTTGTCCAAGGCTCGGGCGACTTTTTTGCTTCTTTGCACGCTCTAGAGGACTGTCCAAGAGAGCGGTCATAATCGGCTCTCGGCTCAGGTCTCTTCATTCTCGTCTCGGCAAAGTGCTTCACCTGTCCGCGGTCGAATAAACACCTTCTTCGGCGCAAGAAACGCCTTTTGCTCTTCGGTCTGCTCATGTGGTAACAACTCCGGAGTCCGTGCCCTCATTGGAGTTGATGATCTCTTCGGAGCTGTAGGAGGTGCCGCGGACAGCTTCCTCTTTTGCTTAAGTGGAGGCGGCGGAGTCTCCACGACGAGGAGGAGGAGGAGGCGGCGGAGTATTTTCACGCGGAGCGGACGGGTCATGGATAGGGGAATCATCATCGCGCACGGGAGAATCATCACGCGGAGGAGACTCGGGTGGCGGAGGAGGCGGAGGTGGCATGCTTGTTGGCTTCTCACCTGGAAACACAATGTTCTCCTTCCGCCATTGCACGGTGGTTCTACGGGCTTCTCCCGGTTCTTTGATTTCCCCATCTTCACCTGCGGGGTGCTCAAGCACCAACCCCTCATAAGCTGTCATCACTTCATCCACCATCACAACAGCAAAGTCGTCTTGGACCGAACGGCAATGGTAAGACCTTGTAGGTAAGAGGATGCCGACCGCCGCCTTGAAGGATAGGTTGAAAACTTTAACATGCAGCTCACAAGGACGGCTCTCAGTGAGATCATCCACGGGGGTAGCGAGGAGGCTCGACCACCTGGTCATCATCATCATCATCATTATCCACTCTGCTGAGAGGAAGCCACGCTGCTTTTCCGGTGTGGTTGAGATTGCGGCGGGGCGATGGCATTGAGCGGTGCGGGATCTACGGCCTGCCCCCGAGCCATCCGAGATGTAAGTACTTGGGTTACCATGGTTAATTGGGCTTGCATGGTGCTCATACCCTCCTCTAAGTTAGCCGGGCGGTCTGTTTCCCTTGCCTTCCTCCTCTCATGGCTTTTATCGGGAAATCTCTTCCTTTCCGCGAGGAAAGCCATACTTCCACGGAACGGAGCCTCGTTGTGCCTCGTGTTCGTCCGCCGTGTTCTTTGTTCCCAAGGGCGCGTGTCAGCTCATCGTTCTCTCTTTCGGGCTGGAACAACCCCGCCTCCACGTCCCTATGTGCTTTTTCCGGGGCATCAATGGGAACCTTCAGATGAGCTTTCTTATAGATGCACTTCCCTGTTTCTGGATCCAACGTTCCCCCAATCCCGTAGAACCACTCCTTGCACCGTTCGATCCAACCATGTGTCCCTAATCTGATCCCTTTATCGGTCGGTTCCGCCTCAGCTGCTCTGCCACTTAGGACGGTTAGCCCTGTATCCACCTGGACCCGGAATTTGGTGATATAGCTTCAACGCAGCATTTGCCTTATTTATTTCCGACCTTCTCTTAAATTCTTCGACTCCGTGCTTGTACTTCACGAATTCTTCCCAGTGAGTTTTTACCTTCTCATTGTCCGGAGTCTTCTTTATCTTGATAAGGCGGCGCAATCTTTTCTTGTGGCTCTTGAATAGTTCGGCCATCTTCTTCTTGCCAAACTCGCGGAGGGCCTGCTCCATCTTGGCCTTTTCGGCGTCACCCCCTCTTCGGGTACTATGTTGAAATGTGACATGAGCTTGTCCATAATGCTGTTTTTGGCTACATCATCGATATAAAGACCTTGACCTTCTTCCTCTGCAGACAGCACTAGTCCCTTCGGCTTGTGCCATTCTCGAACGGTGATCGGGACGTGGTCCCGAACAAGCACTCCGCATTGAGCTATAAATGCCTTTGCACCTTTCTCCGGAGCAATCGGTTTACCATCCTTTTCGATGTGGGTGATGTCGTGCCTAACACCGTCATCCAACTTTTTGGCCGGGCCTCGCTTCCTCGACTTTACGAGAAGAAGTGCTCGATCCGGAGGGCTAAAAAAGAAATAGTTCATAGTCGGTACAATTTAATTAGTTAATGCATCTAGTCGATCAACAGCGGCTTAATTAATTTATATACCTCGGTGATAACTACGAGTTCGGGAGCCATTATGATGATCTTGTTCCTCACCGGCGCCGGTAGGATCTTCTTCCTCAATATCCTCCGCTCCCTCACCGGAGTCATTCAAATAAGTTGCGGTGACATCGTCACCGCCATCATCCGGAATAACGTCGTCGTCGCGATCATCCAGAGTACCGTTTGCTATGAGTTCCTCCATGAAATTTTCTTGAATTTCATCTCTCTCCATGCTTTCTACAACGACCTGCAAGCTATACATAGGAACCATCATATGATCAAATTAAGGATAATGCAGAAAACTGAAAATGGAGTTACATATGTGTAGTTCTTAACTAAGGATCGATAATATAGTGCTAAAAGCGAGATAGTGCGATTACATGCATACATAGATCGGGTTCATGTTTATTTAACCCTAATACATATCAATCACTACTACAACCACTCAACCGCGCCGACCGGGTCCTAGAGGGCGCCGACCAGGGTCCCGAGCCGCGGCCGGCTGTGCCCCCAAAGCCACGGAACAACAACGGGAGCATAGCTAACATGAGATCCCCGCATAACGCTCCATCCGGTCCTATACATGTTGTCTAACGCGTACATGTAACGGCGAACGTGCTCGTCCTCCGCCGCAATGCGCCGAGCTACCTCCTCCGGCGGGGCCGGCTCCCTCCGAAACGACCGTGGCCCATAAGACCTCCACCATAGAATATCCGGGTCGACGACGGGACCCGGATTCCGCACCAAGGTGCGCGACCCGGAAGCTAAGACCTCCCGGTGCCACCCTGGCGGAGCCCGGTCCTCGGACCTCCCCCATCTGCTCCATCTCCTCGGTGAGAGTCGGACCACGGCCCGCCGGCCGCCGGCTGTCGCGGCATCGTAGCTACGAAAACAAATCATATATGTATACTAATATAAATAAAAAACATGATATTGTGCTAAATAAAAAACTTCACTACTTTTGTACTAACGCCGCGTTCCACGACCCCGGATCGATCGATCCGGATCGGGGGTCGGGAACGACAGCGGGAGCGGTAGAGGGAATTGAACGACCGTATTTTGGGGGCGCCGGCACTACCGGCATCGCCACGGACTCGGCGCTCCTCCTCTCGCTATTCTCTCTATTTCTCGACCCTAACTCTATGTCACGGCGGCGCCACCACGGACTCGGCACCGCCGGGCGCCGGCGGGGGCACCGCCACGGACTCGGCACCGGCGGGGGCGCCGACACTACTCGGCGCGCGCGGAAGAGGTTGTCCGCGCGGGGGGTGGCGTCGACACAAATTGTAACTTTTTTTTTTGTAACTATACTAATTTAAATCTAACTAAATATTTCTAACTTTTCTAACTAAACTAACTAATCTAACAATCTAACAATGTAACAAAACTAACAAAACTAACTAATCTAATAAATCTAACAATCTAACAAAAAATACAAAAAAAAAGAAGAACTTGGCCGGCCGCCGGTCGGCCGGCCGGAGGAGGGAGAGGGAGAGGGGAGCACCATACCTGCGCGCGCGGTGGCGTCGACGGCGGCGGAGGTCGACGGTGAGGAGGAGGCGGAGGCGAGCGGTGGCGGCGGCCGGCGGTCGAGGAGGCGGCGCCGCGGCGGGACGGGCGCGCGGCAGAGGAGGAGGCGCGGGCGCGGCAGAGGAGGAGGCGCGCGACAAGGTGGAGGCGGAGGCGAGCGGTGGCGGCGGCCGGCGGTCGAGGAGGCGGCGCCGCGGCGGGACGGGCGCGCGGCGAGAGGAGGAGGCGCGGGCGCGGCGGAGAGGAGGAGGCGCGCGGCGGCGGCGCGCGAGGCGGTGGGCGGCGCGGTGGGCGGCGCGGCAAACGGGCAGCTCGGCGGCGCTCTGTTTCTCCTCCTCGCGCGATTGATTTGCACGAGGAAGGAGACGAGCGGTTATACCCCCCCCCTTTGGACCCGGTGCGTGTTACAAACCGGGTCCAAAGGTCCCTTTGGACCCGGTTTGTAATACAAACCGGGACTAAAGGCCATTTTTGCTGCGTTTTCGCTGCGCGCGCAAAAATGGCCTTTAGTCCCGGTTTGTAATACAAACCGGGTCCAAAGCCAAATTTTTTAAAAAATTTCATTCCCGCCTTATTTCAAATGAAAAAAAGCCACCGCACTGCCACACGTGTCCACCGCCGTGTAGTGGCCACTGTCGCCACCGCCACCGCCTGGCCACCACCGTCACCGCCATGTACGGGCCACCGCCGTGTACTGCCCACCACCGCCACCGCCATGTGCTGGCCACCACCGCCACCGCCACACGTGTCCCTTCCCCGTGCCACGTGTCGCCGCCGCTTCCACGTGCCTCGCCCCACCGCCACCGCCACACGTGTCCCTTCCCCGTGCCACGTGTCGCCGCCGCTTCCACGTGCCTCGCCCCGCCGTCACCGCCATGTACGGGCCACCGCCGTGTTCTGCCCACCACCGCCACCGCCGTGTGCGGCCACCGTCGGCACCGCCGTGTACCGCCCACCACCGCCACCGCCACCGCCCGGCCACCACCGTCACCGCCATGTACGGGCCACCGCCGTGTACTGCCCACCACCGCCACCGCCACACGTGTCCCTTCCCCGTGCCACGTGTCGCCGCCGCTTCCACGTGCCTCGCCCGCCGCCGCCGCGCCGTGCGGCGCTGTAGATCCCGCTTCCACGTGCCACGCCCCGCCGCTCCCCGCGCCACCGTCGCCGCCGCTTCCACGTGCCACGCCCGCCGCTTCCCGCGCCACCTGTCGCCAAACTTGCCGCGTCGGCTGTGCTATAAAGCGCCGCGTGCGCGCGGAACCACACGTCGCCGTCGCCTCCGTTCATTCGTCGCCGGGATGCCGCCGCGCCGTCGCGGCTCGTCCGGTTTCCGTGGCGTCCGAGCGCGGCCGAACGGTAGGTTCTACGCCGAGATGCGTGCCGGTGGCTTCCGGCTCACCCTCGGCACGTACAACACCCCGGAGCTGGCGGCGCGCGCTTACGACGCGGCCGCATGGCGATTTCGGCGGCCACGGTGCGACATGAACTTCCCAGACGTCGAATCGCTAGAGGAGGCGGAGTTCCTCGCGCCGACGCCGTGCCTCGTCGGCGACGAGGACCGTCGCCGCCACCGCCAGGTGCAGCGCCGGATCGCAATCGCCGAGCACGACGAGGAGTTGATGCGCCAGTGGAGGGCGCAGTTCCCCAACGACGTCGACAACACCGCCGCGTTCTTCGGCTGACCTCCGGGCACAACGCAGGTCCAACGGGCGCCATCGTCGGGCCGTCGCCGTGTTCGAGCTCGATAACCCGAATACAACTTGGGCCGACAACGACCCTCGGTGGGACGACATTTGGACCGAGACAACCTCCGACGACGAGTAGATCGACTAGACTAGTTGTTTATCTATATTATTGTATTTTCAATAAAGTCGTTGTGGCGGACGCCGATGATGAGAAAAGTTTCCCGCCGGATTACATGTGGAATTAAAGTACATAACTCAACTGAAAATTAATTAAGATACATGGCCGGATAGTACTCGTGCCTATCCCTATAGTACTCGTGCCTAGCTCAGCTGAAAATTAATTAAGATACATGGCCGGATTCGACTCGTTCGAGTCATTCGGTCATACTCGTGCACTGGCCCTATAGTACTCGCCACTGTAGTCGTCGTAGTCGCCGTCATCATCGTCGGCGGCATCGGGGTCGCGGTAGTCAAACCTCGGCGGGAGAGCACGCGTGGGCTGGGACGAGGGTAGCGCGAGGCGGGGGCCACGGTGGGCCATGACGCCCTGGAGAGTTCGGTCGCGCCACCACGGCCGACGGCCGGCCTCGTTGAAGTTCGAAGGAGGCGGGCCGCCGTCCTCGTGCACGGCGAGCGCCCTCTCACGCCGATTGATGAAGAAGCTCTCCCAAGTCGGGCTGTAGTCGGGATTCCACCGGGGATTCCTCCGCTGCTGCCGGCGTGAGCTCGAAGTAGTAGTGGTTCGTGATGGCCATCTCGCGCGCCACACCTAGAGGGACAGGAGGGACCGGTACCCCTCCGACAGCTCAGCAACCAGCCGGTAGGGACGCGGTAGCCCGGCGGGCGGGGGTAGTTCGACGCGCAAGCGCCTCCGCCTCCCGGAGGGTTAGAGATACGATGGAAGCCATGTGACCTGGTGATGAGGTTTGCGGATATGAGTCTAGATGTAATATGTAAATGGAGGCCAAGCCAACATATATATAGTGAAAAAATGGCGGGAGGACGGAGGCGGGAAGCGATGGAAAGCGCGGGAAGAAAAATAGGCGGGAACGCAGTGGCGCCAAAAGCTGTCGGTGGGATAAGGACGTGTGGGTAACCTTTAGTCCCGGCTGGTGGGTACAACCGGGAGTAAAGATCATTTTTTTGTCATATCTAACAAAAGTGTCGGTGGGATAAAGACGTGTGGGTAACCTTTAGTCCCGGCTGGTGGGTACAACCGGGACGAAAGATCCTTTTTTGTCATCTAACAAAGCTGTCGGTGGGATAAAGACGTGTGGGTAACCTTTAGTCCCGGCTGGTGGGTACAACCGGGACTAAAGATCCTTTTTTTGTCATCTAACAAAGCTGTCGGTGGGATAAGGACGTGTGGGTAACCTTTAGTCCCGGCTGGTGGGTACAACCGGGACTAAAGATGTCGGCGAGATAAGAACGCATGGGTGGACGCACCTGCTCGATGAGATAAAGCATGTAGCGCACGACGCCTGTCGAGTAGAAGCGGTCGCTGTGCCTATAAAAGGAGCATCGATACGGCTTGCCAAGCGGATCAACAAGCCAGCGGAGATTCATTCCCATGGATTGGAAAATCTCCCGTGGCGCGGCTTCTCGAAGATGTTGTTGGTGCACACGCCCTACGGCATCTTCGGAAGCTGCGCCTCGGAATTTTTCCCTGCAAGCCCGTGAACGACTACATCTCCTCTAACGGTGTTGGGGAAAGGGTTGGGAAATCTCCCGTGGCGCAACTTCTCGAAGATGTCGTTGGTGCACAAGCCTTACGGCATCTTCGGAAGTTGCTCCTCGGAATTATTTCCTGCAAGCCCCTGAACGACTACATCTCCTCTAATAGTGTTGGGGAAAGGGTTGGGAAATCTCCCGTGGCGCGGTTTCTCGAAGATGTTGTTGGTGCACATGCCCTACGGCATCTTCGGAAGCTAGCGCCTCGGAATTTTCCCTCGCAAACCCGTGAACGACTACATCTCCTCTATATATATGGTACAAAAAGCCAACCACATCTCCACTTTTCATATCTTACATACGGTTAAATGATTACACAAAAATAAATGGGAAATTGATTGCCATGTTGAGATACTCATTTGTGCCATGGAGCATCTTCATCATTTAATCTTCTTCGGCCTTAACCATGGAGCATCTTCATCATTTAACTTGATGCTTGGATCAATGTTCACTCTGAAGGGTGGAATTTCATCAAACTTATTATAATCTTCGACATGTCCGTCTTGTCCTCCACTCCCACGATGTTTCTTTTTCCGGAAAGAACTATGTGGCGCTTTGGCTCATCGTTTGATGTATTTGTTTCCTTATGTTTCCTTTTTCTTGGTTTGCTAGACATATCCTTCACATAGAAAACCTGGGCCACATCCTTGGCTAGGACGAATGGTTCGTCTCTATACCCAAGATTGTTGAGATCCATTGTTGTCATTCCATACAACTTGTCTACACGAACCCCGCCTCCTGTTTTGTTGACCCATTTGCACCTAAACAAAGGGACCTTAAAAGAAGGTCCATACTCAAGTTCCCGAGATATCCTCTATGTAACCATAATATGTGTCATTTGGGCCTTCATTCATTATTGCATCAAAGCGGACACCACTGTTTTGGTTGGTGCTCTTTTTATCTTGGGCGATCGTGTAAAATGTATTCCCATTTATCTCGTACCCTTGGAAAGTCACTACGGTCGAAGATGGTGTCCGGGCCAGCAAGTACAGCTGATCTTCAATATCTTCGTTATTCGGGAGATGTTTTTGCAACCAACCGCCGAAAGTCGACATGTGTTCACGTCTAATCCAATCGTTCGACTGCCCCGGGTTCTGGGAGCGTAGAAAGTTCTTGTGGTCACCGATATACGGAGCCACCATGGTGGAACTTTGTAGAACTGTGTAGTGTGCTTGAGTCAAAGAAATCCCGTCCCTACATATCATTGATTTCCTTCCTAGCGTGCCTTTTCCACTTAGTCTCCCTTCATGCCGCGATTCGGGAACACCAATCGGCTTAAGGTCAGGAATAAAGTCAACATAGAATTCAATGACCTCCTCTGTTCCATAGCCCTTGGAGATGCTTCCTTCTGGCCTAGCACGGTTATGAACATATTTCTTCAAGACTCCCATGAACCTCTCGAAGGGGAACATATTGTGTAGAAACACAGGACCGAGAATGGAAATCTCATCGACCGGGTGAACGAGGAGATGTGTCATAATATTGAAGAAGGATGGTGGGAACACCAGCTCAAAACTAACGAGACATTGGACCACATCATTCCGCAACCTCGGTAGAATTTCTGGGTTTATTACCTTTTGAGAAATTGCATTGAGGAATGCACATAGCTTCACAATGGGCGATCGAACATTTTCCGGTAGAAGCCCCCTCAATGCAATCGGAAGCAAGCTGTGTCATTATCACGTGACGGTCATGAGACTTCGGGTTCCGGAATGTTTTCTTCTCCATATTTATTATTCCCTTTATATTGGAGGAGAAGCCGGACGGGGCCTTGATACTGCTAAGACATTCAAAAAATATTTCCTTCTCTCGCTTTTGTAAGAGCGTAGCTGGATAAATGACGTCCTTTAACTCTCTCATGCAGATTTTTGGGGTCTTTCCAACGTTGCTTGGTCCTCCCGTGCTTCGGTGTATCTTTTGTCTTCCCGTACACGCCCGAAAGCCTAGCGGGTTCACGCAAAGATTCTTCGTCACGTGCATCACATCGATTGAAGAGCGGACTTCTAAGACTTTCCAATATTCTAGCTCCCAAAAAATAGATTTCTTCTTCCACATGGGCGCGTGTCCGGCAGGCGTCATTCGGAACGGACCGTCCGCCGGGACCCTTTCCAAATATTACATCTAGATCCTTGACCATACCAAATATATCAACACCATCACGATGGGAGGCTTCCTCCGGTGATCAGCCTCACCGTCGTAATGCTTTCCTTTCTTTCTTACGGGATGGGTAATCCTAAGAAATCGACGATGCCCCGTGTACACGACCTTCGACCTTTTTCCAAATAATCACCTTCGAGCTCATGTAAACGAGTGTGTGCATGCATTGTATCCCTTGTTTGACTGTCCTGAAATGTTACCAAGAGCGAGGCCGATCATTGATGGTTACGAAAAGCAGCGCTCTTAGGTCAAATTCCTCCTGCTTGTTATCGTCCCACACACGTACACCTGCTAGGGACCACAGCTGTAAAAGTTCTTCGACTACTAATGGCTTCAGGTACACATCAATGTCGTTCCCGGGTTGCTTCGGGCCTTGTATGAGCAATGGCATCATAATGAACTTCCGCTTCATGCACAACCAAGGAGGAAGATTATATATACAAAGAGTCACGAGCCAGGTGCTATGGCTGCAGCTCTGCTCTCCAAAAGGATTCATGCCATCCGTACTTAGACCAAACCTTAAGTTCCTTGCATCCTGTGCAAAGTTTGGGAACTCTCTATCGATTTTTCTCCATTGGGATCCATCGGCAGGGTGCCTCAACATCACGTCTTTCTTACGGTCTTCTTTGTGCCATCGCAACAACCTAGCGTGCTCTTTATTCCTCGAACAAGCGTTTCAGCCGTGGTATTATAGGAGCATACCACATAACCTTGGCAGGAACCCTCTTCTTGGGGCGCTCGCCCTCAACATCACCAGGGTCATCTCGTCCGATCTTATACCGCAATGCAGTGCACACCGGACATGCATCCAAATTCTCGTACTCACCGCGGTAGAGGATGCGATCATTAATGCATGCATGTATCTTTTGCACATCTAATCCTAGAGGGCGAGACAATCTTCTTAGCTTCGTACGTATCGGCGGGCAATTCGTTACCCCTTGGAAGCTTCCTCTTAATTATTGTCGGCAACTTTCCAAATCTCGAGTCGGTGACACCGTTCTCTGCCTTCCATTGCAACAATTCCGAGTGTCTTGCCTAGCTTTTTATGGCCATCTTCGCAAGTTGGGTATAACAATTTGTTGTGATCTTCTATCATCTTGTCGAAGGCCAACATTTCCTTTTCAGTTTCACATTCTCTCCTTGCATCAGCAATGGCCCGGCCAAGATCATCATCAGCACGCTCATCTGGTGCCTCTTGATCTTCTACTTCATTGTCTTCATTGCCTTCTGCAGTATCATCGTATTCAGGGAAATTGGGATAACCGTCATCATCCTCTTCCTCTTCTTCATTATCTTCCATCATAACCCCTCTTTCTCCGTGCTTGGTCCAACAATAGTAACTGGGCATGAAACCGGATCGCAGAAGGTGGCTGTGAATGAGACTCGAGCGAGCGTAATTTACGGTATTCTTGCAGTTCACACATGGACAATACATGAAGCCACCATGTTTGTTTGCCTCCGCCACGGCCATAAAATTATCCGAGCCCGCGAGTGAACTCGTCAAACCATCGGTCAATGTACATCCATTGCCGATTCATCCGCATGATATAATTAAGCTGATCAAAACCATTACGGAACATCACGATGTATATATACACATGCATTTTATCAATTGCGGATGAAAAGGATAAAGTCGTTAACCTCGATGAAGAAGAAAAAAGCAAGTTAAGTGTGGCTTGATTTGTGTAAACTCAAGTGGCAAATCCTCTTAAGCATTTCATCGAACACCTCTTGTGCATGTGAAGAAGAGAGGAGAGCAATACACCCTCTTGTGAAGATAGTGAAAAAATGGCTAAGTGTGGCTCACACTTGGGCGGGGGCAAGGTTATATAGCCGGAGGGGGCCTTTGGACCCGGTTTGTCATACAAACCGGGACTAAAGGGTTCCCCGAGCCGACACGGCCTAGCGCGCCTGCGGGTGGACCCTTTGGACCCGGTTTGTATGACAAACCGGGTCCAAAGGCCGCTACGGGACGAGCGCCGGCGGGTGGGGTCGTCCTGGGCAGAAACGAACCGGGTCCAATGTGGGCATTGGACCCGGTTTGGTTCAGCAGTGGGTCATTTGCTTGGGACCAAAGGCCTCTTCTCCACTAGTGCTTGGAACGCTGCTGCTGACATTGCTTCTTGTGCTCGCATCGTCGCCGTCGGCGGACGTGCTTGAGCTGCTGGCGTTCAAATCAGCGGTGACCGACGACCTGTCGTGGGCGCTGTTGGCGTGGTCGGCCAACGACACGGACCCGTGCCACGCGTCGCCGGCCTGGCCGTCGCGGGCATGAACCTGACCGGGTACCTCCCGTCCGAGCTCCAGGAGGCCGTCCGAGAGGCCGGTCGTCGTCGTTGGCGAGCTGGAGCGTCCACATTGCGCGCCGGCGCCGGACGGTGACGCGCGCGCTGAGCGCTAGCATGTTCCACGAGGATCTAGGGGCTAGCCGTGAGGCTGCACCTGGGCGCCGGGGCGCGGGTGGCCGGCGAGTGTGGAGCGAACCGTGAGCAGCGTCGGACATGCGCGGGCGGCGCCGGTCGCCGGACGGAGAGAATGAGCGGGCGGCGGCCGCCCGCCGGTCGCCAGACGGAGGGCGTGCGAACGGGACCGTACGGAGGGCCGGGCGCAAGGCGTGCGCTGCTGGTCGCCGGACAGAGGGCGTGCGCGGGCGGCGCCGGTCGCCGGACGGAGGTCCTACGTGAGGAGGACGCCTGGTTTGACACGGTCGGGGTCGGGCTAGCGACCGAGACTAACCCCTCGGTCTTAACGAGAGGAAACGGCCGTTGGGCCTGACAGTGGGCCCTTTGGCCTTAAACTGCTATCAGCCTTGTGTTTGAGCTATCTGTTCTGGATTACCTCTGAAGTTGTAGTTTTTAGCAAAAAAAATTCAAAAATGGTACTGATCCATAACCACCGCCTCAATTGTGGTAGATTTATGTAATTTACTCCGAAACAGGCCAAGGTGACCCATGTTGCTCACCTCTCACCTTCGGGGACGGCTACTTGCTCAGTGCGCAGTTTGGCACACACAACACGCCACAGCAGGTCGCGCGTCATGTGTCAACACCCCAACGAATCCAGGTACCATGTCGCCTTCATCTCCTGGACCGACGCGCGCGCGCCATGCTTCTTCCCGCTCGGACCCAGTGCTACCATTTGGAACCTCGTTGACTCTTCGCCACTGCCAGACGTCCAGCACAGCCGGCCACCGGGTCGATGATAAACTTGGTCTGCCTCCGTGCGGAATTCATTTTTACTGTAGCACCTGTGTTGAATATATAAGCAAATTACTGTTAAGCTTCATGCACTAGCCACTTGAACCAAAAGTCCGAACTGATGGAAAGGGCTAGACAATCCACATATACACTTCACAACACCCCCACTCGCGTGTGACGGGAGAAGAGAAAGTCAACACGTGAAAGAAGAAGAGCACACCGAAACAGCGGTGGCTAAAGAGGAGGGCAACAACAATTTTTAGGCTTAATTGCGAAAACCAGGATTTGAACTCGAGACCTGGGGCTCTGATACCATGTTAAGCTTCATGCACTAGCCACTTGAACCAAAAGTCCGAACTGATGGAACGGGCTAGACAATCCACATATACACTTCACAACAATTACATCATATGAATTTATCCGAATAAGCAACATACATGATCATTAAACACACGAGAGAAACAAAACATGTCAACTAAACATCACATCTAAACAGGATACAACCGATCGCTAGAACTAGAAACTATAGCGAGATCTCACGGAGAAAAGATAGGACCACATAGAATATTGTCCGAGTAGCAGAGTCGCGTTGAGGTTACCACCCATGTTGTCCAAGAGGTTACCGGTGTCCGGGGAAAACTCGCCATTGGTTAAGGAGTCCTCAGAAGATGTCGCTCGTGTAAGATGGGGTGGAGAAGAAGTGGGCGGCGACGTAATGTTCTAGAAGCAGGTAATCTCATGTGTTGCGTTCCAACTAGGGTTCGCGTCTGGGTTTGTATAGCGCAGGTCGGGTACAACGTGGGGCGCACCCCACGTGACACATCCAACAATCGAGAAAACCTGGAATAGGCTGACAAAGCGTCCGCTAATGACCCACAAATTAATGCACGATTAATTTTCCGAACGTAAAAAAAGTAAACAATATGCATGTGTGTGAGCTCATACCAGGAGTGGCAGCGCCGGCAGCGGAGGATGTGTGAACTCCTCCTCCTCTCACTCATTAGTGAGTCTCGCCTATAGCCATTTTTTAGTAATGTCAATTCTATTCTAACTAGCGACGTGAGACTAAATTTTAGCTCACCCTTGCATGCATGAATCATGAATGGGCAATATGAGAATATCGGAATTTGTATTGGGTTATAGGCTAAGGCACCACTACCGATTTCCAACATAAAATTAATTTAGTAATAACATCCAGATATACCCTTGGGTAATTGGTTTTGACAAATCCAAACCTTTAGCAAAACTAATACATGCGTATGGTCTTTTTTGGCAAAATAGTTTTGGAATCTGACCCTGACATCGGCACCATGGAGAACTGCGTCGAAGTTGTGTAGCTCCATGCCAAAGCAGGTCAGAGCCAATGACATACAAGAGATTATTTTCTTGGTACTGACTTGCACAACTACAATGTTGTTCTTCATAGCGTCGAACCTAAGTGTTAAATTTCAAAATACTTACACACAAGGACATACAAGAGATTATTTTCGTCTAGAGGTCAGATTTATCTAAGAAAAAATACGTGATTTTGAGTGAAAGGAACAACAACTAAGGAATGTTCTCAGAAAGCTTATGGAGGGCACATGTGTATTCATGGGTATGCAAGTGAATACCCAAAATTTTGACAAACTTTTCAAATTATATGAAATAGCCATCAGCGTTTGTTTACTACGTGTAAAAATCTATCCTTATTTGTAAACGTGTAGTCTTAGTTGGTTAGAGCGGGTAAATTTTCACCCCATAGTCATGTGATTGAACCCTACTTCTATCTCTTTTTTGACTGTATTTTGGTATTTTTGAATACCCATTGATGAAAAGCTGTGCCCGCCCAATTGAAATAATTTCTCTTTACAGGGACGTGTTCAATTATACATCGCTAGCTTTGCTTCTAATAGTTCTCTAGCTCGCCAATCACTATCCATAAAAAACTGTTAGGGAGGTACTACCAAAGCATATTAAAAAAAGGAGCGAGTACTTTAGTACTAGTCCAAGAACCGAGCAAACCATTGCCGGGCTTGAAAATCAAGCAAAACGCGAATGATGAGCCACGGACCGACCCAGTTGCCCAGTTGCAAAAACGATGCGAGGAGACGGTTGTTCGTTCACGTGCCACTTTCGCTACTATCCAATTTCAACATGGACTACACAACGTACGGCTGTTCAGTTAGAGGCAAGAACGCTGTCGGTTTGATCTTGCCTGTGCTGAGTGTGATGCGATCAAGCGCAAACAAATTAAATTGGCATACATTTGTATATGTGAGAGAGAGACATGTGAGCGCTTTGCGATAGTGCATGAATTTAAAATTCCAACATGGTCAGGAGAAAAATGCGCATCATGCTTCTATGGTGATTGCAAATTTTTCCGTATGCAAATATATGCAGTTTGATTTACGCCCTACGCAGGATATGCGCATTTTATGAACACTGATTTGTTTCTTTGCACTATTTCTCCACAGAATTGTACGTACATGTATTTTTTTTTGGGGGGGGGGGGGGGGTGTAAAGATACACATAATATTCAAACATGTATTGCACGCATGAGGCAAAAAAGATAATTAGAGATGTTCATGGCATAGGATATTTCATATCTTAGAAGTTTTTAGTGCTATGTCTGAGACCATCTAGTGCCATTTTTATTCACACAATTCCAAAAATATAGGATTGCAACAATAAGTTCACCTGATTCCTAGGATTCAACGTGCGCCAGAGTTCATTTGATCCCACCTTTTTTTTCATACGACCATTTAAAATTGTCAGGTTCCATATTATCCAAATAACCGAACAGATCGAGGTTTGGAGTACCCACATGCATCATGCATGTGCACAAACGTAAAAATGTCACCTAGTGCTACCACAAAAGCCTAGAGGTTATATATTTACAGACAACACCATAAAGACGATTATTTGTAAGATGTTAGAGTCAATGGAAATGTAATTAGAAGCTTTTATGTGAAAATGTATTGCAAAACAATCCGTACAATATTTTCTTATTCTATATATCAAACATTTCTATGTATTGTAATCCTCCAAGTGCTATGGTGTCTGACCTAGCCTATCATTCCAATTTAAAAAATCCACACATGCATATATGTTTATTTTCGTGCAATCGTAAATTTGCACAACTACCATTTTGAGGAGATGTCTGTGGATCAACTATAACCCAGATTTTCTCGTTGATACTCTTCGGAGTGATTGTAATCATGTCGATTAATCAATAAAGCTCTCTAAATTCGCAAAAAAAAAAAAAGAGCCGAAGAGGACAGGCCTGATGAGTACATTTAATACTGCCAGGATCGGGCTCTTAGGCATGACTACATCTACAATGATATTTTGTCCTTAAACGTACCATAATATACAGTTAACAACCAAGTCAAGCTAGCAGCTGATATTGAAATCAAGTTTGTTAGAAGTAGGTGCTCTGTCAGTCAAAGTGCGTAACTGAAGGATTGTTCAGGCAAAAAGGAGAGCGCTACTGCATAATGCATATACAGCAAAAATGTGCTGCCAAATGGCAGAATAGTTCCCAGTTGTGATTAGTTTTGTTTCTCTCCACTAGGTATATGAAGTTATTTCAAGTAGCAATGTTGTTGTCGATTATTTTTCTTGTGTAATATACTTCTTACCTAATGGAACGAGGCAATTTTTCTGCCTTTCTTTGGAACTATCATAAATAGCTAAGTACTCCCTCTGGTCATGTTTAATTGACGCACTGTTGGTACCTACGTAGCTTTCTTTCTCTGCCTAGGCCCACGTCAATTTAATCCGACTGAAGGGAGTATTGATAAATACTGTTTCAGCAAACAATTATCATACTTACGTGCTACGGCCTTTTAGTGCTAGATGAGTACGCAACTATTAGCCAAAGGTGACCATTTCCATTATTTTCAAAAAGAAGTAGTGGCAATTTCAATTGTTTTTTTTTTGAAAAAGAACCCTAGCCGGTGGGCTCTGTAGCAGGTGAGCTACTAATTATGCTGCTCTACCTCACCCATTGACCCGTAATATAACTAAACAATTACCCCATTGACATAAACATCTAAGAAACAGAGATTCTGGGAGTATATTTTCCTCCCTGTCTTCTGCCAACTTCAGAAGCATCGCTCTCCACCCCACCATAGCCTGGACTGGATGATTCATGCAAAGGAAAATTGGACGTGTGACCAACGGAAAGAACGTTCGGTCGCTAATCCTTTTCGCTCGCTTTATTTGTTGGTAATTTAACTAACCACAGAAATTCGTTGGACAGGTTCGTACTACTTGCAGTTGCATCGGAAGGTGGATGCTTTCGGAATTCGGCCATGTGAGGCAGTCTGCAGTGCGGTTGGTAGCAGGAAAGCAAGCACCTGCTAGGCTGCTACCCTCTTCTTCCATTCCATGGCGTTTTCCTCCTGATTTTGCGTTCCTTTTCCGTTATAAAATGTTCACGTGCATCATCCATGTGTAACGAACTAACAATGGACCGACAGCGTTCGGTTTTGGTGTAACCCGTACATCATTTCAGCGCAGGAAATAGGCATGGATTCAAGGATTTACATTTCTCACTTCATCTTCTATGTGTCCTGGTGATTCGAATAACTATTCTAAACAAATGTGCTATAGAAAGGTCATGTTTTATGAACATACAAAACTCATATCCATTTGAGGGGGTAGAATATAACCTTCCCAAAATAGTGTTTTTAAAAAGAAATCTTAGACTCCCTCTAATCGGACGTGTTTTCCTTTTTTTAGGGCAACTTCAATGCGGGGACGGATTTCGTCCATACGTGTTCTTTTCTGTCTGTGTGGAAACTGGACACAACTCAACACGTCAACGCATTTTTACATGTTTTCATGTACATGCTAACCCATTTCTAACTCAAATTTGGGTTGGATATGCGACGAACAATAGGCGAACCGTTCACGTGTACTCTCTTGTCCTCCCCTTGCCTGCCTAGCACAAAGTAACCACATTTTCCACCAAGCTTCATTCATAAGAAACCCCTTGTTGTCCCCTTCTCTTTACTCCCACCCCCTTGAGAGTCCCCACTATCGCCTAGGCTCCCCCCAACTCTGAACGATAGAGTAGGTAGGGGAGAGGAGGCCGACCTCCTCCTCTATACATCTATAGTTCTAGGTCCAGGGTTAGGCCGAATCAGGTTTAGGTTTTACCCTTAAAGAGAATGGCGAGATCCCCTGGGGGATTCTGCTACTGGTGAGCTCGAGCTTCTCCTGGTGGTGTGGCTGCTTGCAGAGCTCCAATGGATGGAGACAGAGGCGAATGATGGCGCTGCATCAACATCCCTCTCAACAAAGCTCGTTTCTCAGGGCAGATCTGAGGCCAGCATCAAAGTTTTTGATTCCCTTCTTCTTGCTCGTCGTGGTGGCGAGACAAGGAAGGGCATCAACGACTTTGGTTGATGACACCTTAATATGCGACAGGGGAGGAGCTACACTTCTCTTCGGAGAGTCATCACGCCAGCGCCCTCGCCGTCCTTCTGCAGAGCCGAAAGGCGGCCGCTCCCACCTTGCGCGTTGTCAGTGACTTAAGGACACAAGTTGTGTCTAAAATACGTCGGATCGCTAGAGATGCCCTAAAAATTAAGTCATTAGGAAACCTTCAATACGAGCATCTTTGTACGTCTATGAGAATCCTCCCCATGCTTGGACGATGGTGTACGTACGGTACCCGTCCTCGCCGGTCGCCCCACACCCGCACGTCGAGTACGGTGCACCCCTCGCTACGCTAGCATCTAAGAGCATCTCCAGTCGCGTCCCCCAAACCGTCCCCCAAAGGGATTTGGGGCGCGCCGGACAAAAAAAGCGTTCCAGCCGCGTCCCCCAAAGCCCTTTTTGTCCGGCGCGCCCCATTCGGTGTCCGGCGCCCCGAGCCCGTCCCCGTCCCACGGGGACGCACCGGGACGCCGGACACAGCGAAAAGCGAGGCGGGGAGTGGCGGGGCCGACCCGTCGCCGGCACAATTAATTTAAACCTAATCGTCGCCTACCTCGCGACGGAAGTTATTGGCGCGCAGCCGACGGTGCAGCTCCCGCAGAGGGCGCAGCCGACGCGTCCCGTCGCGCCTAGCTCGCGTGCCGGCGTTAATGAGCGCCACCGCTCCTCCGCCTCCCTCCGGCCTATAAAAAGGGGCGCCTCTCATCGTCCCTCTCACACACAAACCCTAGCGCCTCTCTCCCAAACCCTAGCCGCCACCATCTCTCAACAAGACTCGACGCTATGTCTGGTAGAGGCGGACCTCGCGGCCGCGGCCGTGGTCGTGGTCGTGGTCGTGGCCACGGCGTAGCTGAACGCTCGCCGTCGCCTTCCACGCCGCCGCCTTCATCATCGTCGGAGATGGACGTGGAGCCGGACGTCCTGTTCGAGTTCGTCCATGTCCTCAAGGGCGACCCGCGCGGCATCCAGAGGCTGCCGGACTCCTTCGCCGAGTACGTCGGCGGCGTACGCCCGCGCACGATGCATCCGCGGGAGCATTCGTGCGGCTACCGCCGGCGGATCGTCAAGGCGATCTACGACGCGCGCGGCAAGATGTACCTCAACATCGGGCCGGGAGAAGTTCGCGCGCCACCACAGCCTCCAAGCCGGCTTCATCCTCGTGTTCTCCTACTTGGGCAACAGGGACATGAAAGTCAAGGTCTTCGACGAGAGGCGCCGCTCCGGGACTACCACGTCGACAGGGACGACGACAAGCACCGACGAGGAGGACGACCGAATGAGTGTTGTTTCTTCGCAGCGAATACGTGCACGGAGGTTTCTGCCCGTTCGCCTCATCGGTAGAACCAACAAGGGCACCATCCTCCCCGCTGGATTTTCCAGCTTAGGTGATCGGGTGTGCCCTCGAGTGTTCTTTCTTAGCAGCGAACACACGAAACCTTCTATGCACGGCCTAGTTAGGTTTAGTTTCTTTGCAATATTTTATATTTGTGTCCACCATGGTTCAAACTATGTATTAGTTTGTGGAAAACCATGTTCCAAACCGTGTTTTCGTGTAAACCACGTTCCAAATTATGTATTAGTTTGTGGAAATTGAAATAAAAATGCCAGAAAAATTATTTTAAATGTTTGGGGCGGCGTTTGGGGGACGCGGCTGGGGAGCGACGTCCCCCAAACGCGGCACGAACGAAACACATCCCCCAAACGCTCGATCCGGCGCGGTTTGGGGGACGGTTTGGGGGACGCGACTGGAGATGCTCTAACCGTATAGCGGAAAACAGAGATAGCACATACGTAGTACGTGGACATGGGCTACTACACCACGGCCGGGGCCCTGCCTACTTGTGCGCCCCAGATCGGCGGAACGGCGCCACGGCGGCGGGACCCCCTGCCGGCTGCTACTACAAAGTAATAAAAGAGTCAGCGGGCCCCGCCTACAGATACCCAAAGCAACGACGTGATCATGTACCATCGCCACATGGCTCGAGATTCCGCTGTACAGTATATAAACACCCCTGCTCAGAACTTTTTTACTCCTATCTTTGTGTGACATGATAACGTTTTACCCCTGGCAGTACTCTGTCTGTACGCACCCGGCCGAGCTAGCTAGTTAATTAACGGGCGCTATGCTTGGCCGGTAATCACCCGTCTTCCCCCACAATCAGCAGAGGACACGGCGGTGGGGGCCACCTGTCACTGGCCCAGAGGGCCGCAACCCGCCGCCGGTAGAGACCACTCCTCCGGGAGCCGTGCAGGCTACGCTTTCCTCTGGTTAACCCGAATCATTGTCATTAGCGATGCGACCACGTGACGGTACCACCGCAAGACGCATGCCTCCTGTTTCTGGCCAACCAGCCTACCCTAGCTACGCGCCGGAGTCAAACGAGGTAGTGCTACGTATTGTCGGATATATAACCATCAACTGGATATATTTGACCCACGACCAGTATTTCCGTGGAAACGAACAAAAAATCTTTTCTGAAATTTCACCATAACATACACTTCTACTAGATCTGTCTTTTTTTTTCTCTACAAAATGGCATGTTTCCGTGACTCCTAGGATAAAAACTACGTTAGCTAGCCTAGGATTTAGACTACCATCACGAGACTTGGGGGTGGCGATAGGTGGCGGAGCATCACTCGTCGTCGTCAGTGTCTTTGTCAGAGAGGTCCATCGAGTCGTCGGAGTAGTCCACGATGACGAAGCCACGCCTCGCCATCTCTGAGTGGATGGACGCCCGCTTGGCCATGCGCACGTTGCGCTTCTCCTTGTCAATGGCGTTGCAGGGCGGCTTGGCCTTCTCTCACACGTTGGTGATGACCATCATGAGGGAGTTGCGACGGGCCATGACGAGGTGGCGCGCCTCCCACGAGGCGTTGTCCTCGTCGTTGCCCGAGTTGACCTCGATTGGCGGGAGCAGAGGCGTCGTGCGCGACGCCGGAATGAGCACCCACATTGCCGCCGAGGACAGCCCCGCCTCACCGTCATGCGCGCCACGGCTGAGTGAGGGGTGCGGCGGGAGGATGTCGTGCCAAGCGGGGAGAACACGCCGCAGCGGCGCGCTTGCTCGGAGATGTGCGTCGTGCGCTCGGCTTCTCTCCGACGCACACCTCGCCGATGCGGAGCCAATGCTGCCACCACGGTTGAAATTGGGTGTCGCCATCGTGGGCGAACTTAATCCGTGACATGGGAGGAGCTACACTTCTCTTCGGAGAGTCATCATGACAACGTCCTTGTCGTCGTTCGGCAGAGCCGAAAGGCGGCCGCTCCCACCTTGCACGTTGTCTATGGTGTGCTTTGGCCAGCGACTTAAGGAATTCAACCTCCAGGCTATCAAGCCGCATCGGAGCCCCTCTAGAGACGAAGTTGTTGGCTCCCGCCTCTACACACCAAGTGGTAACATGCTCGGCGACATAGAGGTTGACAACGGCGGGCTCAATGGTGGTAGTCATGGAGTTGGACCTAATTGATTTTGCTTTTTATCTTTTCTTCTCAAGGTCACTTCCCTCATAGTACCGAGGATCTAGCCACATCACGCGTGTGTATATCTTCTTTGACGTCCTTGCCAGTTGGGGCTAGCGGCACGGGCACCCGCCCAAGCTGATTGCGGTGACCCTGCATACCACTGTATGGTGTAGTATGTAAGTCGTTGACATAACACCAATGAAACACTTTACATTCCTCAGAGTGGTACAACAGAAACATATGCGGGTCCAAGACATGTCTATAGATCGAATTACATACAGACTCTTTGATAAGGGGTGACCCGATCTTCTCAGTAAGCACGGTGGTGATGATGATCACTGGATGAACACATCGGAGATAACAAGATGATGAAGTGGATGATAACTTGTATGACGTAACGAAGTCTCTCGATTGGTCCCTGTCGCCAATGCAACAGCTCTAAACCCTGCAAGATATTCCCAACTCTACACACTTGCGCACGTAGCCGCCGACCACGAAGCGGTAAGTTGCAACCGTCTAATACCCAATGGAACAGCAGATCACACAAGACTTTCAGGGGTTTACACCAAATCAATGCAATATGGTGTAGAAATTCTGTAGAGTTGCAAAGCAATCAACTATGAACTAGGGTTTATCTTAAACGTGGTCTAAACCTAATTTGGGGGCGTCCTGGGCACTTATATAGGGGTTCAGGACGACCAGGAGTCGAAAAGATACATAGAAAACCGACCCAGATTGGATCTGGTCGAGATAGACTCGGACACGGTCAGTCTAGGGGCCGGTCGACCGGGTGGTCCGATTTCAACTGGGCCAAGGACCGGGTGATGACCGGGTGCAGGTCGTGTGGCTCAGTACACCCGCCCTGATGTCACAAGCGTAGGATCCGGTCGGCGCCGAGCTGACCCGGCGTGGCGTCCGGTTGGATCGGGCTGGGGACAGGGCGCGCCGGCGTGGCGGCCGGTCAGACCGGGCCTAGCGCCTGCCTGAACTTCTTCTTCCCTCGCGCATGCCTCCCTCTCCTCCCTCGCGCTTCCATGGGATGTCTCTCCTCGTGCGATGCTTGCTCTCTCTTCATATCTGATCATACATAAGTATTAGGACTTAGGCAGTATAAAGTTCTCGTCGATCAAAGTATCACTTAGGAACAAATTCACCTGTTGTGTGAGTAGCTTCGCACGAGCTCTTGTAATGGGTCCAATCCTGACTTCATTGGACTTGAGCTTCACAGCAGCATCGTCTTCATCTTGCAATGACGGAGGTAGTAGTATAGTAGGAATGTCCTCATCATCTCCCCCCCTTCAAAAGACGTCGACCTCGACGCTACAAGGTCTTCTCCGTCATATGGTGTCAAATCAGCCATATTGAAAGAATTGATGACATCAAACTCATCAATTGGAAGATCTATAGAGTATGCATTATCATTGATCTTGGCAAGCACTTTGTAAGGACCAGCACCACGAGGAAGCAACTTGGACTTCCGTAGCTTCGGGAACCTATCCTTGCGAAAATGTACCTAGACCATATCACCAGGCTTGAACAACATCTCCTTGCGCTTCTTGTTCACCCTTGTAGCATTGTTCTTGTCTTTCTTCTCTATCAACTCTTTAGTCTTCACATGTATCTTTCGTACAAAATCTGCCCTCTTTGATGACTCCATATTGACTCTCTCATGTATGGGTAGAGGCAACAAGTCAAGTGGAGTAATGGGTTTGAAACCATACACCACCTCAAAGGGACACAGCTCTGTGGTAGAATGTACCGCCATGTAGTAAGAAAACTCCATATGCGGCAAACAATCCTCCCACTCCTTCAGGTTCTTCTTGATCATGGATCTCAACAGTTGTGACAATGTTCTCTATTCACCACCTCAGTTTGACCATCAGTTTGGGGATGACAAGTAGTGCTGAAAAGTAGCTTCGTCCCCAGCTTTCTCCAAAGCGTCTTCCAGAAGTAGCTCATGAACTTAACGTCATGATTAGAAACAATAGTCTTTGGGACTCCATGTAGACGTACAATCTCCCTGAAAAACAGGTTAGCAATATGCGACGCATCGTTGCTCTTGTGGCAGGCAATAAAATGTGACATCTTAGAAAATCTATCCACTACCAAAAATATAGAATCATGGCCTCTCTTAGTACGCGGCAAACCCAACCCAAAATCCATACTAATATCCTCTCATGGTGTAGTAGGTGTCGGTAAAGGAGTATACAAACCGTGAGGCTTCAGCTTGGACTTGGACTTGTTGCAAGTAATGCATCTCTTCACATACCTATCTACATCCCGCCTCATCTTTTGCCAATAAAAGTGATCAGCGAGCATGAGTAGCGTCTTATCACGCCCAAAGTGACCCATCAAACCTCTAGTATGTGATTCCTGCAATAAGAGCAAACACACAGACGATTCTGGAACACATAGTTTGTTAGCTCTAAACAAGAACCCATCATGTATGTGATATTTCTCCCATGCTTTACCAATAGCACATAAGTGATATGGTTCAGCAAAATCATGATCAGTGGCATACAAATCACATAGTACTTCTAATCCAGGAATTTTAATAACAAGTTGAGTTAATGGCATATTCTTCCTAGATAGAGCATCAGCAACAATATTATCTTTTCCCTTCTTATGCTTAATAATGTATGGAAAAGACTCAATGAACTCAACCCACGTAGCAAGACGTCTATGCAAAGTAGATTGGGCTTTCAAATATTTCAAAGCTTCATGATCAGAATGTATGATAAATTCTTTTGGCCATAAATAATGTTCCCAAACCTCAAGAACTCTAATTAAAGCATACAATTCTTTATCATATATAGGGTAGTTCAACTTAGCACCAGAAAGTTTCTCAGAAAAATATGCAATTGGGCGACCCTCTTGCATCAACACACCACCAATTCCAATACCACTAGCATCACATTCAATCTCAAATTGCTTATTGAAATCAGGAAGTGCAGACAACGGTGCAGAAGTTAACAATCTTTACAGTTCATCAATAGCATGATCTTGGGATGCGTCCCACTCAAAGACAACACCCTTTTTAGTCAATTCATTCAAAGGTGCATCAATAGTACTAAAATTGGGCACAAATCTTCTATAAAACCCAGCAATACCATGAAAACTTCTTACTTGACTCACATTCATAGGAGTTGGCCAATTTTGAATTGCTTCAATTTTAGACACATCTACTTCTACTCCATGCTTAGAGACAACATAACCCAGAAATATGACCTTGTCTTTGCAAAATGTGCACTTCTCAAGATTACCATAAAGTTTACTATCACGCAACACTTGCAAAACATGTCGAATATGTATAGTATGATCAGATTCATTGCGGTTGTAGATTAATATGTCATCAAAGTACACAACCACAAATTTGCCAATAAAATCACGCAAAACATGGTTCATCAGTCTCATGAAAGTGCTAGGTGCATTAGTTAAACCAAAAGGCATTAAAAACCACTCATATAAACCAAATTTTGTTTTAAAGGCTGTTTTCCATTCATCCCCCTCTCTCATCCTAATTTGATGATAACCACTACGCAAATCAATTTTAGAGAAAATAGCAACACCACTCAATTCATCTAGCATATCCTCTAAACGGGGAATAGGATGACGATATCGAATAGTAATGTTGTTTATCGCTCTACAATCTACACACATGCGTCATGTACCATCTTTCTTAGGAACTAGAATAACAGGAACAACACAAGGACTAAGGCTTATGTGAATATAACCTTTGTCGAGTAGCGCTTGTACTTGCTTTTGTATCTCCTTCGTCTCTTCGGGGTTCGTCCTATATGGCGTCCTATTGGGCAGCGAAGCTCCGGGGATCAAGTCAATTTGATGCTCAATACCATGCAATGGTGGCAATCCAGCTGGCACCTCCTCCGGAAACACATCGCTGAATTCCTGCAAAACACTAGAAACACCAAGAGAAATAGGGGTCATATCGTTAGAAACCAAAACCTCACCCTTGTACATTAGCACAAGATGCATGGCTGTAGGATCCTCACTAAATTCTCTCATGTCCTCTTTGGTGGCTAATAAGACTAAGGAATTCACTCTCTCACTTTTCGTTATATCACTCACGGCATTACAATTCTCTCGCCTATCTATAGGTGCATCCTCCAAGTTTACTTCAACTTTTTGACGAGATTCATTGACAATTTGTTATGGTGACATAGGCTGCAAGTTGATTTTCTTGCCCTTGAACTCCAAGTGATATGTATTGGCACGGCCATTGTGTTGCACAGAACTGTCATAGAGCCATGACCGACCCAATAGTAGGTGACACACCGTCATAGGATCCTTATAAGGTCAAATCTCAAAATCAACACGCACCATATGGTTTACCTTCATCTCACCATTGTCGCTCAACCACTGAATATAGTATGGATGTGAGTGCGGTAGATACTTTAGTTTCAGCTTGGTACACAACTCCTTGCTTGCTAAATTGCGGCAACGCCCGCCATCAATAATAACCTTGCAAGCTTTATCAGGACCAACTAGTGCCTTTGTTTGAAACAAATTGCAGCGCTGAGTAGATGCACTTGGCAACACATTAAGAGCACGCTGAGACACAACTATAGTGCGAGCTTCAGACGGATAAGCATCTACACCATCACTGTCGTAGTCATCTTCTTCTGGAGCATATGGATCAGCATCATCTCCAGTCTCATACTCATTGTCCTCATTGATAATTATGACCTTCGGTTAGGACAATCTCTTTTGAAGTGACCCTTTCCACCACATGTATGACAAGCCATATCACGGTTACACGCAGTAGACATGCTAGAACCACTTGCACCTGCAGCAGTTTCGGACTTCTTTGTGTTGGACACATTGGAGACCGGCTTGCTAGATGAAGTAGAAAAGGTCCGGAGCGCGAAGATGGCGCTGGCGCCGTTGATGGAGGCGCCCTAGGCCTGTAGCGCCCAGCTCCCGTAGCACGACCTTTGATTTGCGCTTCTTCAGCTAACTGTGCTTCAGCTTCTCTTGCATGATGTAGCAACTCATTCATAGTAGTGTAACTGTGATAACGAACAATGCCTTTGATATCATACTTCAAACCATGTAGAAAACGCTGCATTGTCATCTGAAGTGACTCACGGACACGGCCATGCTGCATAAGCATCTCCATCTCCATGAAATAAGTATCAACAGTCTTCACACCTTGTCTCAAGAGGGTCAACTTATCATATATAGATCGCAAATAATTAGTGGGAACGAAACGAGCTTGCATAATGGCCTTCATCTCGCGCCATGTAAGAACTGGCAATTCGTTATCTTCCTGGCGAGCACGTGTAACTCCATCCCACTAACGCAGTGCATAGCCATCAAATTCAGAGGAAGCAAGTTTAACCTTCCTATCTTCAGTATGGTCATGCAGACGCCACAACTTCTAAATTTTCAGCTCCCAAGTGAGGTATTCTTCAACATCAACACCTCCTTCAAACTTGGGTATTGAGAACTTTGGCTTACCCAAACCATCAACTTGCTGTTGTGGATAAGCACGGCGAGCTCCGAGTTCAACAAAGCCACGACCACGGTTACCACGTCCAGCACCACGACCAACACCAGGTGCTTCATCTTGAAGCTCAACATCTTCATCTTCATGTTGTTGTTGTAGTGTCAGATTATCAACAGCTAGAGTTAACGCTTAAATACTGCGCTGAATATCCGTCATTTGATCTTGCATCTTGTTGATGGTCTCATTAGTACCATCCAGCTTCTGGGAAATCTCCCGAACGGCCCCCTTAAGTTCTTCATCGTGAGTGCGGAATTCACGTCACATCTCATTACGAAGAGCTTCATACTCCCTCCATGTCATCACATCAGCAACATCCTTGTTTTTCTGGTTAACAATTTTCTCATCACTAGAAGACATGGTTAGTAGGTTAGTGCACTAAAACAAATATATATGGTGGTACTCTCACAACTCACTCAAAACTGATAATAAAAGGAAATCTTACCGCTCCAAAGTGAATTAGTATTGCTTACCACTTGTAGTGACAACTAGTGCACAGATGTAGCAAAGCGAATATCAAGGATATAAGAACAAATCGCACGACAAAGCAAGATATATGTGGGGCTGTAGGTAGGCTACCTATTTTGCACCAATAACAAGCTCTAGCGCTGACCGTAGACAACCAATGATACTCACACAAGGCGATAAATGTGGCAATGCAACTATATGGATGAAAGTTTGCAATGCACTCGAGAGACACTAGCAAAGCTAAACGAAACAGGCACAAGATTGCTCAAATACAGGTGCAGAAAAGTAAACTAGGCCTTCACTTGATCTTACTAGCACTTCACTTTTGTTTCACTCTTTTTTTGAATCACTTTTTTTCTCTATTTCTCACGGTTACTGTAGCTACAGTAATAAAGCACGGCCAACAAAGCGTTGAATATAAATTGTAAAGCACTGAAAACCTAACGAGCAACCTGTCGAGCGGTAAAACTAGTCTCGGAGAAACAAAACTGAAAACTAGATGATAGAGGAAACACAAACCCTAACAATACTAGATGGAAGAAAAAGATACGCAAAAACAACTACGAAAAGCAACTAAAACTCGAAATTAGTGCAATCTAAGGCTATGGAAAACCCTAACCCTAACTTTGGATAGGAAAACACTCACAACTTAACTATGGGGTGGATTGTGGATGGCTTACCGAGGAAACACTGAAATCTGGTACCAAGATAATAAGGGGTGGCCCGATCTTCTCAGTAAGCACGGTGGTGATGATGATCACGGGATGAACACAGCGGAGATAACAAAAGGATTAAGTGGATGATAAATTGTATGACACAACAAAGTCTCTCGATTGGTCTCTGTCGCCAATGCAACAGCTCTCAACCCTGCAAGATATTCGCAACTCCACACACTTGTGCACGTAGCCGCCGACCACGAAGCGGTAAGTTGCAACCGTCTAATCCCCAATGGAACAGCAGATCACACAAGACTTTCAGGGGTTTACACCAAATCAATGCAATATGGTGTAGAAATTCGATAGAGTTGCAAAGCAATCAACTATGAACTAGGGTTTATCTTAAACGTGGTCTAAACCTAACTTGGGGGCGTCCTGGGAACTTATATAGGGGTTCAGGATGACCAGGAGTTGAAAAGATACATAGAAAACCGACCCAGATTGGATCTGGTCGAGATAGACTCGGACACGGTCGGTCTGGGGGCCGATCGACATAAGTAATAGAACTTAGGCTGTATAAAGTTCTCGTCAATCAAAGTATCACTTAGGAACAAGTTCACCTGTTGAGTAGCTTCGCACGAGATCTTGTAATGGGTCGAATCCTGATTTCATTGGACTTGAGCTTCACAGCAGCATCGTCTTCATCTTGCAATGACGGAGGTAGTAGTATAGTCGGGATGTCCTCATCACTCTTTACAGAAGACCAACACAGCTTCCTACTTTACACTGAGGTAAAACTACAAATAAACTCCAGAAAAATGACTCGTAGTCTAATCTTATCACTAACTCTATCTATAGAGGATTTAACTAGCTATAGAGGCTATGACTGGGTTCTAGCTGAATAGCAGCTAGGTTTAGGAAGCTAGTTCCCTTCTACCGCTAATCTAGGTTTTCTCCTTGGTGGATGTGGTGTTTGACTCTTCTGACAGGGTCATGTCCCTTGAAGTAGTTGTTGACTCCTCGACCCTAGAGTTGCACTGTAGATCCTCCTATGATGCCTCCATATCTAAGCAGGGGATTTAAGGTGGGATGAGTACGAGCGTACTCAACAAGTTCATTATAGGAAAGAGGTGTTTGATGCACTATCTACAACCATGGACCATAAAGTCCAAGGCAATGGAGGTTTTGTAATCGTTTCTTCAAAAGGTTGGTTTTATTCTGAAGAGCTATGTCCGTCAGCCTTTACCGGGTGTCTACAACTTAATGGAGTTCCTTTCCAGCCGCATTCGCAGTTCCATAACCCGGAACAGGGAGTGACATGTGACATTGGCATCCCCAATGGGCCTACCAAAGATGGTACCCGGGGTTTACTGAAGGCCCACGAGTCGAAGATTATGAAGTTTGGAAGCCCAGATTAGTACCAAGGAAAGTTAGAGTTGTATTAGGAAATATAGACTTGTAATTTTATGGGACGGGTTAGAAACCCTCTCGGACTCTGTAACTTGTGTATTACGAATCCCTCGGCTCCGCCTCCTATATAAGGGGGAGTCGAGGGACAAAGAGAGGATCGACTCATTGTTTCACGCAATCCTAGTTTTCATAATCGTCGAGTACTTTTCGGCTGAAACCTTCGAGATCTACTTGCCCTCTACTTCCGACTAAAACCCTAGTCTACAATACGTAGGCATTGATAAGTTAATCCCTTGTCAATTGGCGCCGTCTGTAGGAATTAGAGGTGTCAAGGAGCTAATTTCGATGGCACGTTCAAGATCGTCGACTTCGTCAACTGCAAGCAACGCGATGGACAGAGGTAAACAGATCGAAACTGGTCTAGTCGATTTTGTTCCTCACCCGCCCTCCCGTTTGGATGCATATGCGTATCTGGAGGAGCCCATGGAGATGACGTTCGGAAAGTTCCACTTCCGCGTCGAGAAGGAAGGATCATATCGTCTCGAAATTCCGATCTCGCCTGGATTATCAGCGGTCGATCTCGATTTTTCGGATTCAACATCGTCAACCGAGTCAGGCGACGAGGAGATTTCGCCGCCACGCTTCATCAGCACTATGGCAAGTGAAAAACTCGCCAAGATCTTCAGCGACATGTCTTTCGAGTCATCTGCGGACTCCGATATAAGCGATGACTCGAGCAACATCGACAACTTCAACTTCATCGATAAATCCACTATTTTTGGAGAGGTCTTCACCAATCTCTATGATGGTGTCACCAAACCCGACAAAGTTCAGAATCCAAAATATCATCAGATCTATGCAATTGGAGAAGCAAGTCGCCCACAGGAGGAGACATCAGAGAACTTCGACGATGCGGGAAATCCGTATGTCGATCCTGCAGATCTCACGCGAGGTTTAGGAACAAAATATATCGGACCGGGAACACGAGAGATGGTGCGATTTCCGCAGGCAGTATGGGATCGATTCGCTAGAGCTATTGATGGTACAGAGCCAATGACCATAACAACGACACCTGAGGAGTTACAAGCGTATCAATATAAGCTTGCACGTACTAGGCGGGAGCTCGAGAAACAGAAAATCGAGCTGGATAGGAGGCAGGAAGCAGCTTCTGCGTCAAGCAGGCGAAGAGCAAACTTGAGTCAACAATCTGGCACATCAGGAGATAGTCACAGAGCAGCTCGAAATAGAGCAAGATCTCGGCTGCAAAATATACCTGAGGCAGATAGGGAAAATCTGGTTCAAAACCTCGACATGTCATTTATGTCGATAGACACGAGGGGGAACATTATCCCCAAAACACCAGAAGCTGGGTACATGGCGACGCAAGCTTTCATCCTCGCGTCTGATGCGTGTAGTTGACACGTCCGTTGGGAACCCCAAGAGGAAGGTGTGATGCGCACAGCGGCAAGTTTCCCTCAGTAAGAAACCAAGGTTTAATCGAACCAGTAGGAGTCAAGAAGCACGTTGAAGGTTGATGGCGGCGGGATGTAGTGCGGCGCAACACCGGAGATTCGGCGCCAACGTGGAACCTGCACAACACAACCAAAGTACTTTGCCCCAACGAAACGGTGAGGTTGTCAATCTCACCGAGCTTAGCTGTAACAAAGGGTTAACCGTATTGTGTGGAAGATGATTGTTTGCAAGAAAACAGGTAAAGAACAAGTATTGCAGCAGATTTGTATTTCGGTATAAAAGAATGGACCGGGGTCCACGAGTTCACTAGAGGTGTCTCTCCCATAAGATAAAAGCATGTTGGGTGAACAAATTACGGTCGGGCAATTGACAAATAGAGAGGGCATAACAATGCACATACATGGCATGATAAGTATAGTGAGATTTAATTGGGCATTACGACAAAGTACATAGACCGCCATCCAACTGCATCTATGCCTAAAAAGTCCACCTTCGAGGTTATCGTCCGAACCCCTTCCGGTATTAAGTTGCAAAGCAACGAGACAATTGCATTAAGTATGGTGCGTAATGTAATCAACAACTACATCCTCGGACATAGCGCCAATGTTTTATCCCTAGTGGCAACGGCACAACACAACCTTAGAACTTTACGTCATTGTCCCAGGTGTCAATGCGGGCATGAACCCACTATCGAGCATAAATACTCCCTCTTGGAGTTAAAAGCAAAAACTTGGCCGAGCCTCTACTAGTAACGGAGAGCATGCAAGATCATAAACAACACATATGTAATAACTTGATAATTAACATAACATGGTATTCTCTATCCATCGGATCCCGACAAACACAACATAGAGTATTACGGATAGATGATCTTGATCATGTTAGGCAGCTCACAAGATCCAACAATGAAGCACAATGAGGAGAAGACAACCATCTAGCTACGCTATGGACCCATAGTCCGGGGGTGAACTACTCACTCATCACTCCGGAGGCGACCATGGCGGTGTAGAGTCCTCCGGGAGATGAATCCCCTCTCCGGCAGGGTGCCGGAGGAGATCTCCAGAATCCCCCGAGATGGGATCGGCGGCGGCGGCGTCTGATACGTCTCCAACGTATCGATAATTTCTTGTGTTCCATGCCACATTATTGATGTTATCTACATGTTTTATGCACACTTTATGTCATATTCGTGCATTTTCTGGAACTAACCTATTAACAAGATGCCGAAGTGCCAATTCTTTGTTCTAGCTGTTTTTGGTTTCGAAATCCTAGTAAAGAAATATTCTCGGAATTGGACGAAATAAAAGCCCGGAGGCCTATTTTCTCACGAAGCTTCCAGAAGTCCGAAGACGAAACGAAGTGGGGCCACAGGGGAGCCAAACCCTAGGGTGGCGCGGCCCCCCCCTTGGCCGCGCCGCCCTGTCATCTGGGGCCCCTGTGCCCCCTCTCGACTTGCCCTTCCGCCTACTTAAAGCCTCCGTGACGAAACCCCCGATGCCGAGAGCCACGATACGGAAAACATTGCGAGACGCCGTCACCGCCGATCCCATCTCGGGGGATCCAGGAGATCGCCTCCGGCACCCTGCCGGAGAGGGGAATCATCTCCCGGAGGACTCTACACCGCCATGGTCGCCTCCGGAGTGATGAGTGAGTAGTCTACCCCTGGACTATGGGTCCATAGCGGTAGCTAGATGGTTGTCTTCTCCCCATTGTGCTATCATTGTCGGATCTTGTGAGCTGCCTATCATGATCAAGATCATCTATACGTAATTCTATATGTTGCGTTTGTTGGGATCCGATGAATAGAGAATACTTGTTATGTTGATTATCGAAGTTATGCTTATGTGTTATTTATGATCTTGCATGCTCTCCGTTACTAGTAGATGCTCTGGCCAAGTAGATGCTTTTAACTCCAAGAGGGAGTACTTATGCTCGATAGTGGGTTCATGCCTGCATTGACACACAGGACGATGACGAAAAGTTCTAAGGTTGTGTTGTCTTGTTGCCACTAGGGATAAAACATTAGTGCTATGTTCAAGGATGTAGTCACTAGTTACATTACGCACCATACTTAATGCAATTGTACTGTTGCTTTGCAACTTAATACTGGAGGGGTTCGGATGATAACTTTGAAGGTGGACTTTTTAGGCATAGATGCGGTTGGATGGCGGTCTATGTACTTTGTCGTAATGCCCAATTAAATCTCACTATACTCATCATGATATGTATGTGCATTGTCATGCTCTCTTTATTTGTCAATTGCCCAACTGTAATTTGTTCACCCAACATGCTTGTTCGTCTTATGGGAGAGACACCTCTAGTGAGCTGTGGACCCCGGTCCAATTCTCTTTACTGAAATACAATCTACTTGCAATACTTGTTTTTCTTGTTTTCTCTGCAAACAATCATCTTCCACACAATACGGTTAATCCTTTGTTACAGCAAGCCGGTGAGATTGACAACCTCAACTGTTTCGTTGGGGCAAAGTACTTTGGTTGTGTTGTGCGGGTTCCACGTTGGCGCCGGAATCTACTGGTGTTGCGCCGCACTACATCCCGCCGCCATCAACCTTCAACGTGCTTCTTGGCTCCTCCTGGTTCGATAAACCTTGGTTTCTTTCCGAGGAAAACTTGCTGCTTGTGCGCATCATACCTTCCTCTTGGGGTTGCCCAACGAACGTGTGAAATACACGCCATCAAGCATATTTTTCACGGCGCCGTTGCTCGGGAGATCAAGACACGCTGCAAGGGGAGTCTCCACTTCTCAATCTCTTTACTTTGTTTTTGTCTTGCTTAGTTTTATTTACTACTTTGTTTGCTGCACTAAATCAAAACACAAAAAAATTAGTTGCTAGCTTTACTTTATTTCTTGTCTTGTTCACTATATTGAAAACACAAAAAAATTAGTTTACTTGCATTTACTTTATCTAGTTTGTTTTATTTACTTGTTGCTAAAATGGCCAACGCTGAGAATACTAAGTTGTGTGACTTCACAACCACAAATAATAATGATTTCTTATGCACACCTATTGCTCCACCTGCTACTACAGCAGAATTCTTTGAAATTAAACACTCTTTCTTGAATCTTGTTATGAAAGATCAATTTTTCGGAATTAGTTCGATGATGCTTGCTGCCCATCTCAATAATTTTGTTGAACTATGTGAAATGCAAAAGTATAAAGATGTAGATGGTGACATTATTAAATTAAAATTGTTCCCTTTCTCATTAAGAGGAAGAGCTAAAGATTGGTTGCTATCTCTGCCTAAGAATAGTATTGATTCATGGACTAAATGCAAGGATGCTTTTATTGGTAGATATTATCCCCCTGCTAAAATTATATCTTTGAGGAGTAGCATAATGAATTTTAAACAATTAGATACTGAACATGTTGCTCAAGCTTGGGAAAGAATGAAATCTCTGGTTAAAAATTGCCCAACCCATGGAGTCGACTACTTGGATGATCATCCAAACCTTCTATGCGAGGACTAAATTTTTCTTCGCGGAATTTATTGGATTCAGCTGCTGGAGGTACCTTTATGTCCATCACTCTTGGTGAAGCAACAAAGCTTCTTGATAATATGATGATCAACTACTCTGAATGGCACACGGAAAGAGCTCCACAAGGTAAGAAGGTAAATTCAGTTGAGGAATCCTCTTCCTTGAATGATAAGATTGATGCTATTATGTCTATGCTTGTGAATGATAGGACTAATATTGATCCTAATACTGTTCCGTTAGCTTCATTGGTTGCACAAGAAGAACATGTTGATGTAAACTTCATTAAAAATAATAATTTCAACAACAATGCTTACCGGAACAATTCTAGTAACAACTATAGGCCATATCCTTATAATAATGGCAACGGCTATGGTAATTCTTATGGAAATTCTTACAACAATAATAGGAATTCACCCCCTGGACTTGAAGCCATGCTTAAAGAATTTATTAGTACACAAAGCTGCCTTTAACAAATGCTGTTGAGGAAAAGCTCAATAAAATTGATATTCTTGTTTCTAGAGTTGATAGTCTTGCCTCGATGTTGATCTTTTGAAATCAAAAGTTATGCCTAATAGGGATATTGAAAATAAAATTGTTACTACAGCAAATGCCATTCAAGTTAGAATTAATGAGAATATAAGATTAATGGCTGAGCTGCGTGCTAGGTGGGATAGAGAAGAAAATGAAAAACTAGCTAAAGAGAAGAATATAGCTAAAGTTTGGACTATTACCACCACTAGTAATGCTAATGCTACACATGTTGCTGCACCTCCTACTCATACTAATAAAAGAATTGGTGTTAGCAATGTTTCCACTTCTAATGCAAAGCGCGAAAACTGCTGAAGCTGCTAAAGCTACTGAAACTGCACGTGATAAAGGCTGCTGAAATTTTTTCCAACATTGGGGATGATGATCCCATTGCTTTAGATTATAATGGTTTGAATTTTGATGATTGCCACATCTCTGAAGTTATAAAGTTCTTGCAAAAACTTGCTAAAAGTCCTAATGCTAGTGCTATAAATTTGGCTTTCACGCATCATATTACAAATGCTCTCATAAAAGCTAGAGAAGAGAAACTAGAGCGCGAAGCCTCTATTCCTAAAAAGCTAGAAGATGGTTGGGAGCCCATCATTAAGATGAAGGTTAAAGATTTTGATTGTAATGCTTTATGTGATCTTGGTGCAAGTATTTACGTTATGCCTAAGAAAATTTATAATATGCTTGACTTGCCACCGTTGAAAAATTGTTATTTGGATGTTAATCTTGCTGATCATTCTACAAAGAAACCTTTGGGTAAAGTTGATAATGTTCGCATTACCGTTAACACTAATCTTGTTCCCGTTGATTTTGTTGTCTTGGATATTGAATGCAATGCATCTTGTCCCATTATATTGGGAAGACCTTTTCTTGAATCTGTTGGTGCTATTATTGATATGAGGGAAGGTAATATAAAATATCAATTTCCTCTCAAGAAAGGTATGGAACACTTCCCTAGAAAGAGAATGAAGTTACCTTATGATTCTATTATTAGAACAAATTATGATGTTGATGCTTCATCTCTCGATGTTACTTGATACACACTTTCGCGCCTAGGCGAAAGGCGTTAAATAAAAGCGCTTATGGGAGACAACCCATGTTTTTACCTACAGTACTTTGTTTTTATTTTGTGTCTTGGAAGTTGTTTACTACTGTAGCAACCTCTCCTTATCTTAGTTTTGAGTTTTGTTGTGCCAAGTTAAGCCGTTGATAGAAAAGTAAGTACTAGATTTGGATTACTGCGCAGTTCAGATTTCTTTGCTGTCACGAATCTGGGTCCACCTCCCTGTAGGTAGCTCAGAAAATTACGCCAATTTACGAGCATGATCCTCAGATATGTACGCAACTTTCATTCAATTTGAGCATTTTCATTTGAGCAAGTCTGGTGCCATTTTAAAATTCGTCAATACGAACTGTTCTGTTTTGACAGATTCTGCCTTTTATTTCGCATTGCCTCTTTCGCTATGTTGGATGAATTTCTTTGATCCACTAATGTCCAGTAGCATTATGCAATGTCCAGAAGTGTTAAGAATGATTGTGTCACCTCTGAATATGTCAATTTATATTGTGCACTAACCCTCTAATGAGTTGTTTCGAGTTTGGTGTGGAGGAAGTTTTCAAGGATCAAGAGAGGAGTATGATGCAACATGATCAAGGAGAGTGAAAGCTCTAAGCTTGGGGATGCACCCGGTGGTTCACCCCTGCATATATCAAGAAGACTCAAGCGTCTAAGCTTGGGGATGCCCAAGGCATCCCCTTCTTCATCGACAAATTATCAGGTTCCTCCACTGAAACTATATTTTTATTCGGCCACATCTTATGTGCTTTTTCTTGGAGCGTCGGTTTGTTTTTGTTTTTGTTTTGTTTGAATAAAATGGATCCTAGCATTCACTTTATGGGAGAGATACACGCTCCGCTGTAGCATATGGACAAATATGTCCTTGGTTTCTACTCATAGTATTCATGGCGAAGTTTCTCCTTCGTTAAATTGTTATATGGTTGGAATTGGAAAATGATACATGTAGTAATTGCTATAAATGTCTTGGGTAATGTGATACTTGGCAATTGTTGTGCTCATGTTTAAGCTCTTGCATCATATGCTTTGCACCCATTAATGAAGAAATACATAGAGCATGCTAAAATTTGGTTTGCATATTTGGTTTCTCTAAGGTCTAGATAATTTCTAGTATTGAGTTTGAACAACAAGGAAGACGGTTGTAGAGTCTTATAATGTTTACAATATGTCTTTTATGTGAGTTTTGCTGTACCGTTCATCCTTGTGTTTGTTTCAAATAACCTTGCTAGCCTAAACCTTGTATCGAGAGGGAATACTTCTCATGCATCCAAAATACTTGAGCCAACCACTATGCCATTTGTGTCCACCATACCTACCTATACTACATGGTATTTTCCCGCCATTCCAAAGTAAATTGCTTGAGTGCTACCTTTAAAATTCCATCATTTACCTTTGCAATATATAGCTCATGGGACAAATAGCTTAAAAACTATTGTGGTATTGAATATGTAATTATGCACTTTATCTCTTA